>NW_026571133.1:34753853-35274428 GCF_026225935.1 Boleophthalmus pectinirostris
CCACGGAGTTTGCAGTGAATCGCTACCGGAGTGGACAGTGAAGATCGGACCCAGATAGTGCTGTGACTGCCACCACGCTCACAGTACCTCTGACAATGTTGGAACCGGAGAAGAGAACGAGTGTGGTCCATGCACCTGCATCGCCATTGGAGACATGGTGTAACCCGGCACGCCACGGAAATGGACCAGACAGGGGATTAACACGTTTACACACCTCTACCTGCTTTTATTTTATTTTGCTGACAGAGTGAAGTGACCTGGAGTTTCTGGTCACATCATACCCGAGCATCGATCCAGGTCTCAGGTATTAAAGGTACCAAAATATCAAATATCAACCATAATAATTACAAGTGGTTTAGATATACTGTAATTTCCGGACTATAAGTTGCTACTTTTTTCTCACACTTTGAACCCTGCAGCTAATAAAACGATACGGCGAATATATGAACAGATTCTTTGTTTGGCACATTGTCCATTCATATATACGGTCTATGATTTGGCAACACAGCGGATACATGCAGCCTGAGTGCAGAAAACACCACTGTCAGTGCGAGTAACACATGGATGTAAGGTTAACATGAAGTTGCAGCATTAACAAATGATACGGGAGGCACGGTGGCTGAGTGGCTAGCACTCATGCTTCACAGCAAGAAGGTTCCAGGTTCGATCCCGGGTTGCTTGGACCTTTCTGTGTGGAGTTTGCATGTTTTTCCCCGTGTCTGGATGGGTTTCCTCCGGGTGCTCCGGTTTCCCCCATCAACCCAAACATGCTGCATAGGTCTCCAAGAACAGTTGATAGTCAAGGTCATTTAAATACAATCAATCAATGAACCTGCCCAGGGACGACAGGTGGAAATTAACACTGATGCCACAACCTGATGTACAATGCATCTCTCCTGTTAAGGTTAATGCAAAAATTGTGCGCTGTCCCTGTCTCAAATGAAATAAATATATAAATAAAATATCATCAGCGCACTCAAACATATGTTAAATGAACATTAGCGATATGTCTTACCTGTACGCTTAACTGACTAGAAGAAATGTCTCAAACTTCAGTAGCCAGACATCCACTCATACCTGATTGACAGAACTAACCCCGCCCCCGAGAGAGTCTGAAATCTGCTGAAATCCTACTGACATGATACAGACAGGACAGAGGCTCTTTCTGCAGGAGACATGTGCAGGAGCCCGCGGGAAGAGACAGGGGTGATGCACCGAGGAAGATACTTGTTTGATTGTGTTTTGTACAGTTATTTTGCACTTCATACACACACCCTCCTCATGGAAAACACACGAAGAAATGCAGATGATGCAGCTTTTAAATTAAAGGCAATTGAAGAAAGCTGAGGAAGAAGGAAACAGAGCTGCTGCACGTGAGCTCGGCATCAGTGAGTCGATGGTGAGATTTTGGCAACGGCAGGGTGATGAACTGACTCAGTGCAAAAAACTACAAAAGCTTTCAGAGGCGATAAAAGCAGAAAACCCAAACTTGAAAATGTTCTTGAAGACGTGGACACCTGCGGCTTATATTCAGGTGTGGCCTATATATGTACAATTTTAAAATTTTGTTATAATTTAGTTGGAGCTGGAGGACGTGTCTGGGGTGAAGGAAGTCTGGGAGTCCCTGCTTAGGCTGCTGCCCGCGCGACCCGGCCCTGGATAAGCGGAAGAAAATGGATGGATAGATCAAATTTAGTTGATGCGGCTTATATTCAAGTGCGCTCAATAGTCCTGAAAATACAGTAGTACCTGAGTACAGAGTACAAAAACGAAAAGAACAGAGGCTAATACTTTTGCTTAAGTAGTTTTTTTCTCATGTAATACTTTTACTTTTACTTCAGTATTTTTCTGCTCCAGTATCTGTACCTTTACATAAGTAACTAAACTGAGTATTTCAAATACTAACACACACACACAAACCTCTGTATAGTTAACATATTTTTTTCTGTGTGAATTTCAATAAGTGCTATATTTACCAGCCCCTCTTAGCCACACACAATGCAGAATTCGAACACGGCGCTCTATTTTCCAGTGCCTCTGTGCCCATAATAGTATCCAAGTGGCACATTTGTATTCTCCTTTCATAAATCCAATATCGCCACCTTCTTTCACTCACTGCACCATTTGCTTTCTCACCAAAGATGAAGTCATAGATAGCGGATACGTCTATTTCAATCAGCCTGACTGGTATTGTTGCAGCTCATTGGTCTACCACACTTTCCTAGCACTGTTCCTTCCCACATCACAGCGGCTTTAATAGACAAATTTGTATTCCGAAGCACGACTTGTCACATTGGAAGCTTTTATTTCGCGCAAACAAAAGCAAATGTAACATGAAGGCAGTCGAAAACAGATGTGTTTTTTTTCAGATGCGGCGCTTCTGTTGGCAGATAAAAGAGCTTGTACCGTTTTGGTAGATTCATTAGCTGTTTTGTAGTTTATGCGTATTGATGTCATATGCTGGTAATTTACAGCTTTGCTCTGTGCACATCAGTCTACATTGTTTCCGCATCATTTTTTTATCTACTAAAAAACACACTTCAAAACCTAATGAATAAAATGTGGATTTTTGAAGCAGGGATGGCTCCAGACATTTTTAGTTGGAGGAGCTGTGGGGGTGCTCAGTTTTTTAAAGTGCATTATTTAACTTTTTGGTCCGGGGTCCGTCACCTGTTTGTTTCTATGAATATGTCAATGCTCTGCCTGGAATGTTTCACAGTATGACAGCTCTACCTTACATTTATTAAATTACAGGTGGTGTGACAATGTTGTCCTAGTTTTGTTTTACCTTGCCTCCACCCACCTCAGATCCACCCACCTCGGATCCGCCCCACTGATCAGCCTCACCTGGCCCACCTGATCAGTGGGGGTATAAAGGCCCGGAGCTACCACCAGAAAAGTGACCAGTGGGTCCACCACTGCAGTGTCCTTAGTTGTTTATTTTTGTGTTACCCTTATCTACATTTGTACACCTTTTTAGCACTTTTTTGTAATAAATATCCTTATTTTTTCACCTTGCTGCGCTTCCCATTTTTGTTCCACTCCCGATTTATTTTAACATCTTTTCCAGTTACCGTGCCACCCCCTAGGCACCCATGGCACGTAACAGGTGGCTTTACGGCTCAAGAGAGTGGGCTCCACAGTGCTGCTCCAAAGATTTGACCTGTAATTGGTCTGGTTTGGTCTCTGTGAAAATGGAAAACGTTTAATACAAACTGTCCAACATTTCATGGGGGTGCTCACTTATGTTAATTTATGGGTCATTCCACTCCAAATCTCCGAAAGCCCAGCTCGACCATCTCAGATTTGACTGAAAAAAATTCTACGAGGTTCACACACCTTCCATTAGGAAAAGTCCCAAATTTTAGCTCCCAGTTCCAAAGTCAACTATCCCCTGAACCGCTTTGAGCAGAGATTTCTGAAGAGCCACTTTCAGATTGCTGTACCTAAAAAACTATCTAAGGTCAGTCCTTCAAATTGTCAAGGGTTAAAATTTGGCGAATGTACTTGTAGAATATGGACTTTTACACATGTGCTTTTGGTTTATCACAGATTTCTGGGGGCTTGAATTTGCTTGAAAATTCTACTCTTCAAATCTGAGGGCATATTTGAAGGACTGTGGAAAGAAATTTGATATTGAAATAAAAAAAAAAAAAAAGCCATCTTTACCATGTTATACCAAAAAAATGACAGCACCCACCAACATAAAATAGACCGTTTTAGAAAGACTAGATGTCTGTTTTTAACATATCCAAAATTTGTGATGGTGTTCTGCCTTATTTGAAGGCAGAACATGAATTTTTCAAAATGTGGTGTCCGCATACATGCATAGCATTCATGGACTATGAAGGCACATTGAGAAGCTAAGAAAACACTCACAGCTGACACACAGCTTAAACTCAACAAAATGCTTGATTTGATTACTCAGCTACTGTAAATTATCTCAACTCTTCGAGGATACTTTGAGATGTTTTGGTGTAACACTCCTGAATACGAATACGTGTCCTGTTGTAGTGTTAGGAACATCTATTTTAGAAATGATGTGTTGTAAAGGTACCCAGCACAAGTCTTCTCTCCTGGGCCAGAAGAAACTTTTTGTAGATGCATGAATTGTATCTGAACATCTTGCTGGGCTTCAGATGTCTCTCTGATGCTTCCCACCCACCAGAGACAGAGAGTAAACAAAGCTTACATATTGGCCAGGTATCATGTCCCTGAGTTGGAAGCCTTGTGAAACTTCTTCTTTTGCACACTTTTACAGTTGGAACCTCCCAGAATTTTTTCGGTCAAATCTGAGATGGTCAAGCGGGGACATTTGGGGATTTGGTGAGGAATGACCCATATAGCTTTTTTATGGATGCCAGCACAACCCTGCCAATAAATGTACTTAGCCCTGTAGTGATTTATAAAACATAAAATTGAATTATTGTTTTATTCTAGTTTCATTTTGAACACTCTGTGGTAGCCATTTGAATATTTTAGTTGAGATTTAATGTCCTCTAAAAATTGCAAAAATCTTTGGGGGAAATCTAGAGGTGCATCGGCCATTCGAGGGGAGGTAATAGCCCTCTCACCTAAACCCATCCCCCTCTCCAGTGCTACTCCTGTTTTGAAGTATATTTGATTTGTTCACAATTACAAAAACATTTGACTTTTTATGTGATTCTCAAACCAAATATTCAAGATTTCAAGAAAAGCTCTAGCGATCTCAGAATAAAACTGCATTTTTAAAATCAATAAGAGCACAATTTAACATTTTATTAATACACTGTTTCTTTTTATTGTTATCTCTGTGGTTTGGGTAAAAAAACATTCAAACCCACAAACAGAAACTAAACTGTACTAATTCCAAACTTAAATTGTGTTATTGTGGTGTTGTTTTTACCGTACACCTCTGAGCACTTCATGCTGCTTTGTTTGTAAATGTCTTTATTAAAGCAAAATCAACTTTTTGGAGCTTCCTGTCATGTTAAAATGTAGTTTCCTCCTCAACAAACATGTCTGAAGAGGTTTTAAATGTCATCCATGCATGTTTGAATAATCTAATGATCTCTCAAAGGCCCTATTCGAACCCTCCTTATGATTAGCAGTACGATTCTGACATTGTGTCCAATGCTCAGCCCACAAGTCTATGACACTCACGCTCCCAAATGACATAAATATTTAAAAGGAGGATACAAAACAGTACAGCTTCACTAACCTGATGATCCATTTTGTGAAAGGAGCTGGGACTCAGAGTGTCAAAAAATTGAACTGAAACTTGTTTATACGTTTTAATAATGCTAAATATGTTGTGTGTTTGCAATGATTCGTCTATAGATGTACTATTGTAGCCACAGCTGCCCTGGGGCAGACTGACGGAAGCGAGGCTGCCAATTTCCACCATCAGCCCAGATCAGGCTTTGACAAGCCAGTATGGCCACAGTAGATTCTTATGAACTTTAAGCCACGTTAGAATGCTGTTACAGCATCAAAAACATACCTGGAGTTGTGTTAATGAAGCACAACACTTTATTATTAATCTATCCACAGCTCAAAATGCTCTGTTCCACCTTGTGATGTCATGTAATGGTAGTTTTCAAGTTAACAGCCACCTTTTACCTTTTTGTTTCATTCACTTCATTATTTCATTATACAGGCTGCGTATTTAGGCTGATGAAGAAATAACATTATATACAGATCAGAAAATAGTCTATAGTATGAACTATGTATTTAAGTAAAAGGTGCTGCAAATATTCCTGTTTCATGATGAATTCCCATAGTACATTTGCAGGAGCCTTGTATTGTGTATTTCTGGCAGTCAACTTTACTTTGGTGCATTACACTCAACCCCAGTCACATTCAGCGGTAGAAGCATTTGTGCCGCTCTGCACTTTAGGGAAACATAATGACCACAATCATAAAAATGCAAGGCGTTTTTTTTTCTTTTTCTTTTTCGAGGGGACTTGCTTTAAAAGTCTTAAACCTGTTTCTGAACTATGAGTGTTTCAGAATGGTAGCCCCACCAAATCTGATCATGACAGATCAGTGTTTTCCACAGAAAATTGGTTAGGCAAGGTGGTGCCGTTGCAAATAAGGCAGGGGTGCAAGGAGATTCCGTGCGATGACCATAGTTTTATAAGGATTCATGTGGTTCGGTGGGACATAGTCAAGGGTCAGTGTGGGGGGCAATTGTTGTCACGGTGGCCGTCCTAACTATAAAGCACTCCGGGGAACATTGCCCCCACAATCATGGATGAGTTCCCTTGTGAATATTAAAGAGCTGAGCCTTCTGTGTAGCTGCAGATGTAGTGGGGGACTGTAAACACACAAAAATTGCACAAACTCACTCCGAACGTTACACCCCTATTGTGTAGTCTTTTATTTTATTTATTTCTTTTTGTTCAAATATTTGCTTTTACAATATGAACCCCTTTTCCCTTCAGAACCACAAGAAAAAGAGTCTGGTACAGTCGCTTTATTGTTTGTAAGACAGAAACCTCCATATCGTACATCAAAATAGTCCATACTGACGCAACATTGGTAAAAAGTGTCTTGTGTTAGATCTCAGTGTGTGTTCTGGGGACTTTTTGGTGAGGCACATTATCAGAGATCCCACATGTTAGGAGATTTACAAAAAAACTTCTTCCCCCCTGCCGACTGCCTTTGTGCTGCTGCCTGGCTTCCACTTAGCGGGTTTAGTGGGTTTAGCAGGGGTCGAAAGAACACTGACTTTGTATCAAAGAGCGACCTGGAGGTTTGAGCATGGGGCTACAAGAGGAAATGTGGGGAACAAAAGGGAAGAGAAAGGCATGGGGACTCTGGTGCTGCTTGGTGCTCACTATGATTCCAGGGGAGACTAATCACTTTGTTTGACATTGTTTTTCTGTCCATACTGTACATTTTGTGTTTATCTTTAGTTAAAGTTTATTTTATTATTATTTATGTGTACTTTTATTTTATTATTATTTGTTTTATTTATTATTTTCTTTGTTTTTGATTTAGTTTTACCACCTGATTATTTGTCACCCTAAGACAAAGGAAAGACATGCAACTATAAATTGTGACACATACATCAATCAAGATTTTGTCAAATATGCTGTAATAGATTAACCCTGGACAGCAAGATGGATTCTCGCAATATTTGTGAGTTCACAGACTCACAGAAATCTGTCTTGGTATACTCCTGATGATGCCATTGGTCTCGACCAGTGGCTGGAGACTGGATCAATCACAACAAAGATCCCAAGTGAACCAAAACAAACACAGCAACACTGACCAGTCTATTTGTTTGTGGAAAACATGTGGAGAAGTGCTTGGTGCAGTTGTGACAGGAATGATTTTTGTACTTTTCTCTCAACTGGATATAACCATTTGAAAGTTTGATCTTTCAGCTTGCTCCTTTGTTGAGAAGTTTCGAGCATCTGAGAGCCACTCCACATTGATAATGTGTAAAACTGTGCTACACGTATCAATCTGGCACACGCTAGTAATAGATATAACCTATGTGCAGCTTCTTTAACCTTTCTGAGATTTGTACAAGTGCAAACTGAACAAAGCCACAGACAGTGATAGTCTTCCATACACTCTGCATTGTCTTTTGTGAGGATAGGATGAGTAAAGGTGAGTAAAGATGAATCATTGTATTCACATAATCAACTACTAATGCACTATTTGTTCATTGTTAACTTTAGTATGTTGTGACCATTGTCCAACTGTGAAATGTCACCTGAGTCCTCTGACAGAATTGTTCAAACAAACACCCTCCTGAAGCTTTACTCGGCCCATAAGCAAAATCTGAAAAATCCTCCAGAGTGGGGCGGGCTTCCTGTTATGTGAAATATTTAGATTTTTTTTTTTCTTTTTTGTATTATTCAAAAGATATATTGTGTTTTATATTGTTAACCACTATAGCAACCGTTTGCACAGGACATTTTTTTTTTTTTTTACTAGAACTACAGTGGAGGGGTAGAGGATGAGCAGAGAAGCGGATGAACGGAGGAGGAGAGGGAGAGGAGGCGAGGCGAGCTCTGACCTAACTGTCATCCTTTTGTTTTGTCCAAAAATATTAAGCAGATATTAATATATTTCTAAACAATTATGTATATATTGCTTCATATATTTGATGTCTTCCCTATTTATGTAAAATGTAAAAAGTGGTGAGAAGAAAAAAAGAATGCATTGAATGAGACATTATGTTCAAACTTTTTGACTGGTGCTGTTTAAGCATACACTACTTCAATGTTTTGTTTCTTTTTCTTACTACTTTTTACATTTTAGATACGTATAGAAGATATTAAATACATGAAGCAAGACACACGCAGTTATTTTTCTTTGCTGCACAGCTCCATTCATCTTACTTCATATATTTGATGTCTTCTGTTTGTAGTATAAAATGTAGAAAGTAGTAACCATATAGAAAAAAATAAATAAAACAATCATTGAATGAGATGATGTATGATGTGTCCAAACTTATGATTGCTCAAACAACATGTGAGCTGTTTCTTGGGCAAACACGTAATCTCTGCTATGTTGTCCCTTCTTGAAATTTGCTCCATCCCTAGTTGCACTTTACTATATGGTTCAAACGTGACCTGCAATTTAAATTCCCTCATTATAAGGGATGTGCAGATTGACAGGCAGCCTATAGAAAGCACGTACCACACGCTGATAGGAGATGCGCACTGCCAAGATAACAAATGTGCTTTAAGTTAGGATGTCAGGGTTCGATATGTCAGATGGTGCAAGAACGTGCAAGGATTACAGCAGCTAGAAAGCCATTTTTGCATGAGATCTGTCAGATGACTAGAAGGTACAGAGAAAGCTTGATGTTGCTTATCATAATTGGCCATTACTAGATGTTCTACTTAGAAAGAGAGGGGGTGGGGGTTAGCGGGTTCCTGGAATATGTCAAATTGCAAAAAAGTCATAGTATCAAAGGGGGGTGGAAAAGTCAAAGGTTTTCTCAAGTAAGAGTACAGTTAGAGGGGGTGTTACATAAATTATTAACACATAGCATATTTAGATCACCATGTTCCTTTTTATTGTTTTGAAGCGTTACATAGCCGAAAACAACATAATAAAATGTGTAAATAGATTCAGTGTTGTTAACAGACTCCCTTCAGAGTATTGTCGTTTGTATTCCGCTTTTGTATATTAATGGGAAATACATCACCCATGTTCCATGCAGGAACATGGATGATGTAGGCTTGTGGCCTGAACATTACGTAATCAGAGTACAAATTATGAGTAACTGTATTCAGTTACAGTTACTGTTTCAGTGAGTGGTAATTGGATTACAGTTACTTTGTTGAAATAAATGGATTATACAGCCGGATTTTCCTGTTTTCACATTTTGGGCTGAATCCCTTTTTTTTTGTCTATTTTTTTTTTTTTTTTTCTTCTTGGTAATTCCACTCATTGCAGGACACTAAACCAGGTCTAAACCAGGACTAAAACAGAATTTAACAAGACTAAACCAGGTCTAAACCAGGTCTAAACTAGGTCTAAACCAGGACTAAAACCAGGTCTAAACCAGGTCTAAACTAGGTCTAAACCAGGACTAAAACCAGGTCTAAACCAGGTCTAAACCAGGTCTAAAACCAGGACTAAGCCAGGGTTAAACCAGGTCTAAACCAGATTTAAACCAGGATTAAACCAGGACTAAATCAGGTCTAAATCAGGTCTAAACAGGATTTAACAGGATTTAACAGGACTAAACCATGTTGCGTGGACTGTGTCTCCTCTTCTTCTTCTATCAATAATATTTTTAATTTGGTTAAGTAAAGTCTGGGCTTTTCATTTTCTTTTAGTAGACAAAACATCTCATGTTACGATATCTTAGGCTTTGCATCTCTACAAAAATCAAGTAATCCAAAGTATTCAGATTACGTTACTCACTTTAAGTAATTTACAAACTACATTTTGGGCTATGTAATCTGTAATCTGTAGGGGAATACATTTCAAAAGTAACCTTCCCAACACTGCTTACAGCTAAGCGTACAGTAAAGAGGTTTCAAATAGTGCCCAGCAGAGAACGCGAGTTTATTCAAACATGCATGGATGACATATGAAATTCTAAAATTTAAAATATTACAACATGGTAGAAAGTTCTAAAAAGTTTATTTCTGAAAATAATTGTCGTAATCCTTAGGTTGCATTAAAACTGAACCGTATTGTTGGAGTTTAACACACATTACTCCCCTCAAAGGACATGGCAGTGAGACTCTCTTATATTCCTTTGCATGAGTTCCACTGACACTTGCGGATGTTGACTCTGTCTGGGACGATGCAAGGTCCACCCCGCATCCCACGCCTTTGTTGTTGTATTGTGTTTTTTTATATGTAGTGTTTTGCCTGTATATCAACCCCCCCTCCCCTCCCCTGTTGTAAGTCGAGTCTTTATGTTGTACTGTGTTTGATTTTGTGCTTATGTCATGGAGGTGTTTTTTATGTCCTGGTCCCACATTATACATTATTCTCCCCACAGGAGCATGGCCTGGGGGTTGTTTTTTTCCCTCCTCCTCATGTTATGCTGTATTGTTGTTGTTTTTTTTTCATAAAGATGTGTCTGAGATGGCTGCAAGACCTGAATTTCCCCTTCATGGGATCAATAAAGCATTAATCTATCTATCTATCTATCTATCTATCTATCTATCTATCTATGCATTTTTGAGCAGTTTTTTTGAATGATTGAACAGAATGATTGGTGTAGTGTACAGTAATATAGATTCAAATACAAATTTTGGGGTTTTAATGTATTTGAAAATAAAATATCTCACTAGCTGCAGTGTTTTAGGGTGAGACACTGCAGGTGAATAGGAGGGAGAGGCAGGAGAGACAATGCAGGCAAAACTCTCTCTCGGTATATGTACACTGTCCCCTCTCTCAGGGACTCCCAAGAAGGCCGAATTCTCAGCACTGTGACAGAATATAACATTTTTGAGTTACGTTTATTGTGAGGAAAAAATATTGCGATTTTACAATTATTTATGGTTATTTATACTATGTAGGTGATACATATTTTTTATATTACATCATGCATGTTTTTACAGTAGTTTGTGAAATAATAGTCCTTAGTATTTCATAAATCAATGGTGATAATAAGTATTATATTAATAGCCCATTTCTCATGACTGCTTGTCATACACTAAAAGGATCTGCACTGTTTTTCAGCCACATGCTTCACTGTATTTATATACTTTCGCTTTTAGATTGCAGTTTACATCAAATGTAGCTCTCTGTGCTGTGAGCCTCGTAATGTTTTCTGGACCATGTCAATCTGAGGATTTTTCCCTATTTCTTGTACAAACCGGGATGGATAATTATCTCGAATATGGAGTTGAATCAAATGTTAGAAACTTTGGCTCTAACTTTATGACACCAGGATTTGCATGTTGGATTTGTTATTGAATGGGTGAAACTCTGGGACAATTCTACCTCAATTTTCAATTTAGCAATGAGTGACATCCTGGGCTCCATGCACACCTTTTGCGCACAGCCTGTGTTTGACTGTGTATGCAGTGCACAGAGCAGGAGAGAAGCCAGGGACAGGACCCTGGGATCACCCAGGTGGACTGTTTGTAAAAGGTTGAAGTACACAATAAAGCCAAAAGGGATGCAGAAAGAGCAGCAGGTTTAAACTTAAGGCTTTCTTGGATTACCGTTTAATTGTTTTTCAAATGAGGTGGGACAATAAAAAGTAATATTGTTCACCATAATAAAAAGACAATAACCATTTGTAGTTTGTAGTAGTTTTTAGTTTTTGCATAATCAACTTTATTGAGAGACATGCCCATATAAGCTTGGGCTGATCTAAAAGGTTAATATAGACCCTGGAGGTAAAGGTAGGTGAAGTGCCTTGCCCAGGAATAGCACACATAACACTATGGACTGGACAGAGCTGGGATTGAAATGTCAATCCTTTGGTTTAGTGGCTGAACTGCTTTGCCACTGAGCCACTGTTTACTCAGGAATGAAGAAATAAAGTAGACCCTGACTGTAAGAAACATGACCCAGAAATAACTGTTCTAAAATGCTCAACAATAAATATTTAAACTTACACAGACTTGGCAAAAATAAGCATTTCTCAAATAATTTCTTCAAAATAAACGTTCCTATCCCTTTTTATAAAAAAAAACTACGCCCTTTTTGACAATAGAAACCCAAGAGCTTAATTCAAATTAGTTCACTTTTGCCTCCACTTAGACTGTAGCCTAATACAATTGAAAGTGGTTTATGCAAAATGTTGTATCTGCAATTTAATAAGTGCACTCAAGTGGTTTTACAATGGAGAGTACTTTTGAGTCGAAAAGCCATTTTATTATATTAGATACCTATTTAAATAGCTCTAAGAGAATATAGAGAAGTTATGTTTTGTCTAGCCACTTATGTTGAAAAAAAAAAAAGTTCTAATGGTGTAATGCAAATCTGAGCTAAAATACAGCAGGTAAGAGGGTGGGTCAAATGTAACTATGGGGACAAGCTAATGAGAAAAAAGTGTGATCGTTAAAAGAACAGATATTATGCAGAATTGACTTTTTGAACTTTTATCCATGTTGTAATTGTTCCCTTATCAAACACATGGAGTTGTATTCTGTCACAAAACACATGAATTTCCCAGGATTGTGATGTCACAGGTAGAGACCCTGCAGTTTTTAAATCCATAAATTATTGATGAACCAATTTTAAGATATTCTGCCTTCCAATTACATCCATTATTTCTGCGTGCCTATAATAACATCACAGGCATGTTTCTTAATTCGGTAAGATTTGTTTTTTTTAACCCTTTGGTCTTTCCCTCTGCTCACACTAGATGGAGCCAGATTTCAGCACGGAGAGTTTCCGGGCCGAAAAAATTCCAACTAGCAGAACGCTGGCATTGGTCTTATTTTCACCCTAAGAACTGCTTTTACAAAATATACTGGGGGCAAAACAGATTTTACTTAATTACGTCTAAAAAAGTAATCAAGTACAGTTTCTTTAAAGGGACAGTCCAACATTTTGGACATAGGACCTCATTTCCTAGTGAGCCAGAGTGTTGGAGACGTGTGGAGACACTTTTTTAAATATTCCATCCAGTCCTTGTATTTGTGGAGGTCGCTGGTGCTAGGCTAGTGCATGTCAATGGCCATAGTTATCCTGCCACTAAAAAACAGTCTTACCCACTCCACAAAGCATCTGAAGCAAATCTGTTATTACACCAGACTGTCGATGTAAATGTCTGTGTTGATAGAATCATTTTAGAAGTAAAATCAACCTTGCTTTTAAAGGATTTATGTCTGAGCAGCAGCAGAGAGTTGTACTTTCTGATAGAAAGCTCGACAGTGGCGGACTGATATCACCTAGCAAATTCTGCTGCTGCTGAGAAAATAGTCCCTCAGCATGCGACGATTCATTCATGCAAGGTTAGTTTTATTTCAAACATTATATTATTGAGGAGAGAGAGAGTCAGTATAATCTTAGAGGAACAGGTTTCTTTACAAACATGTTTGTGTCTAAGTGTTGATTTACAAAAGTCTAATGCTGTAGAAGCATTTAAAAAAGAGTATAAAGCATTATGTTTTGAAAGATAGAGACCTCTGGAATTAATTAATTATGCATTGAATTTTGTTTGGATTAACTTATATTTTGTCTCTTATATATACAGTATGTCATAAGTGAAATTGTAAATGTTAACTTGCTGTTCATATGGAATTTCTCAGAATTCTGTCATTTTTTAATAGGGTTAGGCATTATAAGTACCTTTTACTTCAGCCTAAACCCTTTTGGTCATGATCTATGGGATTGTAGTCTATGTTTTGTTTTGTTTTGTTTTGTGGAGATGCAAAATGACCAAATAAACTACTACTACTACTATTCTATCAACACAGACATTTACATCGACAGTCTGGCGTTATAACAGATTTGCTTCGGGTGCTTTGTGGAGTGGGTAAGACTGTTTTTAGTGGCAGGATAACTATGGCCATTGACATGTGCTAGACTAGCCCCAGCAACCTTTACAAATACAGGGATGGAATATTTTAAATAGTGTGTCCACACGTCTCCAGCACTCTGGCGAAATGAGGTCAGATGTCCAAAATTCCGGACTGTCCCTTTAACATTCTTTAAAATTTGAACCACCAAATCCTGTTTATTGTTTCTTATTATTTCTGTTTGCCGGTTGACCACTCTACCATCTGAGCGTCCTCCACATTGTTATGTTTCTTCTTATGACTGCACTTATTAAAAATCTAATAAGGAAACCCAATGAATAAATCATTTGGCAGAGACAGAGCAGAGCTTGTAGGACAAAAAGTTACAGCCCCCATTAAACGGCTATTTTTAAACCCAACTGACCCCTCTTAAACTTATTACACTTTTATGATTCTTAAGAGATTTGGCCATATTTCTCTGAAGTTTGGGGGCTATGAAGACTTGCCTCTTCCTTGGAGCACCCTTGATGCCGATTACCGCAAATTATCCTGTTAAGGTCTCTTCCGTGCTTGGGCATTCTCCGCTCTCAGTAGAAATTTCTCACTTAAAAAAATCTCCAACTTCTCAAACTTGATGGAAAATCCTCTTCTCAAGTCAAACGCCCTGAAAATATCTTCAAAGTTTGACTTTTAAAAGTTTTAAAAGAAATAATTTATTGCAACATGTACACATTTTCAGCCTGTCATGATAATTACTATGTTGACTTTCAGTACAACATAGTAATTAGATGAAATGATAGATGAAACAATATATTTTAGAGCTGGATATTTATGTTGTGTAAGTTTTCTTTACAATAGTGGGAAGCGGAAATCCTTTAACATCTGCTAGAAGCTCCTGCTGATGTTCTATCAACCAGCTCTGTCCAGTGTCCTCTTCAATGCCGTGAACTGCTGGGGAGGAAGGCTCGGGGGTTGGATAAGCTGCTGAGGAAAGCAGGATCTGTAGTGCGAGCAGAGCTTGACTCACTCACATCTGTGGCTGAGAAGAGGAAGCCCCTGAGAATAAACTAGCCCCTGTCCATCATGGTTAACCCCAAGCACCCCCTGCACAGCACCCATCACCGGACAGGAGAGCACCTTTGGGGACAGGCTCTTGTCTCTGTCCAACTCTACGGGCAAGCTGTGGAAGTCATTTGTACCATATGCACTATACAATTCACCCCTATAGCTGATGAATGAAAGAGGTTGGACTACTGTATATTATGTTTGTTTCATTGTTGCTGTGGTTGAAAATTGAATTTTCTGTGGGATCAACAAAGAATTTATGTATCTATCTGTCTAATTATTTATGTCTGAATTAATGGGTTGCTTCTGTGGTTAATTATTTGTTGCAGCCCAGGCCTTTTAATGTTATTGTCTATTAAACATTGTTTATTGGGATTATCCTGCTTTAAAGTTATTGTCAGTGGCACAGAGTAGTAATATTTCTCCATCACTATATCATGCACTGAACTTTGTTATTGTAACAGGCCTACCAGTATTGCTAAATGTTAAGATTATTTTGTCAGACATATTCTGGTCAGTATGGGCCGCAAGTCAGAAGAAAACGAAACAAAACAGACGACTGAATTGAATGAATTAGGGGCGTGTAAAAATATAGAAACACAGAAATATTGTGATACTAATTATGGTGACACAGTATCTCTATTGTGAGCTGTTTTATCGATATATCGCCAAGAGTATTTTTGGTATCTTTTAGCCATTTTTTTTTTTTTTTTACCACCACAACATTTTTGTTTGTTATTTAAAGGAAGGAGACATATTCACTGTTTTGATGATTAAAATAGATGTATTTCATATTATTTTTTGCTCAAGTAGTGCTTTAATAGAAAAATATTGTTACTAAAATGTATTTGGTTCTTAAAAAACAGCACTATATCACAGAGTATCATGTGCAATATATTGATTATGGCAAGATATTCAGAACGTATCATATCGTGAGCCGTGTATCGTGTATCATATCAAATCATGAGGGACCCTGTGATTCCCAGCCCTATTATGTTTGCAGATTGACTATTTGGTGTTTTGCCCTTTTTATAATTTAAAGGAGCTATAGTCAAGGTAATTTTGTAAATTTTTCCAGTAATTATACTTTTTTGAGTTGATTTTTAATCCTTTCACTTGTAATTGAGTATAATTCAGCAATATAATTAGCAGAGGCGGCGCTACCATTAGGCAAAAGTAGGCAGCTGCTTAGGGCCCCCAAACCTGGAGGGGCCCCCAACCAATTGACTGAGGCCTCAGAGCAGTTTGATTTTCTCTCAGTATGATACTAAATGAGAGTAGTTTACTTTTAACAATAATCGTAAGAAAAATGTAAACAAAAGTGTGATTGTACTAGCAAAAAAATTTTACTACTTCCAGTTCTGGTTATTTAACTAATACAACTAGTTTCCAATCCCCCATAATTCAAATAAATAGAGATGTGCATGTTTTAAGAACAATGAGGAAAAACAGACAATAAATATATAAAAATAAATAAATAAATAAACAATGCATTATAGTGAGGGCCCCAAACTCAAATTCGCCCAGGGCCCCCAAATTGTTAGTTACATTTTCAGTCAGATTTTAATTGTGTTGTAAGTTCCAATCATCCCAATACATCTCTGTCTTCGGTCCATTTTTTTAGACAACAAACATAATAGAGCTCAAAAATAGGCGGATTGCAAGTAATTTCAAATGTACACTTTTTGATTGATCACATTTTGTAAAAAAGCATGATCTAAAATGCTTTAAAAAATGTAACTGTACTTTTACTTGAGTACTAAGTTGCAGTTTTCTTTCTACCACTGCTGATACCCCTGAAATACTTGTTCTGTGAAGCACAAAGCTTATATCATGCTTTCAAATGTACCGTCTTCTGAGTGCCTTCTTTCTCTGAACTAATTAAATGGCACAATAGTAATTAAATCCTATGAAGAGATGAGACGCTATACATAACTGTAAGCCTGTTTTGCAACACTAGTTAACTTGACTCTTAGCGTCAAATTAGATTGAAGTTACTAGAAAAACAGCTTGGTGATCCAGGAGTGGTTCTTTAAATAATTCTAAGTTTCACAAAGTCACATCACTAGTCATTTTAATGCTCTCCAGGCTCTTTTTCCTCTCCTCAAACCCCTCAGCCAAGTGTTACTTTGGGGAGTACTTATTGACAATGACCCTCTGGGATAAAAGTGGATATGATATGGTGCGATATTAGTCCAGTTTCCTTAAGCACCCTTGAGTTACTTCCAAGTATTACTCATCGTTAAAGAGACATATTATGCAAAATGGATTTTTAAAGGGCCCATATTACGCTACTTTTTTGGTTTGTTATAATGTTATTTTCTTATTACAAATATGCATGGGGTTGTTTTGTTTCATTCACACATGTTTAACACAAATCCTCCATATTTAGGCTGAATCCTTCTCTCAACCTGAAAATACAGGAAGTTCTCCACTGTGTTTTTAAACTCCATACACCATCACTAGAATCATTTGGATAATTTCAGCCCTGGAATTGCAAATCTCTACTAAACAAAAGGTAAAACATGGCTGTTGACCTGAAAACTACCACTACATGACATCACAAGGTGGAAAAGAGCAATTTGAGATTTGTAGATGTAGACTGACTAATTGCAAGATTACTCAGACATGTGTGAATGAAACAAAAGGTATGTTTTTGATGAGGTAACCCTATTGTAACATGACCTAAAGCTCACAAGAGTAAATTTTTTGTACTTTGGAAGCACCAATTTAACATCGTAGAAGCTCTTAAAGGTCCCACTTCATTGGCTTTAGCCCTATTCGCATGGGATTAATATAACCTGTGGACCTTTGGTGAATTGTAATAATTGCGGAGGATTCCTGAGATTTTAATCCCGTACGAATGCCCATGTCTGTAATTTGTAAAGTAAAAATTACACCGCAAATGACCTACTGTATTTCGCCAAACACAGACGTCCGGTGATAATACTAGTCCCGTTTGAATCTGTATCTCAGTGTTTGTTGTGGTAATTGCGCGTCTTTTCGGTCTTTTTCTGGCTTGAATATGGAGGCTGCGGTAGAAATTTTGCTCAGTTTTGCGCTTTTTAGGGGCAAATTCTAATACGGCCCCGTATCATACTACATGTAAACCAATCCGCAGAAACAGGAAGAGGTCCAAGAAGAGAACCAATTCTCGCAGGATGATGGCCAGGATGAGATGTGTGGCAGCAAGCGGTAAGGAACATTTTAAATAATATAACCAGTTAATAACTCGCTCTAGCTCGGCTATATCCTCCATATCGGGGGCGGGTGCGATCTAGGGCCCACTAGTTCGCTACTGAGAACCAGGACAGGGGAGTGAGCTGCGCAACTCGGCTACTAGATCGACACTGGTTTAGTCCTGGTTAAATCCTGGTTTAGTCTCGATTCAGTTCTATACCAGTCCTGAATTAGTCCCGGTCCAGTCCTGGTCCAGTCCCGGTTTAGACCTAGTTCAGTCCTGGTCTAGTACTGGTCCAGTCACCTTTATACTAACTGCCCTTCCTATTTTCATAGCTGATGTTACGACATATCCGGTCGTAATATCAGTAAAACAGAGTAATTTACGGCCTTCGCTTATCCCATGTGAATGCGCTGCAAATAACACAGACGTGGGGCGATAATTTGCAAATTACCACACGTCCCCAGGATGTACTTATCCCGTGTGAATAGGGTTTTATTCAAAGTTGTATTTTGATTGATTCATGTTAATATAATCCTGCATTGTGTCAGTTTTTCTGCCCACTTCACCATACTTATTTAAACAAATTACTCAGGGTCATATATTCAGTCAAAAAACAAAACAAAACAAAACAAACACTGATCAAGGCTACTAATAATTACTAAAGACATTTTCAAATTTCAAAAGGGTGCCTGGGTTTTTGTCAGTTTTGTACATTGACATCTCCTTCACCAAAGCACAACTCTTTTTACTATTTGTTTTCTAATTACTTTCCGTGTAACTGGCAAAGTACCAATTTCTCTCGACAAAAAGCCACCTCAAGTTTTATAATAACAATTTGGCAGGCTTCATGTGGTTAACCAAGAGTGAAAACTAAATTATGTTTTTTACACCCACACACAATATTATTTGATAAAGGTGATGAGCGCACACAATTGAGAAAACAATGGTACATGGCCCAGTTATTGTGGTTGTGTAAAAATTTCAGTTCCTATTGGAAATTATTTAAGAGCAATCAAAGGCCCCATATTCGGCTATTTCTGATCTGTGTTCTAATGTTTCCTCATCACAAACAGACCTGGAGTGTTTTGTTTCATTCACACATGTTTAACACACAAATCCTGCATATTTAGGATGAGTTATCTTAGTTCACTTTCCATACACTTTTGCTCATTTGAATAATTTCAGTCCAGGAATTGTTCATCTGTACTGATCTAAAGGTAAAAGTAGCTGTTCAGATGAAGAATACCACTTCATGACATCACAAGATCAAACAGAGCATTTTGAGCTTTGGAGATGTAGACAGACTAATAATAAATGGTTCCTCAGACATGTGTGAATGAAAAAAAACACAGCTCCAGGTTTGGTTTTGATGAGGTAACAACATTATAACATGACTTAAAGCTCACTAGAGTGCAATATAGGACTTTTAAGGAGTACTTTTCCCCTGAACTAGAAGAATTCTCCTGAGAAATTTCATTTGTCAACTGGAGTTTATTTGGTCAAATACATTTCGCAGTTCTTCCAAGCTGCTTCTTCAGTTCTGGTCAGAATGCAGGTGGGTACATCCTTATATCTCAAAAGAAACAGAAAATGCACACGAAAATTTTGTAGAGGTGCAAATGCAAGGAGCAGCAAGACAAAAGTGAAAAAAATGCATAGCACACTCAGATGGCTGATGTCCAGAAGCTTTTTTATTTTTAAAATAAAGTTTCAGCAAAAAAAAGGCTTCGTCACATACAGTATTTTTCTTGCTTTGGACCACAGCACACTTCCTTATATCTGTCTGCAGGGAGGAGCTAACTACACTGAAACTACTCTGAAACTAACACACCTACTTGTTTACAGTTTCTGTTAGTTAGTTAGGCCTACTGAAATGCACTGTGTGGATCATAGCATAACCGTTCAGGGCCATAATGGGTGCTTTCAAACTTCTGGACCTGACCTGGCTACAGCTATTGTTCTCTTGTTTGTTTTGATTTAGGTTTGAGGATGGAGTTAGCTCCTCCCTGCAGGCAGATATAAGGAAGTACCCACCAGCATGCTGACCAGAACTGAAGAAGCAGCTTTGATGAGCTTTGAAACATATTCGACCAAATAAACTTTGTCCAGCTGACAAATTGAATTTCTCCTTTGCCATGGATTCTACCTGGACGACTGAGGGATTTTTCACATAATCTTTATTCAAGTACTCACCCTCGACACTAGATAATTTAAATGTGGAATCAATAAACTACCAACTAACTCTGTTGGTAGCTTATTGATGGATAGAGTACCCATTGCTAGTGTTCTTGTGAGTGGTACAGATAAATTTAAGACAGTAATTTAAGCAGTTGTAGCACTGCAATAACAAGATTGATTAAAGTGTGTGTGGAATGCGTTCAATTTATAGAACACCTTTCAAGATACTCCAAGGTTTTTACAGTGCACTATTCTTTCACTCTATGGTAAAAATAAATAAACTTGAGTATGGTGACGGTAAGTTAATTCTGTAGCATCAGCTGCCCTAGAATGACTGAAGCAAGGCAATCACACCATCAGCTACTCCTACCACTAACCACTCACACCACAGTCATACTAGGTAAAGTTGGTGAAGTGTTTTGCCTAAGGAGACAATGTGCTTATACTAGTCTGAGTAAAGTTTGAACCACCAACCTAGTTTGCCTAACCAGCCAGTCAGTTTCATCACATTCAGAACATAATATATAACTTCACGCTGTTTCTGATTCATCTTATTATTATTTTTTCCCTTTTTTAACTTAAACTGCCATGTTTGTTTTTATCTGAATGGACCAGGCGTCTCTCTGATTGGTTAATCTGCCTGTCAGTCATTGAGGAGACCAGATCCACTCGTCTTTGAAAAGTTTTGCCAAAGCGTGTGGTTCTGACTGGCCAGGTAACAAGCCTATGTAATATTTTTTCATTGTTTTTCATTCCTTAACTTATTTGATCTGAGTGAACATTTTAATAGCTTTGCTCTGGTACTGTGTGCTCCTGTTCTCATTCTGCTCCCTAAGTAGCACATTGACTGTGAATAAGCACCTTATACAATCACACTTCAGCTGACCCTTTGCTATTAAATATTTAATTCTCGGCCACGGGTGAGTAGAAAGAAGTGTAAGAACCAAAGAAGATTGCAGAGAGAAGCTTGAGTCGATTTCAATAGGACTTTTTTTTTACGCACTACTGCACTATCTGGTACATGACTAACAATGAGATAAGTTTTATGTATTATTAATGTATGCTTAGTTTATCTAATAAAACAGAGGTCAAAGAAAGTGAAGCAGGACAAGAAGCAAACAAACAAACCCTACTTTTCTCAGTAAATTGAATCAATTTTCATTTATAACATGCTGTACAATGTTAAAGGTGCTGTACTTGACTTTTACTGTCTTGAAAATGTGAAAAAAGAACTAGTTCATTGAACATTGTTTGCAGTGGTAACATGTTTTTTCCTCATTTAACTTGTGCATTCTGAGCATCCTACTTATTCAACGCAATTACTTTTTTTTTTTTTTTTTACCCTTTTCCAACTCCCAGAACATATTAACATGCACTTCCTGATTATTGGACTAAAATCACTTTATAATCAATGCAGACAGCACTCAGCAAACATATTTACACCTCAGGACACGATATCTGTACTGGAACAAGAAAAATGAGTCAAATATATGGGAAGAAAATCTAGGATACAATAAACACTGGACAATATAGAAAGAAAGAACTGTATGTGTGTATGAACAAGCAAGGGCAGAGTAAAGGCTATCTGATTGGTCACCACTTCCTGGAGTGGGAGGAACAGTACGAAAAACTGTTTTAGCAGTAGCAGGCGTGCTATCACATTACAATCTGTGTGTATTTAAGTTTGTGAAGTTGTAATGTATTTTTGTGTATCCTGCTTCAGTATATTTAGGAAAAATTGCTCAACTGGAGCATGCTGAACCTTGTACAAGCTTATACTGTTAGCTACTGTATATGGAGGGTTCAAATAGGGTGAGAGATCACAAAATTACTAAGACATGGGTGAATGACATAAAAACTCTTCATGCATGTTTAGGTCCAAAATGTAGATTTTGCCATTAATAGTAGTCATTAGATGAATAATGAGATTTAAGTAAGTAGTATTAGTAAGTAGGAGTATGTGATGTGGATCTACCAGAGGTGGGGACTTGCAAGTCGTGACGTGGACCCGAGTCAGACTTGATTTACTATTTTTAGGACTCGAGACTTGACTTGACTTGATAAAATGGACTAAGACTTGGGACTTGAAGGTCAGGGACTTCGGACTTGACTCGGACTTAAGGCCTGTGACTTGAGAAAAGCACTTTTAAATCTGAATTTGTTCTATTCTAACTGTAATGATTCACTCAAAGATCTTGTCAAGACATTTAAAAAGGAAAAACTTATTACTCTATAAATACTCTTATAGAAATATACTATGATTTTATAGGTACCATTTATCTTAAAAGTCAAATAAATTGCAAAAATCTAAGCTGTATTTGGTACTTTAGTTTAAAGACTTGAAATGACTTGAAGCCCAAAGCAGACGACTTGGACTTGACTTAGACCTATAAGTCAGTGAATCGAGACTCGACTTGGACTTGTCTGTATTTGACTTCGGACTTGAGGTCAAAGACTTGAGACTTACTTGAGACTTGCAAAATGATGACTTGGTCCCACCTCTGGTATGTACTAAGAAAAGCGAGAGAAAAACATTTAAATGCTATTTTCCAATCCATGTTATAATGTTTCATCAAAGACAGACCTGGAGATGTGTTTTGTTTCATTCACACATGTTTAACACACAAATGTTACATTTAGCTGAGTTCTTTTCTCAAAAAGAAAACACTCTGTTCCACCTTGTGATGTCATGTGGTAATTAATACAAGACGTGCTCCACTGTGTTTTTAAACTTCCTATACCTTCTCTACTACTACACTACTTCTACTAAACTAAAGGTAAAAGACAGCTGTTAACTTCAAACTTACTACTACATGACATCACAAGGTGGAATAGAGTATTTTGAGCTTTGGAGTAAACAGACAAATAACAAATGTGAATGAAACAAAACACAACTCCAGGTAGATTATGTTTTTGAGGATGTAGCAGCACTATAACATAACTTAAACCTCACAAGAGTCCATTTTGCGTAATATAGGACCTTTAGAGAAACACTTCTTCCTTTAATTCCGCTACCACAGCCAGTTTTCTAGAAGCACTCATGCAAAGTTACATCTGGGAAATGGGGTCGCACATCCACCATCACTTGCCTGTGATAGCGCGCTGCTCCTGGCTCCACATCACACTCTGGAGGCCTATGCTACACTGTAACTATCATGGCACGCTCGGAAATGCCGGCTCTATTCCTCGTTCCACGCGGCCGTCTGGGGACCTGGGCTATCCAAGTCCGGCCTTAATGAGAGCTGTAATCATCCCATGCACCGGACCAGACAATCCCTCTAACCGATGCGGGAAGAAGAGATGAAGAAACCAAACGCTCCCTGCCATCCTAGGGGACTGGCAATATGGTCTTAATCACAGTAGTACTCCAAAACACATCTTACGCCTGTCTTTCTCAGCCTTTGAACAAGAAAGAAATCTGCATCTTCTCGAGTCACGCCAATTATTTCAGTGGGGAGCGCATTCTTTACAATTAAAAGCCTTTTTTGTGTGTGCACAGACTGGAAATGCCTGCAGCCGTTATCTTGATGGAGGGAGAGCGGGTATGAGCTAACACGAGAGGACAAGAGTGAAGTGGAGTCGCGGTTCGTAGCGTATTGGGGCCCGCTCATCCGTGTTGACAACAAGTCTTGAATTGACTAAGTGCAATATTAATGCAGCCTAGACAGAACAGGCTCTGATACGTGACTGCTACTTCGCAATGGTAATGTTCAAATGCAAAGTAGGGGTGAATAAGGAAGTGGGAAAAGATCTACGACGTTTAGAGACTTTATGATTGAAAATTTGTGATTGTTAATTTTTTGGTGAAATGAAGGCATACAAGTTGCATTTCCAATAGGGATGTGATGAAAGATTGATATACCGTGATACTGAATTTGGTGATACAGTATCGTTATCGTAGGCTGCTGTATCAATATACCGTATTTTCCGGGCTATTAGGCGCTCTGGATTATAAGGTGCACTGTCATTAAATGGTCTACTTTTGAACTTTTTTCACACATAAACCGCACCGGATTTTAAACGAGAAACAACAGTTAGATGGGTCAGTCGGACTTTGTTTGGCGCGTTCACGGTGACTCTGGGCTTTGTTCAGTTGTGGCGTGTAGGGAGGGTGCTGTCTGGGACCGCTGGATTGTTGGCGTGTTCGCAGAGACTCAGTTGTTCAGTTGTGGCTCAGAGTGGCACATCGCACTCATTTTTTCGGTTCGTTCCTCCGTTCCTTTCCTCATCCTCGTGGAGTGATGAGTGTGGCTGCGGGTGTGTTTCGCTGCGTGGTCGCTGTCTGTGTGTTTGCGTGCGCTGCGGGTGGTGCGGCTTTGTAGTTTACTGAAGTCGTGATGGGACACCCGAGTGGATTCATGTATAGGGCGCTCTAACTTGCGGTCGTTTTTTGAGGTTGGAAGCTTAAGAGCACATCTGGAAAATACGGTATATCGCCAAGAGTATTTTTTGGTATATTTTACTACACTATTTTGTGACAGTGCTACAATTTTGATGTTTGGTCAGAGAAAGGAAACGTGTTTATGCAATACAGTTGACATTTTCACTGTTTTCACTGTTTGTTCCATATTGATTTTGTACATTTTTAACAAAGAAATACTGTTGTTAAAATGTATTAAAAATAGTGATATATTGTAGAATATTGTGTGCAATACATCGATTATTGCATGTATGGCCATGTTGTGATAATATTGTATCGTGATCCATGTACTTTTTATTTATTTATGTTTAATAAGGACAACACAAATGCATTAGACAAGCCAGATGCATGGCTTTGAGTGTTTTAGCACAAGTGCACAACTACAGCTACAATGCATAAAAACAGACAATACAAGACACATAAGTTACCTACAGATAAAATATATACAGTACATTTTCAATGGATGCATTTTTGATTGGAAACATACAATAATTTTAATTTACTTTTACATTTGTTGTTATTGGTTTCCAATTTTAAATCAGGTGGTAAAAGGTTCAACAGTCTGGCCCCTTTAAAAGAGAAAGTGAAAGAGGACTGACCACAAGTCGTCCTGTAGATAGGAACAATGCAATTACCACTGGTAGCACCTCTTGTATATCTGATTGTAAAGGATCCTGCGATTTCCAGCCCTAATTTCCAGCGCAGTTTCATTTTGGTTATATAGTTTAGGTACAAAATAAATACATAAAAAAGTTAAATATAAATGGATGGAATTTGATTCAGTGATACAATAAAATTAGGAAAATATTCGTATTTAAAATAAAATGGAGCTGGAAACAAAGTACCGGTCTTCTTGTTGATGGCGAACACTGCCGCGAGTATGTGTAATCACGTACATAGCGTATAAATGAATACATAATGATACTGTGAGCAAATGGAAGCTTTTAGGGATATATTAGCTAATTTACATTTTACAATTTACAACGTCACCCTGTATAACCACAGGGAAGGTCAGGTTTCTCTCACGCTATAACCAAACTGGAGGACAGAAACATGTAAAAAAATATCACATTAGATTTATTACAAGTTTTTTAAAAGTTAGATAGCATTTAGTGAAACTTTAAAACAGTTCTGCCATTACCACGACAAAGCCACACTCCAGGGAAAGACTAGACATTCATTCATCCCTGTGTTACGCGCCTTCACACCCAATAGTAAAATTGTCCTTGAACCCCGCAGTGTCTCTATCAGCTCACACAGACTTCCCAGTCACTACACAAGGACTTCCCTTACTTCAGCTTACTTGTCTCACCAGGCGGGCCTAATCTCTGTACATGCTGGTACGCAGGCCTACCATTCACAGTCATTTGCATTATGCTGTATGGACCTGACAGAGAGGGAACCATGGGGCATTCGGGGATCACAGGAGTCTGTCGTTGGCAACTGTGACAGTATAGTCCGCAGGCGGGCTTTACCACATGGGTACAGTCCAACTAATGGTTAGCGACGACATCAGTCAATCTATAAAAGCGCCTAATATTTCCCTTTCCATCCCCTTGTCTTCTGACATCCAGTTTCCCGTTGTTGACACTGCTTGTTCACCACTCTCAGGTAGTTTTCGGGATTCAATATTAAGTTTAAGATTCAATAAGATCTGTAGCGTTGATTATTTGCTTTTATTTAGTGCTTGCTGCCATGGGCCTATGTTTGCTGCAACATCTGGCTGTTTGGGTTCTGTCCTTCGTCGCCCTCGTTCAGCGACTAATACAGCTGTGTGTGTGTGGCGTAATATCGGACCTTCAAAACTATCGCTTAGTTTTACAATTGGGGGTAATGTGCATTTTACTTTATAGATCTTGAGCCATGTGCACTGTCGCTGCCTTGCCTTTTCTTGCCTTTCCTTGGATTTCCTTGCCTTTTCTGTGTACCAGTGTTTTCCGAAGATTTGAACTCGGACTGGATTCATGAACAAACTTTCTTTCTTGTCTTTGGAACCAAGAGTCATTCAGGGAACTGTGAACCGAATTGTATAAATAAACTGTATACTTTTGATTTAGGGGAATTATGCTTCTGTTCATCAACAACAAACTTATGTGCCTTTTATATTGGCTGGTCCTGGGCCAACTCCCAGGTGGCGTTGTTGGCTCTTTTCCTCTATGAGGTGTTATGTTAATGTAATTGTTTAATTATTGGTTCAGCCAGTAATTACCACAAGACATCAAGGCAGAAGCACTCAGACATGCCACACAACAGTAAGCCTGTATTTGGGATAACAATACATTGCTTCATTCACACCAGAACAGAACTAAAAACATACCAAGATATGCTGTTTTGGATATCCTGCCTGAAGCTTCAAGTCCAACCCCCCCACGCTGAGCCTCACACTAGACCAAAGGAGAGCTATAAACAAGAGCCATATTAAAGGACCTGTAACACAAAAAGCATTCTTGTGAGCTGTTTTAGGTCATGTTGTGAATGTTGTCTTGATTCATTCACACATGTTTGAGTAACCTTTTAATATTAGTCTGTCTACATCTCCAGAAATGCTCAGTTTCACCTTGTGATGTTATGATAATGTTGCATGCATGTCTCAGCTCCTGCATGACAGAAATGTATATAATGTTAAAAGTGCATTGTGTACCTTTTCTGGTGGCGGTCTATCAAGCGCTTTTCGCCACAGAAATGTTATTGCTTTGTCTTGAATGTTTCACAGTATGGTATGAACCTTTCTATCATAATGGAGACCAAACCAGACCTTTAATATAACATAGATATGTAACTGGGGCACAATTATTCAAAATATGCATAATACTGTTTCTTACATAAAAGAACTGCATGTCCATCAAACATTTTCTTCATATCTACTGTACAGTAATATCCAGTCATTCATATATTTATGTGTAGAAGGTGTGTAAGAAATGTTAATTTGACCTTCTAAAATATTTTGAGTTTTTTTTTTTTTTCCTCCACTAGATACCACTTACTAAAACTCTTACTAAGGCTACATTCAGACTGCAAGGCTTAATGCTCAATTCAGATTTTTTTTTTGTGTGTGTGTGTGTGTGAAATTTGCCTTTTTTGCGAGGTCGTTTACATTTGCAATTAAATGCCATTTGTATGTGATCTCCAGTGTGAACTTTAAACGTCTCTAAAGTGTCCCGCATGTGCATTGGAGGACACGATGACATCACGCACCGCGAGTGTGTGGGCTTGTCTCCCAAAATACAGTCCAGTTCTTGGTAAAATGGACAGGTTACACATTCACGGTTGCTTTGTTTGTTTGAGTCTTTAGCCTCCTTGTATTTGGTTCTTTATTTTACGTTGACATTGAAGCCAGGACCGGCCATTTCTTTGGCAATCATTTCAAAAACCGATATGACCCCTCCAATTTGACCTGAATACAGCGATACCCCCAAATATTAATTAACTTACTAACCTCGCTTTCCCTCCATTGACTAGACTCCGAACCTGACTTGTAGGTGGGATGAATGCAACCTGACTGGTCAGACTGAAGTCGCTTGTCAAAAGATCGGATATGTATCGGTTTTAGGAGCACATATCCAAGTGGCCTGGGTCGTATTTGGAAAAAAATCGGATCTGTGTCATTCAGACTGTCACTAAAAGATCAGATACAGGTCACATAGGGGCAGAAAAATTGGATTTGGGTCACTTCAGGCTGCAGTCTGAACGTAACCTAAGATTAATTTTCTAAACTAAAATTTCTTGTCAAATTGAACACTGTTTCTAAGAACAGAGCAAGCAAAACCTATAACTTTAACTTACCTTGATTCAACTTCAAAGAAACACAACACTCCTGTCATTTTGTTCCAGAGTCATTTCCTGGTGAACAAAACTACACAATTGTCATTACGCCGCATGGGAGCAAAAACAAGCTTCCTTTGCACTACCACCGGCCCTACAAGGCTCTGATTGCACTGCGGGCCCCCCATGATTTTTATGTGCACCTTTATCTGCTTCAACCTAAAAGAAAAAAAAAAAAAGAAGAAAAAAAATTAAAGAATCTGCTGAAATCAAATAGGCGATGTATTTCTGCAGTTGAAAAGCAAATCACAAAAAACAAACCTTGGACAATCCTTCGCAAAGCTTTTGTTTAATGAGAACAAAAGCAACCAAAACCGCAGCGGATTACAGTGAAGTTGTGAACAAGTTTTAGCTTCTCAATACAACTTTTAAGTCCTTATTTGTATTTATTTGTATTTTATTTTTAGCCAGGTAGGACAGAATACAAGATAAAAGATAGAATTGGTTGAATAAATTAGAGACGAGGGCAGACAAAGACATTGTTGGTGGTGAGAGGAAGAAGATGGATAGGGTGAGGGATAGTTTTGCTGCATTTACAAAGACTGCAATGACTGATGAAAAGCCTGGGCAACAGACAGGAATTATTAACAACACGGGAGAGTTGATGCTTTTTTGGTTTCTCTAATAGTTTTGTAACCACATTAGCAACTGTGACAGGTGTGTCTCATTTTATATCATAGTTAGAAAATCAGTTTAAAGGTCCTGTGTTATGCAAAATTGACTCTTGTGAGATGTGAGATGTTTGAATGTTGTTACCTCATCAAAAACAAACCTGG
This sequence comes from Boleophthalmus pectinirostris, assembly GCF_026225935.1. Taxonomy (NCBI): domain Eukaryota; kingdom Metazoa; phylum Chordata; class Actinopteri; order Gobiiformes; family Gobiidae; genus Boleophthalmus; species Boleophthalmus pectinirostris. Next base: position 34,783,191 of record NW_026571133.1, read on the forward strand.
ATTTGTGGTTTGCAGCAGGGCCTTCTTTACTAGCCCTGACATTTCAGCAAAAAAATGTCAAACTCGATTGTATTACATCAAATAATAGATAGAAATAAATAATTAAATCACAGTTATGTCATTTTTAGATCTTAATTTCCCTTAAACATAAGATAAATATGAGTATCCTATCAGACTTTGTGTTATTTTGGGGGTTACACGTTCAGAAATGTCCTCTCTTTCCTTAGGCCTTCTATCTGTAAGATGCTGACAGTAGAGTTAAAATTGACCAATCAGATTGTCCCTTTGTATTTGATTGACAGGCAGACACCAGCACCAATGCATTGGCTTAGTCCCGCCCCCAGGTCATCGCTGCACTGTCCACTAGTTTGCACCAGAGGAATTATTTGCCTGAGTGATTTGAATTAGCTTAGCCTGCTTCACTTTTTGAGTTTGAAAGAAAAAATATGTTTCATTTGTACTTTCTTTTTGGACAGATAATGGGATTATTTTCAAAGAGGAATAGTTTGTGTTTGTTGCCTGAATTAGTTGTAATGAAATGTTCAGAAGAGCAGCTAAACCAACCTGGATACTAGCAAAGTATTTCCTGACACTTGGACCTCATGGAGCACAGAATGAATGAACTGTTGGCTTCATGGATTTCTACTTGGATGGATTACACATCAGAGAGTGACATGTACCCAACATGTGTGAAAGGACCCATCTGGTGAAGACAGCAGTGGTGAGTGATGTGCTGGTGTTACCATACTGAATATGTGCAGTAATTTGGATTATAGCCGATTAAGAAAACATAAAGTTCAAACGTAATACATTATAGTTGTATTCAATTGTTGATGGTGATGTTCATGCACGTTCTGTCTCTGCGTGTGCACTTGTGTGGTTGTATCAATCAGCTGATGGACTGTGATGAGTATTTTATGAGTTTATCAGTGAGAGAGTCAGTGCAGTCAACAAAAGCTCTAAATACTGGGGAAAATCAGCAGTGTGTTTTCCACATGCATTAAACGGGCAGACTCAGCTTTGCCTCCTCCAGCACACCTCCACAGGTGAGCGCACCTGCTGAGTGACTCTATATGGTCACTTTGGCATCTATAGGCCACAGAAAGTTCTATCTGTAAATATGGGCAGCTGTCCTGAGGCCACAGTCTGCCCGTGATTTTGAAAGTTTTGAAATATTCAGTCTAGTCCAAGAACTCTTTTGAGTAAAAACTAGAACTAGTGGATTTATTATCTCATATGAGGAACGACTCCTAAAAAACAGCCTGTTCCTTACAAATAGAAAAATAGGATTCTGCACAATTTTTACATCCATCAAAAGCAGAATATTAGACCTAAAATAAATCCGAAATTGAGAGGCATCACCAAGACAATGTGTTACTCACCGCAGTCACGAATGCAAACTAAGTAAGGTATATACAACTAGGAGCAGTGTGTTACAACGTTTTAAAGTACCAACACACATACAACACCAAAACCCACAACAGAATAGACTTTTGGAGTTCTTTGGTCATCAAATGAAATTGTAGACAATAATTTATTTTAAACCTAATCAGATTAAACATTAGTCAGCCTTACCTGGCATTTTTGGGTGTTATTTTAAAGAGAATAGAATGGATAGATTTTGCTTTAATTCTCCAATATCTGAACATCTGGTTTACTTCTCTCCTTCTCAAGTGTTGCCACCTCGAAAAAAAAAAAAAAAAAATCTGACAACATACAGTTTTCTTTCATCAGCATGTTTCATTATAGTTGTTTGTCTTGTTCTAAGTTAAAGCCATTAGCAGGAACTGTTCAGTCAAACTGAGCTGCAGGGTGCAAAGCTGAACTTACCTGACTCCCTTCTTTTCTTATAGTCTTCACGGATGTCAGTTTCTCTCTCAGTTTTACCTTAGGTGCACCAAAGCATTCTTTTATAAAGAACTATTTGAGACTTGTTGATGGTTCTGCAGTAAAAGTATAGGCTGTTCAATACAAGGGAAGGCTTGGGCCATATAGATTTTACACATGGGAAGCAGGGCTCTAAGCTAACTTTTTTTTTTTTCAGGAGCACACGTGCCCCTAAGTGAAAATTTTAGCAGCACAGGAAAAAAATAATATAATAATTAATAATTTAATTAATATATATATATAATAGTAAGAGAGTAAGAGTTTTTGTTTCAGATGTTTATTACAGTGCAGAACTTGCACACAACAAAACCTACAAATGAATTTCATACAAAAAAGAAAAGAAGTAAGACTGTACTTTTCCTGCTTGTCTGCTGACAGTTGGGTTAGACCTTTGAGTCATGGATCTGCCCAAGGTTTCTTCCTACAGACTAACTAACATAAAATTGAACTGAATTGAAAAAAAACAAAAAAAAAACAAACAAAACTACAGACTAAGTTTAGACAAAAATCATGTCGTAATTGGTAGGCCAGGATTTGTAATTAGATCGACATGACCTCTTCTGTGGCTCGCACTCTCACCTGCACAACCGAACCGGGCCCAATGACATCATCACAAAAAAATGGCAGAATGAACTGATAATTAGTCATAGCAGTTATTTAATCTAATCTCTACAGCTCATATCTCATCATGTTACATCAAAATGGCAAAAAAATGATTACCTCCGCCAAGGAGGTTATGTTTTTGCCGGCGTTTGTCTGTTTGTTTGTTTGTCTGTTAGCAACATAACTCAAAACGTTATGGACCAATTTTGATGAAATTTTCAGGATTTGTTGGAAATGTGAAAAGGAAGAACTGATTTCATTTTGGGGGTGATCCGGAAGAAATCCTGGATTCTGGATCACTTTGACATTTTAGTTAACATTGTGGTAAATGGGGCCAAAAATTTTTTGTTTCTCAATATCTCGGTTAATTATTGACCAAACCCCATGAAATTTGACTCAGGGATGGACAATGGGAATCTCTTTCATATTCCAAAGGCTGATCCGGATCTGATCCAGAAGACTGATATTATTGCAATTTATATAAAAAATGGGGGTAGTCCTTGGCTGAGGTCTGCGCTCTCTGAGTGCTTTTCTAGTTATTATTGGGCCCAAAATATTTTCCAGCTTTATATATTGAATGGCATATCAATACTGTAATTATCATGACAGGCCTGTGTCAGATTATCTTAATATTTTAAAGGACATAATACAATTACTGTACTATGTAGCCTATGACTGGACAACAAACAAGATTCACTTACAATTATAGCTCTAACTCAATAGACCATCGGGTTAATGTGTCCCCTGTTCCGGGTGAGTCAAAATCCAGTTTAGTGGATCTGGACATAAATGTGTGTGATGTGTTCCTTCCCTGGCTGATTGCACCAAAACTGGAATGAGCTGCCTTTGCACTTTGCAGTGTTTTTAATCTCTTCTTAAAAAGCATTTCTCCACTTTGGCTTTGGCACAGTTTGAAGATGTTGACAGTTTATTTGTTTTTAGTTGATTTTGTTTTATACACATGTTTTTATTGTTATTCTTGTAGCACTCTAGCAACTGTTGTTGTAATTAATTCAACTCTATTCATCAGAACAGAAGTGAGAGAGCAGCCAATCTGTTCAAATATGTGTAGTGTACTATACAACACCTTGGCACAAATGTTGCCAATCATGCATTTATTTATGTCATCTGCAGAGCTCTGTTAGCCTGATTCATCAGCCGGTTTCACTTCATGGAAACGTCTGACCTCGCAGCATTAGAATTCGTTTATTGACGGTAGGCGGGTACTTTTTTTAAATTTAACCAATCGCTGCTATTTGGTTGTGACGTATGTAATGCACTGCTAACAGGGCGAACTGGTATATTAAGCTTTTTTCAAATCCTGTAGGAAGAAGGACAATAACATCTTTCCCCTTGATAAAATTCACTAAACATTCTCTTTGTTCCGGTTTTTAATTCTCGATCTAGGGAATCGTTGCCAACAGAGAATGTATGACTTTTCACTGATTGGCTGGTGCCCAAACTCGCATTTCCAGGGTTCTTTCAAACTGTCTAGTGTATTCCGATTCCTTACCTAGTCGCTGAAGAGAAATTAAATTGAGCGGACGCACTAGGTCACGCCAGAGTTCTGTACTGGTATAAAGTAAAACAGATTCAAATGTTTGTGCAGTTGATATCCAAGGTCAGTTAAATACAATCAATCAATTAATTTGCTCAGGGACTACAGGTGGAAATTAGCACTGATGCTACAACCTGATGTACAATGCATCTCTCCTGTCAAGGTTAATGTAAAAATTGTGCGCTGTCCCTGTCTCAAATAAATAAATAATAATAATAATTAAAAAGAAAACATGATTGCCAGCAAAGTCTGCATGGATGAAAAAAAAAGGAAAGAAAAAAAAAATACTCATAGTGTAGGTAGTTTGGTGTTGAAATGACCTGGTGAAGGTATACAGACTTTAAAAACACACAAGAGCACTTCATGGAGTGGGAGTGCAGCACCTCACGACATGGAGGTGGACTGGAGTGTTTTGAGATGATGAGAAGTTGACATAAGTACTTACTTACTTGCTTACACTGCACTCGAACTTTGACCTATCCTTGAATGCCACTGAAACTTCCATCAACCAAGCTTACCGACAACCTTGGTCTGGATTACCTAGTTTGCTGACTTGATTTATGTAGATGGGGAAACTATGCTACTAATTCAGCACTCTCGAGGTCTTAAGGTGCTTGGGTTAAGATGAGAAATCGGGGTTCAACCATGTTTACTTTTATATCAGTATTAATCAGTATCAATCTTTTTCGTGAATATCTGTTTGTGTACATTTTTCAACTGTGAAAAACATTTTGCAGACTACTCAAAGTCCAAATGAAGAAAATATAGCAAACACCACCACTAATTTATTTTTATCTTTACTGCTTATTTTCATATTTTAAATAGTTGGATTTGGCCATTCATTTTAGTTAATGTAGCTTGCGCGAGGAGTGTGTATCTTTTTAACCGTACAAACTAAAGTAACACTCGTCCGTTTAATGGAGGTCTGGGGCATAAATAATTTGTGCACCGGGGACAGTTACTTGATCTTAATTAATCAGAGCTGTCAGACGCCGAGTTCCCGAGAAGAAATAAATCAAGTCGAGATGAAGCAACTTATTTGCGTTGGTGTCTTCCAGACGGTTTGCCGCTCTTATCCGCCCGAGTGCATCCCAAAATGTAATAAGCATATGAGGAGTCCGCTAGCACTTTTCCCCATTGTGAAGCGTTCTTCTGGCAGAGCTCACTGGACCTTGACAGCATTTCATTAGATGGTTATATCCAGAGGGCTCCTCCAGGAAGACAGGGCTGGCTTTATTCACAGACGCCGCTAAGACTTCTGCTAGCATAGCCATTAATGAGATAAGAAAGTGTGGTTGCTCTTTTGCCACAGTGGGACCCTGGTACTTGGTCAGCTAAATTTTGGACAGAAATTACTGATTGCCAGAAAGGATAGAAAATTGGGTTAGAGTTATTTTCAGATATTCTATTTAACTTTAAATGAGGTCTTTCATGACAATTAAGGAGCTCATATTGCACCATTTTCTGATCAATGTTATTTATTTTTTTTTTTTCGTCATCAGAAATATATCTGGAGTTGTGTTTTTTGTTTCATTCACACATGTTTAGTACACAAACCCTGTATATTTAGGATGGGTTATTCTCTTAAATGGAAAACATTCTGTGCAACCTTGTGATGTCATGTGGTAAAACAGGAAGTGCACTGTGTTTTTAACTTCCATAAACCACCCCTAGATTCATTTGAATGATTTCAACTCTGAAACTGTCGGTCTCTACTGAACTAAAGGTAAAAGGCAGCCGTTAACTTGAAAACTACAGCTACAACTACAGCTTCATGACATCACAAGTTGGAACAGAGCGTTTTGAGTTTTTGAGACAAAGACAGACTAATCATAAAGGATTACTCAAATGTGTGACTGAAACAAACAACTCCAGGTATGTTTTTGAGTAGGTAACAGCTTTATAACATGGCTTAAAGCAGAGGTCTTCAACAGGGGGTCGCGGAGGTACTGCAGGGGAATGCAAAATTTTTGGTTGGTGACACTTTTTCATATATTTCTTTTGTTCTTAATTTAAACTTAAACTTCAGGCCTGAAGTAGCTTTGGTCAGACTCAGGTTTATTTCTGTCATGGAAGTTGATGCTTAAACTACAGATGGAGCTAGTTTCAGCTCAGGATTTCAGGATAAGCCTGGACTTGTTAAATGACTCCAATGGAATACAATAATAGTAATGAATGTACAATAACAGAATGTTCATACACGACACTAGGCCTAATTGAATATAAAACACAACTGTATGCCATGTATAGAGTAGAAGGTCCCTGCTCCAGTTCTCCATCAGTATGGGGGTCCCAGGCCTGAAAAACGTTGAAGACCCCTGGCTAAAAGCTCAGAATAGTCCATTTTGTGCAGTATAGGACCTTTAACTTTCAAATTTCATGATAATTAACAACCCCATGCCTAAAATGTAATCAGTATATTAAAGGACAATAAGCTTAATGTTTTATCACACCAAGTCCATCATCCTTTGCCAAGTTGTGGTGTGGCACTATATTTAACTGGCCAGCCTGAACCACAAACTTGAACGAAACTTTACCAGACGACAGGGTATGGAACTGTATCCTGTTGGGTGTGATTGGCAGGTGGATTAGACACGCATGGCCCATTTGTGTCATAACAAAAATGGCAGCCTACATGTAGAAAAAGGCTATATATTTTATTCTCAGTCATATGAGAACATTTGAGAGGAGAGTCTTCTGCATTTAAGAGACGCATGCTACAAAGCAAAGGCTGTGGTTGGACTGTACAAAGTTAGGGCACAGTATTTGGACAGAATATAAAAGGGACTGGCTGATCAGGAAAGCACAGTATAGCTCCGTAAGGCTCCATAAAGCATGTGGCGTGCATACAAAACAACCTAAAATTGTGAAATGTTCTCCCACTAGGTACAGATCTCACAAAGCAATGCAAGGCCAAGACTGGTTAGTACTTGGCTGGGAGACCGCTTTAAATACCAGGTGCTACTGTGGGGCAGCGGCGGCTCTTGTGGAAACTGTTTTGTGTCCTTGAGCACAAAACTTCATCCACCTTTCCTAGTAGGGATTTCATGTGTGTGTGAGTAAATTTAAAAAGGAAGTGTTCATGTGGGTCTTCCCGCTCCATCAACTCTCTTTCCAATTGGCTTACATTGGAAAATTGTCACCCCTCTCTCTATAACTGCTGCAGTGAGCCTCGACATTTTGGTTTTAACCCTTCCAGCCCGATGCTATTGTATACGATACCTGGGAATATGTTTCATATAAAAGCGCATAACTTTCCAAACATAAAAGATAGAAACTTACTTTTTTTCCCTTGAAAAGCTGAGACTTGTGGATTTTCAGCATTATCCTATCACATGACGTAGGGAAAATAAGTGTCCAAAAGGAACTCTGCTTTCCGCCAAACACATGCACTCCATCCATTTTGATTGGCCCAAACTTTGCCAAAGAGTGTAGTGAGTCAAAATAGTTGACTGCTCTGAATGTTCGTAACAAGTTGAGTTGTTGTTGTGAAAAAGCCGCTCTATGTGCAGTTATTTCTCAAATAAATGGCAAATTACGCATCTTGGTCTAAGTAATTGCACATCCCTATTATTATTTAAAAGGTTTATTTCACTCATAATGTACAAATACAAATGTAATATACACCATGGAAATGCAGGAAGTGATGTGACTCTGTGCCCTGGACCTGACACGAGCTGTTTCCATGACTGACACCAGTAAAGTCCTGGGGTGATGGTACTTTTTTGTTTTAGTTTTGAGGGCAACAAGGATATTTTTAGTTTACTTACAGACTTGATATTTTGCAGTTTTGTAGCTAAGGCCTTAAATTATTATTATTATTTTTTTTTATAAATGTTTGATGTGAGCTTTGTATGAAAGAGTGTGAACTTTATTTTCTGTTTTTGTTTTTTCATTTGTACTTCTGATCCTATAGCTTTTATTACTGCCATATGACACAACTACAGCATGCAGATTGCGAAATAATAGGTTGTACTGAAAAAAGGATGTATAACACTTCATTAGGGGGTAAAAAAAAAATTAAGAAAAAAAATCCAGGTGAGAACAAATGTACTAAAATTTCCCTTAGGTCTGGAAGGGTTAAAATACTTGTATTAACCCACTCTACATGATCCTGGTGTTTTTATTCAGCTATTTTGTCCGTAAATACATTCCTATCCCTAAAATGGACCTGGCTCCAAATTCGCTCCTATAACTGCTACCCTCATAAGCTTCATTTGACTGGAGCCAAACTTTATGGGTGACGTCACACTCATTTAGTCCACCTCTTTCTACAGTCTATGTCGGAGGGGCCGATGGTGTTGGGCATCTGTGGGTACGGCGCTATTTTACCATCTCCGAGTGTGGAGTGAATGAATAATGCATAAAGCGCTTTGTGAGTCTTGAAAAGCGCTATATAAATCCAATGCATTAGAAGGGTTCCGGGGTACTTCTGTTGCTAACTGCAGACGCCCCTGATATGTTGGTGGCTATAAGAGATGTACAAATTTCACTACACCTTTGGGAACACTGCATACCTGAAACTACCTCATTATCACCGCTATATCCACACAAGTACATAATATAACAATTCTACAACAAGTCCTTACATTTAGCCTGGTGTATAAAATATATTGTACACGACACTCCAAAGCATTTTACACAGTCGAATCTTTTTGGTGTGACAGTCATGGCCTTTTCTTGTGTTCTCTATAGTCTATGTAAAGACACAGGCGTCTTTGTTTAGCCAGATCCCCCTGAGCCCAGACAGGGCCCCCCGCTGAGATAACTGCCTCATTTTGTCAGTTAATATTTGAGATTCGGTCTGTGAAGTGCACTCGGGGCCATGGAATACAGAGAGAAACACATGCACACAAATCACTGCTTTTATACGACAGTTCTATTCATTAGCTTTTGGGAAATGAGTTAAGAATCGTTGCCTATATGTGATTAATTATATGCACGCGCAATTTAGGTTTAGTCCTAGTATTTCTCCTTGTTTAATCGTGGTTGTGCCCTGTGAGACGGCATTTTCACCGGTTACATTTTCCTAGTGAAGGTGATATTTTGAGAACTTTTGACTAGGGATGGGCATGATTAATTGATTAATCGATAATTGATCATTAAGAATTTCATCTATTACATTAATTTTAATCGACAAACCGAATGTAGGTTGCTGTCCATACATGTAGCTTTGCACTCAGAAGGAGCGAGCAGACACAAACAGTCGGTCAGCCTGCAACGTACCGAAGCACAAATGGGTATTTAACGATGACTTACAAGAAATTCCACGCTTTCCGTTGCGTTCAGGACAAGTGGGAGGCCATGTGCACAGTGCACAAAGCAGCACATATGTTTCGTTGTCCAGTGGGAAAAAGCTTTGCCAGGTGAGAGTCACGCAATGTCAATGACGAGTCCCCACCTCCCACCTCCCGTACGATGTCCTGGTTTTGACAAACGCAAATATGGTCACACTAACCTGTATTCCACTGAGTCATGTCTTTTAATCCGACAGAAATTGACCGCATCAGTGCACAAGAGCTGTAGTTTTATCTTTGCTTAGTTTATGCAAATTAGCGATGCGGTTTTAAGTTTTGTTTCGGTGAAAGTTGCGCAAAACTGCATTAAACACATTATAATGTCAAACGGATTGATGTGGCTCTAGAGTGGTTACGGTTTATATGTCGTAAAGTTGAATTTATTTATGCAGATTAGTAGTGCCGATAGTAATAATAATGATGATCATTTTAATATAAAAACATTAATGATTAATCGATAATCAATCATTAATTCTTCCGACGATCGATTAAGAAAATTTCATCGAATGCCCATCCCTACGACCAAAAGACAGAAGAAGAGATTTTGTTTTGAACTGTCTTTTAAATGACAACAGTCCTCATTCTGAAACCAGTGGACAGTCCTGTTACAACTGGTTTAGAAGTTCATATTTTACAAATACCATATTTCCGAACTATTGAGCGCACCTGAATATAAGCCACATCAACTGAAATTTAACAAAATTTTAAAACTGTACATATATAGGCCACACCTGAATATAAGCCACAGGTGTCCACGTCTTCAAGAACGTTTTCAAGTTCGGGCCATCTGCTTTTATCACATCTGAAAGCTTTTGTCGTCTTTTTGCATTGAGTCAGTTTGTCACTTTGCCGTGGTCAAATCTCACCATCGACTCAATGATGCCGAGCTCACGTGCAGCAGCTTGATTTCCTTCTTCCACAGTCACATCAGTTGCCGTTAACTTAAAAGCTGCACCATCTTCATTTCTTCGTGTATTTTCCATGAGGAAGGTGTGTGTATGAAGCGCAAAATAACTGTTCAAAACACAATCAAACGAGCATCTTCCTCGGTGCATCACCCCTGTCTCTTCCCGCGCTCTACTGCGCATGTATCCCGCAAGAGCCTCTGTCCTGTCTGTATCATGTCAGTGTCTTGGAGGATTTCAGCAGATCTCTCTCGGGGGTTAGGCTAGTTCTATCAATCGGATATGAGGCTATCGACTACTGAAGTTTGAGACATTTCTTCTCGTCATTTACGCTCTAACCTGCATTTATACCCCTTACTAATGTTAATTTTGCATCATAAATTATTTTATTACACGGCGATAAACTATTTGAGTGCACTGACAATATCTCTAGTTAGTGTAGCAACTTCATGTTAACCCTAGATCCATGTGTTAATCGCACACACAGCGGTGTTTTCTGCACTCAGGCTGCGTGTATCTGCTGTGCCGCCAAACCATAGACTGTATATATGAATGGACAATGTGCCAAACAAATAATCCCTCCATACATTAGCTGCATCGTTTTATTAGCGACAGGGTTCACAGTGTGAGTAAAAAGTAGCGTCTTATAGTCCGGAAATTATGGTAAGTGATGTGCTTAAAGGTGCATTGTGTAACTTTTGTGGTGTAGGGTTTTCTATCTTTATTGTCTTTATTGTCTATTATCTTTAGACGTTATTGCTTCGCTTGGTAAGTTCTACAATATGACGTTAAAAATGTATTCAGCTTTTCATTAGAGGTAATTTTATTGTTCAGAAATACCTTTAAGAACATGCAATCGTGTGTGAGCGAGCCTGCGTCTCCACCGAACTGATCCCTGCCTTGGCCTGCTTGTCTCCATGGAGATAGACAGGTTTAATGCCATACCTGGCCCTCACAGGTTTGGGTCCTATTAAAAAGTTAAAACATGTGAAATCTCTTTACCTGGATTATTTCTGGTCCTGGTTGGAACATAGTTTACTCTTGGTGATGCCAGAGTTTAGTTAAGTCCTGGTTTGGGCCTGATTTAGAACTCTGTGGTGCATACGGTGCCAGCAGTCTAATTATTTTGTTAAAGAGGATGTAAGTGTCCGTAATCTATTTTTGGCTCTTCCTCTTAAATTGAGAAAGTAAAAGTTAGTTTGCCTAAAGTGAGGAGCAGGGAAGTGACTGGAAAGTAGAGCGACTGGAAATCACTAACTGGTGCGGACATATTGCTGCTGTCAGCGGAAAGACTAGCTCCATATACATCTATTATGCTGATCAGGTCATACCCAGACCTCACTATTGACTATTGAATGCTATTATGCAAAAAATGACAGTGAGATGATTCCATGAGGACACTGACACCGCGACCCACTTAGATGAAAGACCAACTTTTGAGAAAGTTCGACTCAGTTTGACTAATGAGGTAAGGATTTCCCACATTCAGTAACGGGAGGCCATTTAAAGCCTTCATTATCTAACCTATCATTATTTTTGTAATTAAGAGTGCAGAGTCTGCACTGGATTTTTTTTTTTTTTAAGTAATGGATGAACTTAAGTATTGCCCCTCATGATCCAGTAAATACTTAAATTAGGAAAGAAAATAAGCTGTATTTTGTAATAGTGTGTAACAAATAATCACACAAGTTTATCTGGTTGTAGATGAAACTTCTAAACCTTTAATGTGATTTGTCTGGTTGTGAATCATGGCAAAGAACAATTAATTTAATCATGAAATCATAATGTAAAAATATATATATTCTAAAAGGTTTTGTAAGGAAATGCTTATGCAAGATTCAGACATTGAATTAATACATGAAAGAAAACACTCTCCATAAACCGTCCACACTCTGCTTTATGGCCTGAATTCAGGAGGTTCACCAACATAGACAGGAGTGAGTTTTTATAGCTTTTCAGGTTAAGGATAAGGTTAAGGTGCAGTTTATTGTGGGGAAATTTGTCCTCTACGTTTCCAAGTACTGTATCTTTTCCTGTTTTTTGTCAGAACCCTATAGCGGCATCCGGAGGGAACCAGCTCATGCTCCCTCACATGAAACTTAAGAGATGATTGCAACAATGAGTCAGTTAGACAGATGCTCTTCAAGAATTCAGGAGGTATGTAATTTGTATGTCCCTACTATTGATATATGACTGATATAGTATATATTTGTTTCTGTGGATGTAGAACATATTTGACAAACCATATGTAAGTAACGTTTTTCCTTATTAAGTTAAAACGTACAGCAGGCCCTTGTTTATCTTATAGGGAAAGAAGAGTTCTTATCCTAAAAGCCTCACTGAATCTCTGTGGAGTTTGTGTATGAGGAAGAAATAAGGGGGAACAAAGCTGCAGCAAATGAGTGGATATGGTTGGTTTTGTACTGAGTGCTGCAGCCGTCGTCATGGGGACAGTTCAGAGAGCACTGTGATTCTGGGACACCCTCTCCAAATTCATGTTGGTGTTTCGCAGTTATTATCATTGAACCGAGTGTCCCAGGGTAATAGAGGAGATCAGGCTAGGTTTAGAATACGCAATAACCATTAGGCTGATATAGCCAAGACAGAAATATGATTATAACTGTGACTATAACAAGTACTGTCTACAATTTACAGCGATAAACAATAATTGTTTTTATTGGGTCATTCCCCCTCGGGAATAACTTGCGTTGCAAACCTTTATCTTTAAACTTTAAAGAGGGGGTATTGCACTTCTGTGGGGTATTAACTGCAAGACTGATTCATCAGCTGGTTTCACTTCATGGAAACCGTTTGACCTCACGGCATTAGGTTTTGTTCACTCGACGGTAAGCGGGTACTTTTATAATTTAACCAATCACTGCTATTTGGTGGTAACATATGTAATGCACCGCTAATGAGGCTAACTGGTATATTAAGCTTTTCCCAAATCCCGTCGGAAGAAAGGCAGTAACGTCTTTCCCCTTGATAAAATTCACCAAACATTCTCTTTGTTCCGGCTTTAAATCCTCAATCTCAGGAATCGTTGCCAACACAGAATGTATGTCTTCATCTACATCCACGTTGACCGCTTTGTTTACTGTTGTGCTGTCCAACAAAAAGGACCCAGTCATGGGTTCACAGCTCTTCATTGATTGGCTGGTGTACGGTCTACACCGTTCTTGCAAACTGTGTGTTGTATTCCAATTCCTGACCTATTTGCTGGAGAGAAATTAAATTGAGTGGAGGCACTATGTGGTGCCAGCCTGGCTAATTTATTGCTAACATGTCTTTAGATCTTCATGTTACCTTTTTTTGTTTTGAAAATGCAAAAATGTTGTTTGGAAAATTAGCATTTTATTTTTTACCATCACCCTCCCACACTACATCACTTCCTCACTTATCGGTGTATATGGAAAATTGCATGAGTGAGGCAGGCTTGATAATTGCTTGAGAATTGTACTGCTAACCTTAAGGAGGTTTCAATAGGGCCCAGGGGTGATGACTAGATTACTCTAACATGCATCAATGGCATCCAAAACTTCTTCAGCTATGTTTTTGATGAGGGGGCAACATTATAACATTATAGAAAGCTCCAAAAAGACACTTTTGCTTAATACCTCTTCTTTAAGCTTGGATCCAAATGAACATGTTGACCCAAAAGGAGCTGCGATTGATTCATACTCGTTAGCCTGTGGCGTGGTGCTGGCGTCTCTCTCACCTTCACGTACATCCAGGAATCACTCAGAGCTGATGGATGGGGAGACGCGAGGTAGCTCCGCAGTACCAGGAGGGTTCCAAGGGGGTGACAGAGGCCCTTGTCACGGCAGCACACAGCGGGCAAGAGCAGAGCGATGGCAACCGGTGGGACAGGCCTTGGGCGAAAGAAGGAGGTTTATAAATGACGCAAGCTTTGGGGCAAATACTCAATTAAAATGTCTGACAAAGTACTCTGGGGTCAGCGCTGTTTTCTGTGGCTGTTTTTTTCTTTTACTGTTTCATTCCTGGTGTAGATTTTGAAAGTTAAGATGGATGGCTGCAGAAACTGGGTCAGGTGTCAACAGTGCCGAAGGTCAGAAACGGTAGCAGCCAGGTCAGTTTATCTTAGAAATACATACTGTGGACTTTTCTAGCAACAAAAATATTTCAAATTTAGAGCATGTATAGATGGGTAAAAATGTAACTGTGGTTAACTCCTCCTTTCAGATATAAGGCAGTGACTAACCAGAACTCTGTCAGAAATGAAGAAGCTACTTGGATGAGTGTTGAAAGGTATTCATTCTAGAACAAGCATTTGTCAAGTTGAGAGAATTACATTTTCTTTCTCTACGGACAAAAATAACTAATCTCAGATATGAGACGTGATGCATATATATGAAATTTAAAGGTTTTAAATGGTAGGCGGTGTATTAATGACTTAATGACATTTAAAGCGTTTTACCTGATTTTATCATTTTACTTTCTTAAAACATGAAAAACAAATAGTTCAATGCTTTGTAATGGTCCGAAGTTATTCCTCCTTTACCTTATGCAATCTGGGCATTCTAATTACACAATGCAATGAGTTCATAAGCGCTTTTCACAAATTTGATTGAAATGACTCTCAAATTTCAATTCAATTCAAGCTTTGTTTCAGTCACACATTTTTCCATGACCAGTTACAAAACATTGAAAATTCAAAATAACAGTTTTGAGTAACGTTAAAAGGACTCCATTGTTAAAAGAAAGATGGGTTGGATAGAATCTCTTTAACAACTGACATGCTAATGCACATTTTAATTATCCTATTGGACTATTAAACATAACACTTTATAGTCCAATGAGGTTCATTTGGTCTTCTGATAATTTTTGTTATTAGGTTCTTTTTTCAGACCAAGAGTTTGTTTTCATACCTGACAGTTTCGACTGCTCACTAGCGGCCTTCCTCAGAGTGGTCACATGATGTTGCTGTGACGTGTCCGGTCCGCTGATTTATACAGGTTTTGGTGCTAAAGGTTGGATGACAGCGCCATCTGCAGTCCGAATTCCTCAGGATAGTATACCAGGTGTGTGAGCCCCCTTGTTACCCAAAAGACACAATAGAACCAGAGCATAAATGTAATGTCATATACGAAATACCCTGCATGTCCTGCAATAAAACATACATCAGGGAAATGGGGAGGGTGTTCAGTACACGAAAAACGGAACCTAGAACAGAATGTGACAAGGAAACAGCAAAGGCGTGCACACGAGCAACAAAACACAAAGCAAAACAGGAACAACTCAAATAGGCCATTTTTGACCATTGTAAAAGAGAGAACCACATTATGGACTGGGACGGAGCAAACATCATTGGGACAGAGGAAAACAAACACCGCTGCTGGATTAAAGAGGCAATCGAAATACAGAAACATGCCCATGAGACCGTAAACTGGGACGAGGGGACTTTTTTACCCAGGATACTGTCCTGAGGAAGTTGGGCTGCAGATGGCGCTGTCGTCCTGCCTCCACCGGTTGAAAGACAACACCAAAACCTGTATAAATCAGCTGACCAGACGTGTCACAGTAACATCATGTGATCACTCTGAGAACTCGAAACTGTCAGGTATGAAAACAAACCCTTGGTCTGAAAAAAGAACCTCATAACATAACACTTTTTAATTACTCAAATACATGGAAAAAATCAAGTATATACAGTAAAACAAACTAGAAAACACATGACAGCTGATTTGGTACATTGTTATGACCTGAAATAACATTCGCACTCACATAAGCTTCTTAACCCCAGGCTCCTCCATATGTAAAACCGAATACTGAGAACTTGTTTGTGTAAAGAGGTCGGGGGGTCCATTAGTCTTACAAACTGTCCCGCTGTTCTATTTTTTGCATGTCTGTGATCAGTAATTATCCCCTCTCATTATTGCGACCAGGAGGGGGAGGAGAGAGGTGGGCCCTCCAGATAACGCAGTAACATGGTGAGCTGTGGAGCACCAATACTTAGGCGGTTGTATAAGCACAGCACCCAGAACAGCTCTTATCAGGACTCTCCAGCCAGCAGACAGACATAGGACTCAACACACAGAGAGGAGGGCCCCCACTGAGCACGTGAGAGCTGGGATACACAAAGCAGGCCACGTGTATACAGTGTTGGAGGGTAGAGTACTATTAAAATACACAAATATACTGTAGTAGTGTCGGGTGCCTGCTGCTGGAGGCCAGTTTCAGTTCGCTGAAAAAAGTATTTTGAAAAACACTGGTCCTGCTTATGAGTGGGCTTTTCTCTTCACAGACATCACTCATAACTCCTGCTTGTCTCCATGGAGATGATACTGATCACATTTAAAAGTCCTATATTACACAAAATTGTCTCTTGTTACCTCCTCAAGAACATGGTTTTGTTTTATTTAATTCACACATGTTTGAGTAATCCTTTGTTATTAGTCTGTCTACATCTCCAAATCTCAGAAGGCTCTCTTCCATCTTGGCAACTCCACTGCTACAATGATCCAAACTTTTAGTGAAGGTGTGTGAAGTTTAAAAGCACAGTGGAGCACTTCCTGTATTACCACGTGACATCACAAAGTAGAACATTGTTTTCTGTTTGAGAGAACACTTCCAAAATTGCATTGTATTCAAAGGTTTCAAGGAGGGGTGTGCAAAAATATTGAAATTTTGATATATTGTATCGTTTAAAGCAGGGGTGCTCAATACGTCGATCGCGATCTACCAGTCTATTGCCAAGGTCGAGTGGGTAGATCGCCGTGTCTCGTCTCGGACTCGCGTTTGGACTCGGTCTTGTTGAGTGTCAGACCTTGAGTGAGAGACAAGTGTGATCATATTTAATTACGGCCGCTGCTGTTGGCAATAAACTTGTAGCGGGGTGCAGGAGCGTGTGGGGCGTCTCAATGCAGCCTGTGCGCTCATTTGAAATCCGCGGAGACTCTACGGCACATCACAAATACACACGCTCCCTATGCACGGCTTGTCTGCAACAGCGTGTGCCCTCATGTACCAGCGTGCATCACAGGGCAGGTTCAACTTCTTAAACATCCTACGTGTCCATCGGCCTCACGTCAGCACGCCGCCCCTCACCTTTCTCGCTCCTTCCTGCATACAGCGAAAACAAGCCCCTTCCACTGCGCGCTGATTGGAAGAGCAAGACAAAACGTGAAGCAAAAACGAGTCTAAATTTGTGTTACAGTGTTGGCACAAAGCAGGTCTACAGCATAGAGCGGATCTACAGAACAGACCTACTGCCACATTTAAGTTTGCCTAACAAAAGTGCACAAATGCATTTGTGTTTGTCACGATGTGCGTTTGGTTTGGTAAATGTGCAGAGGCTGGTAAATATCACTGCAAAACCAGAAAAGAATGCAACTCCTTTATAAAAACTTTAAAAAACAGGTTTAAAAATCTTCCTTAACTTTTTTCATAGTTTTGTGTAAAGTGCCAGAGGAAGTTCTCTTAAAGAAGGGTTCTCAAACTGTGGGTGAGGGTCCAAAAAATTGGCACAGAGTGTTTCAGTGCAGTTTGCTTGGCTTTGTATTAGGTAGATCTTACGACTTGGTCATTTTGTAAGTAGCTCATATGCTGAAAAAGTGTGAGCACCCCTGGTTTAATGTGATGATACAGTTTCGATATTGTGCGCTGCTTTATCCATATATCACCAAGAGTATTTTTTGGTATATTTTGCCAAATTATTTTGTTACAGAGCTACAGTTTTGTTGCTTGTTTAGTGGAAGGAAACTCGTTTATGCGACAAATATAACGTTTTCACTGTTTTGAGGATTAACATGTTTTGTTAACTTTGCACAAGACATGGTTTAACACAGACTTTTAGTATCACAGCCACAATTTTCTTTTTATTTTTGTATTACATTTTTTTTTTTTTATTGAACCGTATTGAATCGATTTGAAATATCTCGTCTCGAATCGAAAGCTCGTATCTATGTATCGTATTGTGGCCTTTGTATCAAGCTATGTATCATTTGTCAACTTCTTATTGATACCCAGTCCTAGTTTCAACGTCACATTTTGAAAACATTAATCATTCAAAAATTATGATATTTTGTCATGATATATTATTAATTGCTGTAACAATGTTGCTGTTTTTTTCATTGCCATGAATAGTTGTACATTAAGAGTGAATGTTCCACAGGTTGGCTTAAAGGTAGGTAGTAGATAGTAGATGCCACTGGTTCTATGCAGATTTTTACAATTGTACAGTGTTCTGTAGCTACCCAAGAACTTTTAGTCCTGATTTAGTTTAGGTTTAGAGTTGTTTTACCATGATATATATAAAAAAAAGAGAGAGAGACCTTGCAAAACAACTCATATAAAAATGCATCCAAACTCATCATTTGTACCAAACTGTGTAACGACTGAATATGCCACTTCGGAAGAATTTGAACAGTGATTAACAGTGATCTCATTGCAATCACATCTCTGAAAGTAAATTCACAGCAAAGGAAAAGTCCACCGTGTACAACCCCATCTAATTTTAAATTTGAAACCCATGTATTTTGCAAAATTGGAAGAAAATCACCCTGAATAAACGCAAAAATGTTCAGCCGTAAGGGTTTGATCGAGAACAAATTTGCACTTAAAATCGTACATCACGGAATCCTCCTTTCAGCATTCAATTTCTTCATTGTGAGTTATTATAATAAAGAAATATGGAAGCAATTAGTAGATATAGACCATTTATGTAACTGCATTTCAAAGTCATTGTTAAAATCTCATCTCTCAGCACATTTGAGCTCTAAATAATTCAATTTTGTATGATGTATGAAATAACCCTCATACATACTCATTGTTAATCACAGGGATTTCAATAGCATGTGCAAATGAATGGGTTTACTCAAGCTGACAATGGTGTCTGTAATTCATTCATTTTTCTTTTTGAGAATCGGAGAAAATTGGACCAGTAACTCTTAGCGCACCTCAATCTAATTTGCATGAGGCGATCTAATCTTTATTCATGCGGAGTGGAGATAAACGCATTATTAATGTGAGGCAAGTGAGGGCACGTGCAGATAGAGTAGTGGGGTGATACAGTGATGAATTTTAGTTGGTACATTTACGCAATTAACCTGGGCTAAATTATTACATCTGTGCTACTTGTGTCTGAATTCAAACCGGATATAATCAGATGCAAATTGTGGTTACATAATGTCCTTATGTCTGTGGTCTGCACATTTGTGTCAGGTCTAATGATCAAATCCTCTAATGTCTCGTTGGCCTTGTGAATACGCGCGTGTGACCTGCTCTTTCTTTCTTTTTGTGTGTGTGTGTTTGTGTGTGTGTGTGAATGTACACTGATTTCCTTTAATGTATCATAGTCACAATGGATCCTGGGTGCCAGTGCCTTAAGCTGCTTATAGAGGATACATACACATCAGGCTATGTCACATGTGAAGGTGTCAGAACTTCGCCAATTCACACACTGAGCTGCACAGGCTGCACTAGCACTGATTAATAGGGGTGTAACAATATCCAAGTCTCACGATACGATATCATCACGGTAAGAACCTGTGGGTAGGATATTTATTGCGATATTGATCACAATATGATGGGGAGTCTCGTGTTTTGTATAGAGGGATTATAAACCTGGACAACCTGTTTTTTTTTTTGTTTTTTTTGTGTGAGTGAATGTGTATATACATGTATATGTATGTATAATGTACTATAATATGTGTATATGGGTAGGTGTGTTTATGTAGATGCTGTATATATGTATTATATATGTATATGTGTGTATTCTATATATGCATTTATGTGTATGTATGTGTGTGTACATGTGTTTTACAACAGATGCCCATCAACAGGGAATTTAAGGGTGGGGGGTGGGGGGTTTAAAAGGGAGAAAATGCATTGCTAACTGAAATATGTATAACTGCAAGTGTAATAACACTTGAATACAAATTTTATCACAAAAAATGATGGGGAGTCTCACGACTAGGGATGTAACAATATCCACATCTCTCGGTATGATATTTTCACTGTTAATATGCTACTTTTTCCTCTTAAAATGCCTTGACAAGACTTAAAAAGGCTTAGAACTGTTATTTCTTCATGTAGTCAATGCTGAAATGAAGCAAAGGATCATGGTCTATGTAGTTTCCTCTGTATTTTTTATTATTTTTTTTTGCTATTGCTGCACCATAACTTTTAATTTAAGCAAAGGAACTTGTAATTCAATATATTGTAACGGTCTACGATATTATTGTGAGAACTTTAATGATACAATATCACAATATTTTGGTTATTGTTACATCTATACTGATTAATGATGGTTTAGGTAGGGATGATTCCAATCAGATGGTGTACTTTTAGGTTTAATTTCAGCATTGAAACTGGCAACTAAAATGAGAGGCTCGAGGGAGGCTTATTCAGCTTTCTGGATAATGCTCTTAAGAAGTGAGTTTTTTTTTTATTTTTTTTAATTTTTTTATTAAGAATAAATCAGCATTACAATTGTTATCAGTAAAACAAAAATGTTTACCGTATGTCTGAGGATATGGTAGATCAAGTTCTTGAAATTATCTTTTTTTTGTTTCAGTAACATGCATTTCTGTTATGCATACAAAAACATACATTCTTACTTTGAGCGGAAACGTCACTCCACAGATCTGACCTGTAACTTGGCCTGGTGACATCATCTGCTGGTTTATATGGAGATTGATAGGTTAATGCTATAGAGTGGTACTTTCTAGTGATGTAACGATATCCAAATCTCTCGGTACAATATTATCACAATATGCATCTCACGGTACAATATTTATTACAATATTTTGAAGAGGCTGATATAATTGTAGTTAGGACATGCTTCTGCTTTTAAAATACCTTGCCAAGATTTTGGTGTGGTCATAATCCCAAGAATTCAAGTAAAAAACACATCTCTTTGTGTTGTTTGCACTGAAATGAATCATGGGATATGTAGTTTCCCATGTTCATAAGCTGTTGCTACTGTAAAACAATGCATTTAAGCAAAGGAACTTGTAATTCAATACATTATGACAGTCCGTGATATTATTGTGTGTATATCACGATTTTTCAGTTATTGTTACATCCCTAGTAATTTCTATTTGAAATAAAATAAATAAATGAATATAAAAACACCAGAAAAGTTAGATAGCTCACATTTCCATACTGAAATGTTCAAACCGAGTTGATGCATTGACACCTGTTGGTACAGTAGAGCTATCGGCTGGCCTGGCACCCTTTTCCAGCTAAAACCTCCAAAACATTGCTTGTGCTTTTGGATCCAGACCATCACCATTATTTAGCCGCTGAGTGTGCCAATGCTAACTGCCTAATTAAGCATTCAGTGATTCTCTCACCCCGAGCTCGAGGTCATTTTCACTCTGGCTTACAATACAATGCTTTCATTTAACAGATAATGCATCACCAGCTCATTGTTATGGATAGCAGTTTTTTTTTGGAATCCATTTCAGCCAAGCTTGTTTAAAGAAGACATCACTGTGCTTTTGTCTGCTATACGGTTATAATCTATGACGCTCGTGGATCATTACATTATAATTTATACAACTTAAATCGCAATGTTGATGTAACACTTAATTAAAGAAAG
The DNA here is from genome assembly GCF_026225935.1 of Boleophthalmus pectinirostris. NCBI lineage: Eukaryota > Metazoa > Chordata > Actinopteri > Gobiiformes > Gobiidae > Boleophthalmus > Boleophthalmus pectinirostris. Next base: position 34,805,007 of record NW_026571133.1, read on the forward strand.
AAGTCTGTTAATTTACAGGTTGGAAAATTGTGTTAGCCAGTGAATTATTAGGAGCTGATTCCTGCCTGGCCCTTTACGGTACGTTGCCACAAACATCAACAACAAAATGCCGCATGCTGTTTGCCCCTACTGTGGATAGCTGCAGATCACGTGAGCGAGAAGCTGACTTTTAAAAATTTGTGCCGAAATGACTGACAATTTGGATTACTCAAACATGCACGGATCTAAATTAGTGTTGTTGTACTAAATTTTCAAGTTTTCTTTACTAAGCAATATACTTAATACTCAATACTGATTCTGATATCACGATCATAATTAAAAATATATATTTTTTTTTATTTAGACAACATTAAAGGGTTCATCTCATGCAAAATAACTCTTTTCACATTGTATCTTCTGCACATATACAAGCACAATTTGGGTTTTGGAACATCCATTACACAATAGTTATGAAATCTTACTGATTTCTTGGAGGGAGTCACAGACCAGGAACTATGAAAGTCCGACAATTGCTCATCCCCCCGCCCGTGCCTGAGAAAGCACAGGCTCCGCCCTCCAAACATGACGTAGGCTCTGAGTGAGCCGCCCTTCCTCCGCCCAACTCAGGGAGGGAGGGGGAGACAGGTGTGCACCCTGATAGTGGTAGGAATAAACTTTTATTCATCATGGCCATACATCAGCGCGTTCAGCCGCATGTGTTGGACCTGGAATTGGACGAGGACTTTGCACGAAGCACAAGCACCGCGTCGGCATCAGCTGAACCATTATTGATTGGTAAAGTATTAATAAATGCTAGTAGATAAACTCATTATATCATGTACACTGCAGTGTAGAACAATTAGTTTATGCTGTCACTTTTGTTTAGGTGTTCATGTGGGAATTGTCAGTCGATGCAGGGTGGAGGCGGGGCGGAGGCAGTGGAGCAGGGGAGGGGGGCGGGTGCGAAGCGCCTTCTGCCACGTCAAACGCGTCATAGGTGTAGCTGCCACATCATCGTTGTAGCAGCTTTAGTTCATTGTCACGTGGGAGAGTGGCAGAAATACGCTGCAATTTGTAAAAAAAACAAAACAAAAAAAAGCTGAATCAATCTAAAAACCACTTTGGCGACATATACAAGGCCCACACATCACTCTTAGAAGGTAGAAAGCTCTGAAAAGTTTATTTTGCATGAGATGGGCCCTTTAAACTGAATTAGTGCAATATATATGGTGTAATATATCTGTTTTTGAAATGTTTTAAGTGTTGATGTGTGTGGTACTGTAGTTTATGGTGTTTTAATGAATGGTGTGGTTCTGCTTTTACTTACCTCCTTTTTAATCTTCTGTTCAGGTCCCAAAAGAGTCCTCTGGAAATAAGCTCCCTCTTTTAATGTTCTGGGCTGGACCATGTGTATCATTTTGTGCAGGGGTATTGGGGTTTGGTGTTTTATTGGTTTATTCGTTTTAAAGTTTCATTGGTGTATAGTTTTAAGGTTTTTATGTATATAGTTTGGGTTTTAATTGCTATATGGATTTTGGTTTATTATATGGAGATTTAGGTCAAGATTTTAAGCTAATGATAATTTTACCTTCCCTGTGTTAGCTATAGTAGTTTTATCCAATTAGTCAGACCAGGACAAAAGGCGCCTCAATACATCATTCTGTGTTCTGCTGCTGGAGAGGAAACTGCTGCCTGCTTCCATTTTGCACCCTGCACTTTTTGCACTTGCACTTTTTTGTAATGATTGAAAACAAAAAAAGTAAACTGTGGACCACTGCTTCACGTCTTTGTCTGGATTTTTTAAGCCTTACTCACTGAATCCCAAACCGCTCACGATCAACCTACGTGACATACCTGCTCAAAGGTTTAGTTTCAGTATTGATTAATATCTGCTTTTTGATACTTTGACCACCTTACTCTAAATACATCTTGTATGGGAAATGAGAAAACTTGGTTAATAGCTCTGAAAAGTCGATTTTGCACAGTCTCCTTTAAACACAAATTAAATCTGTGTTATCTTATTTGGTCTGGATCTGGATCTAATAGACGTTTGACCTTTTGCGTTTAGTGTTTTGCTAGTACCACTTGTATAGAACATTTCTGAGTTTGTGTCGACATTGCGTTGATCACCTGCAAGGCTTGTTCACAATCATCCCTACTCCATTCTCTGGCCCTTCAGACAGCTCCATCGCCGCTGGAGGTCTGCGGACACAGGCTGTTAGCTCGTGCAAAGAGCAGCCAAAAGGAGGCTAATTGGGGCTTTTCACTATGAGCATTTTGTAAAACAAGCATCCTGTGTGCTCTCTTATTACGCTTGCTTGGTTTCACAAAAGATTGTCATTGATAGCAGTATATTATTTAAGTATTTATTTTAATTCTATGTTCTTTTTTTCCATGTTTTAAATTAGAGTACTGCATCAACTTAAAATCTTTAAAGACAACCTATTGTGTTTGTGTCTGCTATATAGCTTTAAATTATTACACCCATGGATCATTATGTCATAATTTACACATTTTAAATATTCATATAAAATGTCTTAATAAAAACAGGTAAGCTGACTTCTATGTGTAAACTGTGCGGCCAGCAGTAGCTGACATCTCCACATAAGTCATCACAACAAAGAGCAAAGAGTCTGCAACTCTGATGGAAACAGCAGATTTTTGTTATATATAAATAAATAGGAAAATATAATAGGGCATATGCTAGTGGTGGTAAAACTGGGGGTTGCTCACAATATGGCGTCTTGAAAATAAGTGATTAAAGATTGCTCAAACATGCACGAATCACTCCCAATACAACTTTGGCTGAGTAAATGGTGGGGGAAACAGCTATAACATGGTTAAAAGCTCTAAAAAGTTGATTTTACATAATAGGTCTCCTTTAAAATGTATAGCGCTTCAGTCTACCCATTCACTCCTCTGTCACACAAAGGGTGGAATTACTGTCGGGACTAAAAAAGACGGCCTCAGCTGCTATCACTGACACTGAAAACATTCAGACTATACAGAAGAATCTATTCTTGAAGCCACTATCACTATTTTATCACAATTCATGTACACCTCATATTGTCTATTGCCCTTAGGGTTGGGCGATAATACGGTATTACAGTATCCCGCGGTATCAAAAAGTAGCAACAGTGTCAGTTTCATTACCTTCATTAGAAAAATCTGCAGTGCATAAGAACCTAATATAATATTAACATTTATTGACAAACAAATGTGTGTTTGTTTTTTCAATATAATAATAGTGTCTATAATGTTTCTTTTAACTGCGTGGGTAGATGACGTTCGAGTAGTTTTGTTCCATTGTCCGGTGACACTCATAAGGGAGACCAAGACAAGATGTCAAGTCCGGCCGCAAGTGAGTTGGTACCAAAAAATAAATAAATAAATACTAGTACTTCTGCAATTTGGCAGCATTTTGGCTTCAGGCGCACATTTGTTTATGTTTTACAGAAACAAAACTTAAAACCACATGGCTCATTTGCATAAACTATATCAAAACAAAAACATCAAAAACAAACATTGCTGCTTACATGTATAAAAGGAGAAAATTCTACACAAAAGACTGAGAAATGGAGTGGATTTTTACAGAATCAACAACTGAAGCACCAAACAGACAAAAGAAGCTATATATATTTTGGTCTGAATGTTATGGGATTTTGTAAAGGAGATGTCTTCTGCATCTAAAATTAAACTAAAATTTGGACAGAGGTTTTTCATGCTTGAACAGAATGTAGAAGGGATTGGCTGGTCAGGAAAGTGTCTGTGTCCTCTGGTGTATGAATGTGTGCGTGAATGGGTGAGTGGTTCATTGATGTAAAGTGCTTTGAGTGCTTTAAAGGCGGAAAAGTGCTGTATAAAAATGTTACTATTTTACCATTATATAGTCAATTATATTGTAGTCTTTCAACCATACATGGATTGTATCTGAAACTGTACTGGAAGCCAGGAGGGTTCATAACAAACGCAAACACTGCGACAAATACAAAGATGATAACACAAATACAAATACCACAACACAACAGAAAGCCACAACAAACAAACAAAAAAGCTACAGCAAACCAAAAAAAGCCACAACGGAAGTGACCATGGGACTCTGTTTTAATAGAAACGCCACAACAAATACAAACACCACAACACAAATACAAACACCGCAACACAACAAAAAGCCACAACAAACCAAAAAGCCGTAACGGAAGTGACTGTAAGACTCTATTTTCCGACGGACCATGCAACTGGTCAGACAGTATGGACATTGATCGGGGCCACAAAACAATAAACAATTTTTACTTACGTTTCCAACTTTGTTCACTTCTCCATTCCTTTACTTACAACTTACAACTTTTCCCATTCACTTCCCGCTCAGAAAATAAAGTCCCATGGTCACTTCCGTTGTGGCTTTTTGGTTTGTTGTCATTTGCGTTGTGACCTTTGTATTTGTTGCGGTGTTTGCATTAAAATAGAGTTCCGCGGTCACTTCCGTTGTTTTTCTGTTTTTTGGTTTTTTTTTGGTTCGTTGTGTGGCTTTTTTTGTGTTGTCACATTTGTATATTTTGCGGCGTTTGCGTTCGTTATGAGCCCTTCCGAGATTAATAAATGTACAGTAAATATAAGAAACGCCATCTCTATAAAGCCTATAAGATAACAATCCTTGTGGACTAACATGTTGAATGACTATAAACACACTTGGTTCCATGAAAACAAGCCTTATTTGTTGTGGCATTTTATTTTACAGTTCCCCCTTTAGAAAACCATTCCGACACCCTAATTGTTAAACTAAGTGACTAAAGTGCTGAGCTAAAGAGAACTGGAAGTCGCTGGTGGCAATCATCAGCTAAAATTACCGCGGGTTTCACGTGCATTGCATTCTATTGACATTTGAAAATGTCACAGATGAAAAACAAGAGCCGTGTCAACACTTTTAATGAGGCTGTGAGGCAGTACCTGGAGCAGCGCATCGTTACAAAGACAAGCACTTCATGTGGGAAGCCCACTGCAGGTGCGTACATGCTGTGAGGCGCACCACTGCTCTGCCATTCATGCTCTTAGGGAAATATATCTAAAAGGGAAGAAAAATCTGTTTCTTTTTTTTATGTTATTCTGAGCTCTGTGACCTCATTCTGTACCATATTATTACAGGCTTTTAGGCACTACATAAAAAAAGCAAGAATAATATCTGGTGTTTTTGAAGTGACCGTTACATCATGCCCTGCACTTCTTTGATAAAGGGTCTGCCATCTTGTTTCAACTGAAAAGTTATTGCCTTGCCTTGGAATGTTTCACAGTATGGCATTAAACATACAGTAGTTCAGTTTAGTTTATTTGCCATTTTCAACATAAAACACACATTGGAAAAAAGGGTGTGAGAAGCCCGGAGTGCACAAATTACAACATTAAAAACTAGGGCTGTAACAATAACTGAAATATTGTTATATTGTATCATCAAAATTCTCACAATAATATCGTGGACCATCACAATATCGAATATCACAAGTCTTTTTGCTTAAATCAGGCATGTCCAAACTATGGCTCGTGGGCCAAATGCGGCCCTCGGACAATTTTTTCTTGGCCCTCAGGCTTCCAGGTGACTTGGCCCAAATTACCTTACATCAATTAAAACATTACTTTTTACTGCAAGTTTTTTGAAAATCTACCTTGATAAAGCCAATATTGAATATTTATTGTGTGGTTTTAAGGATCTTAGAATGAATAAAGACTGATGGCTCATTCTAATGTGTTAAACATGGACATATTTCAATTATTCTCTGCATTGAGCACCAGTCTATGGCCCTCGATCGACCCTCTGCTTGGTCTGTGTTTAGATATGTGGCCCTTGATGAAAAAAGTTTGGACACCACTGGGTTAAATGAAGAGTTATGGCATGGCAATAGCTAAAAAAAAAAACAAAAAACAGTGAGAACTACTTAGACCATGATCCTTTGCTCCATTTCAGTGCAGACTGCATGACAAAATAACTGTTCTAAGCACTTTTTAAATCTTAGTTTTTTGGATTAAGTCTTGTCAAGGCATTTTAAGAGGAAAAAGTAGCATATTAATGGTTTGTTTAGTCTCCACAAAATATTGCAATAAACATTGTACTGTGAGATGTATATCGTGATGATATCGTACCAAGAGATTTGGATATTGTTACATAGCTATTAAAAACACAAACCACAAAATATGAACATAAGTAAAAGACACCCAAGTATGTGACATGATACAGTCTGGGCATTTGATTTGATTTGGCCAGGCCAGCCGACGGCACTAGAATGCATGCTTTATAAGAATGTCAGTTTTGCTTCTCTGACCTCTGACCTCCAGCACTAATAATAATAATAATCATAATGCATCAGTTTTATGTAGCGCTTTTATGGACACTCAAAGATGCTTTACAGAGCATTATTCATTCACTCCACACCCGGTAGTGGTAAACTACTATTTATACAGATTGACGGAAGCGAGGCTGCCAATCTGCACCACCACAATGACTCATGCACACACCACTTTCATACAAGGCAATGTGGATGAAGTGCCTTGCCTAAGGACACAACAACACTTTTTTTTGCGACTGGCGCCCCCCTGTGGCACCTGATGTTCCCAACGGTCTCCCATCCAAATACTAACTTCACTATGGTGCAAAAATAACTTAGTGAACATAGTTGCCTCTCCACAGATCTGATTAATAATTTTGTTTTATGGTGCCTCCTGTTTGTTTTCATGGAGTTTAACGCCATTATGAGAAATATGGCAGCGCAATAACATGAAAGTGATGGACACCTGCACCTTTATATTTCCAATTATTTACTTGGTTTATTGACTGAAGCACAATAAGGATTAAAAATGGCAAAGATTCTATTTGCACATAACTGCTCTCTCAGTTATAAAATATATTGGTTATCAAGTTAGTAGATGTACAATTACATGAATAATTTAATCATAATTTGGTGTTTGTATTTGCTTCATGCACAAATAGCCCCACCCTTTCTGTAGCTACACATGTTAAATATTAAAGTTGCAATCATTAAACCATGCTTTGGAACATTTCCAGTGGAGATAGATATGTTTTATGATATGAATCAGGTTTGTGAAGATGCAAGACGGCCTTTTTTGTAGCTGCACATAAACAGTAAATAGTAAAGTAAACATTTGCATTATCATCACCTCCCATAAGAACACTTTCCCTGTGACAAAGTTCTCACCACATGCTCCAATCTTAACCACCCTTCTTCTCAAACCATTAAAAACTAGCCAGCGACAGTTATAGGACAACGGAGGAAAATAAACGAAACCTAATTGGCACGCACAGAGAAGTCAACACCGCCGGCGTCTCCCTTTGGCCCTTTTGTCTGCGGGTAAAACGTCCAGCCACAGAAGCTACGGAAGTAAAGATCTGACCTTTGACGACTTGCGTTTTAAGTGGACATGCCATCCCAGTAATGCCCCGGGAGTGGTGCTTTTAAGTGCAAATATGCAGACAACAGTGCCACTTAAGGGCCGTGACGTGCAGAAAGGGAGCGCTGTTAAACAAATGGGGGAGAGTCGTGGCCTACCTTTAAGCAGCGGGCTGTAATTGCCTGGATGACCTCGGGAGCACGGCCTCGCTATTTTATCAAGAGAGGAGTTCTGACGGTGCAGTTCTCCGGGAGCTTAGCGTGCAAGTGTTAAAGCGTGATTCAGAGACAGGGGGAAGGAGGGAAGAAGATTTAAAGATTTAGAGGTAAAATGATGAGGACACTTTGAACTATTAAAGGTCTTATATTCTACAAAACTGATTGTTGTCAACTTTAAGGCACGTTATAAAGGCGTTATCTCATCAGAAACATACCTGGGATTTTGTTTTGTTTCATTCACACATGTTTGAATAACCCTTTGTTATTAGTCTGTTTACATCTCCAATGCTCAAAATGCTCTGTTCCACCTTGTGCTGTCATGTAGTAGTAAAAGGTTAACTGCTACCCTTTACCTGTAGTTCTGTAGAAAGTGACTATTCCAATGCTGAAGTCAACCAAATGATTCTAATGAAGGTGTATGGAGTTTAAAAACACAGTGGAGCACTTATTTATTTATTTAGTTTAATTATGGGACAAGGTCAGTGCAGAATGTACTTTTTTAAGAGGAAAAAGTAGCATATTAACAGTTTTTTTAGCCTCCACAAAATATCGCAATAAATATCATAACGTCAGATGTATATTGTGAAAATATTGTACCGAGAGATTTGGATATTGTTACATCCTAATCGTGAGCCTCCCCCACTGTGAGCTTTCCCAAGATATCGCAATAAATATCGTACCGTGAGGTTCATACCGTGACGATATCGTATGTTGAGACTTGGATACCGTTACACCCCTAGTATATACAAACAAGATAAACAGAAAAAAAAAAAAAAAAAAAGACAAACTGCATATTTATATACTTTATATGTAAACATATATATTTTACAAAAATAATAATGTGAATATCACTAAAGTCCTAACAGCTGCTGTAGGTTGTCCTTAGTTTACACTGAACTTTGGACATGTAGAGATTTGTCCTCGTGTTACAGACAGATGGACGGACTTCCTGTATTACCACATGACATCACAAGGTGGAACAGAGTGTTTTCCATTTTAAGAACTGCCTAAATATGCAGGGTTTGTGTTAAATGTGTAAATGAAACAAAACACAACTCCAGGAATGATTTTAATGAATGAATTATTTACTCATAGGGGTGTGCAAAAATATAAAAGTATCGATATATATCATATCGTTTAATGTGATGATACAGTATCGATATCAGGAGCTGCTGTATCTATATATCAACTATTTTTTGGTGTATTTTGTTAAATTATTTTGTTACAGTGCTACAGTTTTGTTGCTTGTTTAGAGGAAGGAAACTCCTTTATGTGACACATTGGAAATTTTCACTGTTTTGATTATTAAATGTGTGTGCTTCATATTAACTTTGCACAATAAGTGGTTTAACAAAGACTTTTATTGTCAGAGCCACAATTTAGCCTTTATTTTTCATTGAACCATATCAAGTTAATTTGAAATATATCATATCAAATCGAAAGCTCACTGTATCGTATCGGCAACTAGATCAGAAAATAGTGTAATATGGGCCCTTTAAAGACCTATTGTGCTTGTGTCTGTAGTTATAATGTGACACCCAAAGATCATTGTGTTATAGTTTGGGCATTTTAAATCCCAATATTTATCTTAAACAACTTAATAATAGAAACAGTGGGAGCTGACGTCGCCGTAAACGTCATCACAACAGCTGCCGGCACTTCTGATGGATAGCTGCAGATCAAGCAAGTAGCAGATTTTTTTCATTTGTACCAAAATGACTGCACGATGCTGCCTAATCCTATGCGTATCACTGATTAAGAAAATGAAACTGAAGAATGAAATAAATGGAGAGCAGTGGCTGTATGCCAGTGGCGGTGAAAATGGGGGTTGAGTGGCAATATGAAAATAAGTGATGAAAGATTGCTCAAACATAGACAAATCATTCCAGGTATGAGGTGAATAAATGGTGAGGGGAAACAACTGCAATAGGGTTAAATCTCTGAAAAGATGTTTTTGTATAATAGGTTTTATTTAATGTCGGTGTTGTGAAACTAGAGATGAGGATACAGCATTTCTGGTCTCCATGGGGATGACATTGCTTTGCCTAGAACGCTCCGCAGTATGACATAATTCTTTGCAAAACATGAATATTTAGGCTACGTTTATATGATGACGGTCTGAACAGAAAATGCAAAAGTGGCGCTGTGTCTTCACTTTTTATTCCACGTTTAGACGAGCGTTTTCGGGAGGAAATCTATGTGCATACGGTGAAGCAAAAGTGTGTGGAATGCCATGGAGTATGCATACCAGGCGGCTAGGTGGGGACGCAAGATGGTGATGTATGTGACGTAAACGACGTGAGCAGATCTGACCAGAGTTTTGCATTTTGGACAGCAGAGGGTATTCAACTTTTCCACTCTGGACCGTGGTTTCAGATTTTTGCATTTTTAAGCCCCAAAAACACCGTCACAGTCTAAACGAAAGGCACTTCCCATAAAATACTTTGTCATTTTTACCCTCAAGCTTTGTCGTGTAAACAGGCCCTTACGGTGTGACTGGGGTCGCCTCTCCACAGATCTGACCTGGCATCAGTTGCTTATCCTCATGGTGAAAAATAAGTTTAATGCTATACTGTGAGACATTCTAAACAAAGCAATTACATAAGGAGAACATGTGGTTTACCCTCCTCTAGAAAAGTGAAATCATGGCAGCCTCAGCATCATATCACCTCTGTCTAATTTGCTGAAGGTCTCTCTCTCTCGCACTTCACCTGTATTTCATGAACCATTTACCAAAAAAGTTCATGCCCAGATCTCCAGATTTCATTTTAGTTGTTACGTTTATTACATTAACTTTTAGCAATGTAACAATAACTGAAATATCGTGATATATCATCAAAGTTCTCACAGTAATATCGTGGACCATCACAATATATTGAATTACAAGTCTCTTTGCTTAAATAAAGAGTTATGGTGCAGCAATAGCTAAAAAAAAAACACAGAGAGAACTACATAGACCATGATCCTTTGCTCCATTTTTGTGTAAACTACAAGAAGAAATAACAGTTCAAGCACTTTCAAATCTTAGTTCTTTAGATTAAGTCTTGTCAAGGCATTTTTAAGAGGAAATATATCGTGACAATATCGTACAGAGAGATGTTGTGTCCCTAATCGTGAGCCTCCCCACCATATCGTGAGCTTTTCTACGATATCACAATAATTATCGCACCGTGAGGTTCATATCGTTACAATATCGTATCGTGAGACTTGGATATCATTACACCTCTATTACCTTTATTAAACTATATGAGTAATAGATGGTTTATTATGTACTGTGTTAAGACTTAGTTCAAGTAGACTTTTTAATTGCAAGCCTTACGGAAAGCATGCACTCACTTGCTTTTATGTATAAACTGCTTCCGAGAGTGTTATGGTTGTCTTTACAGCTGCGGTTGTTCTTTTCAACACCTTTGTTAGAAGAGGCTGGGAGATGTTATCTAAAGGAGTTAGTGGAGGATGTGTCACAGCTGGTTTATGTAACAATCACTTTTCCACTGGATAGGTCTCAGCATATATCATCTTTTAAACAGCATTGTGCTCAGTGGCACGCTGGTTTAATGGTTAGTGTTTTCACATTACAGCAAGAAGGTCCCAGCTTCAACTTCAGAATTGGTCTGTTATGTTCTTTGCCAAAGCCTGACCTCATCAGATCTCTGAAGGAAAGCAAGACTGGGCATAGGCCTTTCACGATAACACATTTGGGAGTACGATATATATTGAGTGTGAGGCCATGTGCACAGTGTACAAAGCAGACACATATGTTTCAGTGTCCAGTGGAGGTGCCAGGGACCTCAAAGCTCACCAGGAGGTTTGCCAGGTGAGAGTAGCTCAATGTTGATGACGAGGCCCCACTCCCCACCCCCCGTACGGTGTCCTGGTTTTGACAAATGAAAATATGGTCACCTTAGTGAAGAGTAAAGAGACGAGTCTGCGTCTGAGCGCAAACACTGGAATTGCGGCCTCATCAACCATCTCCAACACAATATACGCAAAGAACAGACTCACGCATCAACATCCCTCTTTGACAGAAAGAACACCTATATTCCACTGAGTTGTGTCCTTTAGTCCGACAGAAGTTGACCGCATCAGGGCACAAGAGCTGTTTTTGCAGTTTTTTTCTTCGCTTAGTTTATGCAAATTAGCCATGCAGTTTTAAGTTTCGTTTCTGTGAGACTTGCGCAAAGCTGCGTTAAACACATTATAATCTCACGGGCTGATGTGGCTCTATAGTGATTATGGGTTATATGTTGTAAAGTTGAGTTTATTTATGCAGATTAACGGTGCAGATAGTAATAATATGATGACAATTTTAATATAAAAACATTAACGATTAATCGACAATCGATCGTTAATTCTTCCAACAATCAATTTAGAAAATTTAATCGAATGTCCATCCCTAGTATGAACCTCACGGTAAGATATTTATTGCGATATCGTGGGAAAGCTCACAGTATGGTGGGCAGGGTCACGATTAAAGATGTAACAAATATTGTACGATATTTATGCAGTATTTTCACAATATAAATTTCACGGTACAGTATTTATTGAGATATTTTGTTGAGGTTAGCAAAACTATGCAACTAATATGCTACTTTTTCCTTTTAAAATGCCTTGACAAGAGTTAATCCAAAGAACTAAGACTTAAAAGTGCTTACAACTGTTAATTCTTCATGTAGTCTGCATTGAAATAGAGCAAAGGATCATGGTCTATGTAGTTCCCTCTGTCTTTTTTTAGCTATTGCTGCACCATAACTCTTAATTTAAGCAAATACTCTTGTAATTTGATATATTGTGAAGGTCGACGATATTATTGTGTGAACTTTGACGATACGGTATCACAATATTTCAGTTATTGTTACTCCCCTATAAATGATAGTAGTGAAACTTATTTATGCAACTCACACAATAACCCTAATGTACAATTATCCAACAGAAACTAAATGTATAAAATTGTAAAAAAAATGAAACAGTGAAAATCACAAAGTGTCACATTATAAAACCATTTTCATCTCTCAAGGAAAACATACAAATCTCGGTCACATTTTTTTTTTTTTTTTTTTTCTGGAACTTATCAAGAGATGCCATAGATTCTGATTTAAGATCTTTCTGTAAATGATTCCAACACCATGGTGCCACATAGGAAAAGGCAGAGTTTCCCAGCTCAATGAGGCACCAAGCCGTTTGTATAATGAGTCACAAGTTATTTATTTCATCCTTCACATCTCAAGTCTTATTGTAGTACATGAAAAATAACAAAAAGTCCCCCACTTGTAGTAAGATAAAGTCGCCGTGATAAATATACTCCCTCAAAAATGCTCTTCCATCTTTCAAATACTGAACGATGAGTCGATATAGTAATTAATGTGACAGGTGGTTAGTACTTGGATGGGAGACCACTGAAAATACTTGTGCCACAGTGGAGTAGCAGCAACTCTAGTTGAAACCATCATTGGGTCCTTAGGCAAGACACTTCACAAGGGTTGGGTGGTAATACAGTATTACGGTATCCTGCGGTATCAAAAAGTAGCAACGGTATCAGTTTCATTACCGTCATTAAAAAAAATCTGCAGCGCATAAGGACCTAATATAATATTATAATTTATTGATACCTAAATTAGTTTGCTCAGCACAAATGAACGTGTGGTTGTATTTTCAATTTAATGCTATCACGATTTAAAACTAATAGTGTCTATAATTTGTCTTTTAAACGCGCGGGGAGGTGTCGTTTGATTAATTTTGTTCTGTTGTCACGTGACGCTCATAAGGGAGACCAAGACAAGATGGCAAGTCACACCGCAAGTGAGTTGGTCCCAAAAAATAAATTACTAGTACTTCTGCAATTTGGCAGCATTTTGGCTTCAGGCGCACATTTATTTACATTTTACAGAAACAAAATTTAAAACCACATGGCTCATTTGCATAAACCTTGAAGCACTAATAAAAACAACTGTTTCCTTGTGCGCTGATGTGGTCAGCTTCTGTCGGACTAAAGGACAGGACTCAGTGGAATATTTGTGTTGTTTCTGTGACAGAAGAGTCTGTTCTTTTCTAAGATTATAACTCTGCAGGTCATATATATATATATATATATATATATATATATATATAATATATATATATATATATATATATATATATATACATGATAATACCGTATACCCGGGTAAAATCCTGAGAAGGTTTAACGGTATCAAAATCTGGATACTGCCATCACCCTCGCTCCTTTGTCTGACAGTATGTAGGTGTCAGTCTACCCCAGGGCATCTGTGGCTTCAATACCTTACCACCAAAGAATGTGGAGTAAAAGACTAACATTGTAAAACGCTTTGAGTGTCTTGAAAGGTGCTATATAAATTCAGTGCATTCTTATTTACCATTATTTATTTTACCTTTACACAGGACACTAAACATAGACATGAGAGTGCGTATATCAAATAAGACGGGAGCAGTGGGCCGTCGGCATGTCTCCAGGATACAGTGCTTCAAACAGACCAGGGATGTACTGCACTGATCGTCTACAGAGGAAAAACAAAGATGAGAAGGGGATAGTCGGATGGGGAAATACATGCTGGAAACTGCCTACAAGTTTATCTAATATTTATTGTGTACTTCAAATATGTGTATAAATAACAATAATAATAATTTAAAATGTATTCGGTCAAGGCCATTCAGTTGTTCAATTTCCATTATAAGATTATTGGATGAATAAAAAAACAGCAGTTTCTTCTGGCAATAAGCAACTTCAGCATGATAATAAGAACCAAAGCCAGTATTTCTTCCAACAATCAAAATAAGAAAAGAAAAATGGTTGCAAAACACTGCAAAAATCAAAGCGTGGAAACTTTTTTTTTTAAGATAGACTAAAAATTGTAATCCAATCCAAGTCAAGTGCAGATTGTTATTGTACTCCTCAACAAGGCTTTCCAACTACTTGTGCTTCAGTCAAATTAAAGAGGCATTCTGTGCATATATTTTTTGATTCAAATGAAGAATATGCCTATGAATGTCAGCCCTGCCCATTAAGTCCCTTCGATCACACATGGACCATGACAGAAACACAGGCAGCTGCGTCAAGCTGCTGTAAAAATGTCAAACTCAAAATGTAAATGAATCATATTTAAAGGCAAAACATGTTAGGGTTTGTTAATTTTTTGACAAATGTAAATAATAGGGGTGGGACAAGATAGCCTGATTCACTTCCTGAAAACTGTCTGACTTTGCAGCATTAGGATTCGTTCGCTTGACAGAAGGCGTGTACTTTTTTAATTTAACCAATTGCTGCTATTTGGTTGTGACACATGTAATGCACTGCTAATGGGACTAACTGGTGTATTAAGCTTTTCCCAAATCCCATAGGAAGAAGGGCAATATCAAGTTTCCCCTTGATAACATTTACCAAACATTCTCTTTGTTTCGACTTAAAATCGTCGATCTCAGGAATTTTTGCCAACACAGAATGTATGGCTTCATCTACATCCATCTCAACCGCTTTGTTTACTGTTGTGGCTGTACCAAAAAGGGACTCTGTCGTGGCTGCACAGCTCTTCACTCATTCTGAATCTACAACTTCTGAGGTTCTTGCAAACTATCTAGTGTATTCCAATTCCTGACCTAGTCGCTGGAGAGAAATTAAATTGAGCAGAGGCACTAGGTGGTGCCAGCCTGGCTAGGGACAAGATCTTGTGCCACAAGAACTTGCGAGACAAAACTGCAAGATTTTTTTTCCCTCTTTTGCATTTTGCTTGGACAAAAAAAGTTTAAAGATGCACTATGTAACTTTTTGGTTGGGGATCCATCACCTGTTTGTTTCTATTGATATATAGTCTGCCTTGAACGTTCCATGGTTTGATATTAAAACCCCTACCTTACATTTATTCAATTACAGGTGGATTTATAGCTCAAAAATTCCTAGAAACCACCACAGATCTGACATGTAACTTGATCTGGTTTGGTCTCCATGAAGATAGAAAGGTTTAATACCATACTGTGAAACATTAGAGACAAAGCAATAACATCTCCATGGAGAAAAGCATTTGGCGGACACCAGAACAGTTACCCAATGCACCTTTAAGAGCTGGTGAGTTACACACCTTGAGAAGCAATAGTACCATAAAACAGTACTACAGTGACTACTAAAGTGTTACATAAAATACATTTAAAAGTAAAGCTGGAAAAGTGAAATGAATTATATATTATAAATTATGTCAAAATCTCATCCTATCTTGTCTCATTCTCGTGGATCCAATCTTGCAGTGTGTTTCATCTAATGAAAATTGTCATCTTGTCCCAGGTCCCACCCATAGTAAATAAGTATCTTTAGCATGTACATATATCAACTAATGAGCAAAAGTCTATTTCTAACTGTATCCTCAGGTTTTTTTCTGTAACATTAATTCATTAACATTCATTATGAAATGGTTGCAACATGCCTCAAATGAGCTGCCAGGTTCTGCAGTTACGCAGCAACATCCCCAATAGAGTCATTAGAGTGTAATGTGCCACCATATATGTTGTATGGTTGTTAATGAAATGAGCTGTTTCTATGGGAGATCCATATGACTCTATGGTTAATAGGTTTGAATGACCATTATGCATTTTCTGCCACTAAACTAACATTCAGAGATTAGTATTTTACCTTTTATTAATTGTAAACAGTGACATTGATTGAAAACAACTATGCAAAAATAGAACTTTTGACAAGCGTTGCTGCTCAATTCTCTGCACTGGCTCCTGTGGCTCAGAGAACAGACTTTAAAGTGGTTCTGCTTGTGTACAAGTCTCTCCATGACCCAGCATCAAAGTACATCTGTGACATGTTAGTGCCATATGAACCATCTCTCATTCTGAGGACCTCAAGGACCAGACTCCTGCTGGTGCCCAGAGTCAGGACTAACCACGGGGAGTCAGTGTTTCAGATTCATGCAACTAAAACATGGAACTGTCTTCCTGAACATGTGAGACAGGCCTCTTCTTTGACACTCTTTAAATGAAAGCTCAAAACAGGTTCTGTTTAGCTGTGCATATGACTGGAAGGTTTTCATTCTGCATTCTTCTCTCTCATTTAATGTCTCTCTCTCTTTTGATGATTTGTTTTTATTGTGATTTTAATGTATTTCTTATTCTGTAAAACACTTTGAATTACTGTGTATGAATTGTGCTAATAAACTTGCTTTGCCTTGACTTTAAACAAGTGATAAGTCAAAAGTTCACACTCTCTCATTCTATGCTTTATAAAAATAAATAAATACATAAATAATAATTTTTAAAAAAGGAAAATATATGGAATTATACAAGAAAGCATTGTTTTTGTTTAGATTCAGCTTTTCCGCACGTGCACAGTGGCTGGTACGCAAAAAGTCAGTGGGGCCGCTTGTTTGTGTTGACAGTTGTGTTGCATATGTCTGTCATGAGATAACTCCTCTTATTTTGAAATAGGTTTTGCATTTGATTGTTCTGACATGACTTCATCATCTTACTCGAAGTCACTGAATGTTGAGGATCAAAAATGTTACTTTAATAAATTTAAACTTGCCGATAACTGTTGATGATGTTGACGTCGTACTGTTGTATGATGATTGTTGATGTTGTACGCCCATAACTGTTGACGATGTTGATGTTGTACTGTTGTATGACAATTGTTGATGTTGTACACCGATAACTGTTGACGATGTTGATGTTGTACTGTTGTATGACAATTGTTGATGTTGTACACCGATAACTGTTGACGATGTTGATGTTGTACTGTTGTATGACAATTGTTGATGTTGTACACCGATAACTGTTGACGATGTTGACGTCGTACTGTTGTATGATGATTGTTGATGTTGTACGCCCATAACTGTTGACGATGTTGATGTTGTACTGTTGTATGACAATTGTTGATATTGTACACCGATAACTGTTGACGATGTTGATGTTGTACTGTTGTATGACAATTGTTGATGTTGTACACCGATAACTGTTGACGATGTTGACGTCGTACTGTTGTATGATGATTGTTGATGTTGTACGCTGATAACTGTTGACGATGTTGATGTTGTACTGTTGTATGACAATTGTTGATGTTGTACACCGATAACTGTTGACGATGTTGATGTTGTACTGTTGTATGACGATTGTTGATGTTATACGCTGATAACTGTTGACAATGTTGATGTTGTACTGTTGTTGATGTTTTCGCTGATAACTGTTGACGATGTTGATGTTGTACTGTTGTATGACGATTGTTGATGTTTTCGCTGATAACTGTTGACGATGTTGATGTTGTACTGTTGTATGACAATTGTTGATGTTGTACACCGATAACTGGTGACAATGCTGATGTTGTACTGTTGTATGACGATTGTTGATGTATGCCGATAACTGTTGACGATGTTGATGTTGACTTGTTGATACTGATGTGTTTTCTTGTATGTAGTAAAGAAAAGAAAAAAGTTAAATGTACTAAATATTTTTCGACAAAGCAAAGGATGGCTACTTTGAGGATTTGAATATAAAATGTAAAAAAAAATATTATAAACAATTCCATATGTCACGCTTCATATATTTAATGTCTTCTGTATATAAAACATAAAGTAGCAGTATAGTAGTAAAAAAAATTTAAAAAATGTATGAGATGGTGTGTCTTTGTGTGTGATTTTTTGACAGTGTACAATAATAAAACCATGGCTGAGATAACCCTACCCCACACAGAGACAAAGATGAGTGGGTCATTTAACCTTATGGGCTCTAGTGTGCAGCTGCTCAGCCCTCACTATTGTCCTGTTTGGTTGGTTTACCCTCAACATCACCAAAGTGGCTCCCGGTAATTAATAACATGATGCCTTGTAATTACCTTCCATGTGTGTGCCAGGGCCCCGGGGAGCTGCATGCAGTTAATGGCTGTAATACTTCAGGTTTACTAAGCAGCCACAGTGACCTAGTAGCTAACCCAATTATACCGGCATCTAGAAAAACCCTGAAAAAAAGCAACAACCTTTGTACAAAAATAACTAAAATTCATTGTGGTTCTTCTCTGTTTGTTAGGTGGGTAATTCTAGTGGTTAATTTTCAAAGGGCCGATTGACTGGATGTTTTGGGTGAAAGCATTCGAAGGCAGACAGTGGTTGCGTGATTCACATGATAAAAAACAGACTGTGAAAACAAAAATTTAATTCTTCATCAAAGTATGCGCGGTCTCGGTTCAAAAGTGGATTTGTTTTTATTTGACCAAGATTAGCTGTCTGCTTGAATACAAAAGAGTGGGAATGGAAACTGGAGGTATTTCAAGGTATTCAGAATAGTTAAAACTGCATTATCGCTTCAGTTATCTGTCACAGCTGGTGCCCTGGGGCAGATCTACAGAGACATGGTGTGCATTCTGTGCCAATGGCTTCTTTTACTATTACCATTTACACACTGAGTTGTTTGGACAAGGAAGGTGCAGTGGCTTGCCCAGGATATGCAATAAGAGCATAAAGATTTCAGATTCCACATCAAAATGCATGCCCAAAAGTGTCCCTATAGAAATAACTTTAATTGAGTCGTTTTGTCCAGTGATAAAAAAATGAACCTAAAGATGAAGTCAAATGTGTGGTCCAGTGTGGAGCTACTATATAAATGTACGGTACTTCCTGCATGATTCCATGGAAATAGAAAGTTAAAACCATACTCCATGGAGAAGAATGTTTTATGTCATACTGTGGGAGATTAGAGCCAAAGGAACAGCATTCCCATGGGAACAAGCAGGCTAAATAGAAGTCAGGTTTGTGGATACGCAAGCCAGTTTACAGTAATGATGCATTTTCCTCAAAGTCTTTCAGTGCAATAAAAAATGCCCAAAGTGATATAAAACATCCTTTTTATTTATGTTTTTAATTTTTAGTCTAAAAGTTACATACTATGACTTTAATAGAATACATAACGCTTGACAATTTTTCAAGATACCCAGAACCCTTCCAGATAAGACAAGAAAGTAAACTGATATTTTAAAGATTTGAATATGTATACTAATCCAAAAACATTTTGTCATCTATTGTACATGAATTTTTAGGTTCTATTTAAAAACCCAAAGGGGTCCGTGTACCATTCATTCTTTTGAAATACAATTAAGAACGAAAAACAATAAAATGGGAAAACAGTTATTTCATTATTACGTTTTAGTGTAAAACAGATTTTGAATTCAAACTGCAAAATCAAGAAAAAGTCTTGTTGCCTATTTTAATTTTGATAATTTATTCTCTCTGGTTTATATGCCCCGGAAGTTATGCTGCTAGAAGGACTTACCTCAAAAATCATTGCAAATCGTAGTTTACTTTCGTGTCTTAGAAAGTAATTGTTGAACTCCATGAGAAACAGGTAGGACCTAGGCAATCTACTTTGTTCAGCTGACACTGAATTTACACACGGCGCGCTAAACAGCAGAACTTCCGGAGCATATAAACCGAGACTGTTTTTTGACTGGTGTTATTTGAAGTAAACTTCAAATTAAATATTGGAAATAGAGGTCAAAATCTGCTTTTTTTGTTGTTGTTTGTTTTTAGTTTGACACTAAAATAGAATAAACTATTTTCCTATTTTATTGTTTTTCATTTTTTATTGAAATTCAAAAGAACGAATGGTATATGGACCCAAAGTAAATACATCTTCTACTGTATTATCTTTAAAAAGAACCCAAAGAACCCATTAACATGCATACTACATTACAATTTACAGTTTCGTTATCACCATTCCAAGATATAACACAGCAACTATATACACTTTTCTCACGTTAGTAGATTAGATTAACAGTGTCCAAGGATCCAACTGGATTTTGCTTATGTAGGAGTCATCCAAGATTGCATTGTGTTTAGAAACCACAATTACAATCTCCGATCTGCCCGGGCCCTGAGGTTTATATAAAGCACCAATGGAGAAAGATCAAGCCTTCTCTTCCATGCTCCATTTGACTACTCCCTCCATCTAAATCAAACGACCGCTCTGGGACTGGAGTTGTTCTTGGGCTTCATTATTAGCAAACTTGTTCACTCAAGCAGCATAATATGAAGACTGAGGCAATAACACACTTTAATTTTAGCTAATCAGCGAGGAAGAACACCCAAACACTACCAAAAATTAACCGCTTAATTTTCACGTTTTTTTTCTTAATGCTAAGCCCTCTAAATCAATGTTAATCACAGTGTTTACACATCATCGTCTCAGCTAAGGCGAGCGGCCCTAAAGGTCATATTAATCAATTCCCCTTATGTTAAATTAATTAGGCGTTTGAACTTTCCTTTGAGTGGGTTGGATAACTTCTACATAGAGGTGGAGTAGTGACACTTTGTACTCAACTAAAAGTACAGTTACATGGCTAAAAAGGTACTCAAGGACAAGTACTGCTGCTAA
Organism: Boleophthalmus pectinirostris; assembly: GCF_026225935.1. Taxonomy (NCBI): domain Eukaryota; kingdom Metazoa; phylum Chordata; class Actinopteri; order Gobiiformes; family Gobiidae; genus Boleophthalmus; species Boleophthalmus pectinirostris. The sequence continues at coordinate 34,825,964 of NW_026571133.1, forward strand.
AATTGTGCTTAAAGGTACTGTAGTTAATATTTAGAGTCTTAAAAACATAATAAAAAGAACTAGTAGGTCCAAAGTTCTTCCTCACTTAGCTTTACAAACAACCTAATTAGAGTTTTTCCATTACAATTTTTCGTCATTGTTAGGACTAGCAAGCCAACAGTTACCAGACTTATTTTGATCTCATCTGTACTGGGTCAAGAGTGGGTCAAAATTTATCAAATACTAGGGTATTGGCTCTGAAAAAGGGCCCATATTACACAAGTCCCAAATTACAGAGGCAAAAAAGTAATTTAATAATCCCAAACATACCTGGAGTTGTGTTTTGTTTCATCAACGCATGTTAAACACACAAACCCAATATAAAAGTGAAAAAATGTTACATTTTTATTTTTATTTTTAAATAACATAAAAAAAGCCTTCCTGAGATAATTTTTCTTGCTTCTGACCACAGTATACAAAATGGTTCATCAGTTGGTTTCACTTCATGGAAACCATCTGACCTCACAGCATTAGGATTAGGACGTATGTAATGCGCCACTAACGGGGCTAACTGGTATATTAAGCTTTTCCCAAATCCTGTAGGAAGAAGGGGAATAACATCTTTCCCCTTGATAAAATTCATCAAACATTCTCTTTGTTTGTATATGGCTCTTCACTGATTGGTTAGTGCCCGGACTTGCACTTCCAGGGTTTTTGCAAAGCATCCAGTGTATTCTGATTCCTGATGTCCTAGAGATAAATAAAATTGAGCGAAGGTACTTGGTGGCGCCAGCCTGGCTGGATGCTCATATCCCCATCAACGAATGGGAGGTCCTGAAGTGAGGTCACCCAGTGAATTCAGCCCACTCTATGACCAAGAAAAGTACAGTTAGATATTTACATTATATTTACCTTCTCATAAAATACATAAATAATTTGACCATATCAGAAAAAGCATCTTAGGTCAAAGTCCATGAGGAGCAAGAGTCTTAAGTTGGTAAATCCAGAAGTGTTCCCACCTCAAGGAGACAGTTTTACCTGTTTATTGCCAATATATCTTAAGGAAGAGATAAGATGATTGAAATCTACAAAATGGGCTGCCACAGGATAGTTGACAAACCCTACATACTTAGGCTGAGTTCTTCTCTCAAACAGAAAACACTCTGTTTCACTGTGTGATGTTATGTGGTGATACTGTATAGGAAGTGCTCCAATGTGTTTTTAATCTCCTTACACCTTCACTAGAATTATCTGGGTCATTTCAGCCATGGAATTGCTCATCTCTGTACTAAGTTAAAGGTAAAAGTTAGCTGTAAACTTGAAAACTACCACTTCATGACTTCACAAGATGGAACAGATCATTTTAAGCTTGTAGTCAGACTAATAGTAAAGGGTTACTCAAACCTGTGAATGAAACAAAACATGACTCCAGCTATGTTTTTGATGAGGTAACAACATTATGACATGGTTTACAGCTCACGTTAGATTTTTAAAGTTCCTAGATAACTCAGATAATTACTCTACTTCAAAAATTACAATTACATCCAAAAGTAGTCATTTGTAATCAGCTGCTTCCCACCTCTGCGTCCCCATTTTTATTCTCAGTGATGAGATAAGAGGGTGTTAAAATGTACCTGGAGTGAAACAGTTGGCTCTATAAACGTAGCTTCTGCCTTGGCTGCGGTTGCTTTATGGATGTCACATACAATTAACCCCCAGAAAAGTGCCAGACTTTGGGGATGGTGAGGCCAGATTAAGACGGGACTCCGGCGGGCTCCAAGGGGATACACGGAGGGCAGGGGTGATGTGGCAGAGCTGAGAACGTAATGTGCTTCAATGCGCTTGATGTCTTAACTGCAAATGAGAGAGAAAGGGGGTAAAAGAGTGTTCTGTTGCTAAGATCTTTTGCAGTTTTTTTTCACTGACATACTTTGTCTTTTGAGTTATAGGATTTGGTTTATTTTTGGAATCAGTGTGCTGAGGTAAGAGTACTGTTTGAAAGTGATATTACGTAAAGCTGCACTGCGCAACTTCTCTGGTGGAGGGTCTGCTACCTACTTGTCTTCATGGATGTTATTGCTTTACCTAAAATGTTCTTTGGTATGACATTAAACATATCCATCTAGCATGTGTTAATTATGTGTTTTTCTATTGCTCAAAAATACAAAAATTCCTTCTGTGATGAGGAGCGACTCTCCACAGATCTGAAATGTAATGTAGCATAATGCTGTAACCTGCTTGTCTCTCTCTTGATCTAATCTATGCAGTGGAACATTCTAGACAAAGTAATAACATTTCCATGGAGACATCAGGTGGTGGATCCTCCACTAGAAATAAAAGTTGCCACTCCTACTCCTTTAAGTCATGGGTTATCTTTGGAGTTTTCAAATTTCGTCACGTGAAACTGAGAGAGAAACAAACTACCATATAATTATGTTCTCAATCACATTCACATCTTCTCATTGCTTTCTAAATGGCGCACTTTGAGCTATTTGCAAGTTTTTCCGATGTGGTTTTTAACTACAAATGGTAAATAAACTTAGCCTGATTCATCATCAACCTTGCAGCATTAGGATTCATTTGCTCAACAGTAGGTGAGTACTTTTTCATTTAACCAATTGCTGCTATTTGGTCGTGATGTCTGTCATGCTCCACATTCCGTAGGAAGAAGGACAGTAACATCTTTCCCCTTAATAAAATTCACCAAACATTCTCTTTGTTCCAGCTTTAAATCTTCTATCTCAGGAATCGTTGCCAACACAGAATGTATGGCTTCGTCTATATCCATCTTGGCCGCTTTGTTTACTGTTGTGCTGTTCCACAAAAGGGATCCAGACAGGCGCTTGAGTTTGGCCGGTGTGCGGTCTATAACTTTCGGGGTCTTGCAAACCGTCTAGTGCAGGGGTCTCCAACCTTCTTCCTCTAGTGAGCTAACCTTACAAAATCAAAATGCCAGAGAGCTACTCATTTAGCAGTCGCAAGAAATATAAATAAAGTCAATAAAGTGAAGGAAATATAAGAGCCTTAGATGGGGTACAGTTACCAATAAAACATTTACACAACTATTATATGTCTTAGTGTACAAAGACAGGCTTCAGAATGATACATTTACAATGGTAACAGGCATTTAATTAAACCAAATTTGAATTATTCAGTGCAATACATATGATTCAGAAATCCCTTGGCGAGCTACTTGGAGAAGGTGGAGAGCTACTGGTAGCTCCCAAGCTACAGGTTGGAGACCCCTAGTCTAGTGTATTCCGATTCTTGACCTAGTTGCTGGAGAGAAATGAAATTGAGTGGAGGCACTGGCCTGGCTAATATAAACTAACCTAAATCAACAAATCATGGGTCTCAACTTTGTATTACAACAGTTTGATGACTTTTTGCTATTTAAAAGATTTACTATTTCTAGTCCTAGTCCTACTTTCTCATCATTCTGAAACCCATAGATAGACCAGGAAGAAAAAATTGTCTGAAATTTGCCCCACAGTGCAACTACTTTAATGCTGTTTTTTGTCTCCAGACCTTATCTCTACTGGGTACTTTTCTTGTTAAACGCCTTTTGGTTGATATCTTTGTGTTCCAGTATTTCATTCTCCTCTCTTATGGTATTACACATCCCTGTCTGAGCTCTTGACCTCTTTCGCTCATCGATGAAACTAAATCCATACTTCACCCTGTGCTTCTATTGGTTCTGCCCACTGACTTTTTGGCGCATCTCAATCGTTTTTGCGATCATTGGTGCTTATAAGAACTGTCAGTCCATTGCACAAGATCCACATCCGCGCTAGTTGAAAGCAGTAATATTTCTTCCAGTTTGCAGGTGAAGAAAGTTGTGCTAGCAACTATGGGAGTTCAGTTCAGTTGGTTTGGGTAGTTATATTTACAATTTTATGCTTAAAGGGCCCATATTATTCTATTTTATGATCTATTATAATGTTGTTTCCTCATCACAAACATACCTGGAGTTATGTTTTGTTTCAGTCATATTTTTAATTCTGCATAGATGACCTTGTGAAGTCATGTGGTAATATAGGAAGAACTCCACTGTGTTTTTAAACTCCTTCACTGGAATCATCATCATCAGGCCTGGAATTGCCCCTGTCTACTGATCTAAAGGTAAAAAATAGAGCCGTTAACTTGAAAACTAACACTTTATGACATCACGAGGTGGAATAGAGCATTGTGAGCTTTGGAGATGAAAACCAAGTAATAAAGGCTTACTCAAATATGTGTGAATGATACGAAACACAACTCCAGGTATGTTTTTGATAAGGTAACAACATTATACAGGGTAGCCGCATGGCTAATTAGAAGTCTTAAAACATTTTTTTAAATTTCATGTTCCTAAATTAAGGCCTTAAAAAGTCTTATATTAAGTATTTTTTTCACAAAGGTCTTAAATTTCATTAGCCTATTTTTTGTATGCTCAACCGGGCTGCACTGCAATGTTAAATAGGGAGGAAAAAATTAATAAAAACATTGTGAAATCACGTAACATGAACGAACGTCTTATTTGGAGCATGCGCAAACAATACATTTCTGGCACCGGCGGCAATGAGTAAACAATCAAGACAGTGGAGGAAGACGTTGGACTGATCATGGGGAAGTGCAAGTTTAATCCACAGTGGCTCTTAGATTCTGAATGTAGTAGTAGTAATAGTCGTAGTAGTAGTAGTTGGTTGGTCATTATTAGAATTGGATCTTTTTTTTTTTTTTTTTTTTTGCCTGCATAATGGGTGCGATGTTGGTCTTAATTTTCTTTAAGTGGTGTTAAAAAGGTCTTAAAAAAGTTCAATTTGGGATAGTCAAACCTGGGGATACCCTGTTATAACATGGTTTAAAATTTGTGTAACATAGGATCTTTAAAGGTGCACTATGTAATTTTTTTACATTAATTTAAATTTCTGTAGAGTCTCAAAATACTGTATGGACACAAGCATGGCACTCTCTCCATCAGAACGGTTACATGGAACATCTTAAAAGTCAAGTCAAACCAAGGTGTATTTAACATTTTGTGATCAACACGTGTCCGCCTTTTCACACGATGACATGGAAATACTGTATTCATTAGCGCTTTTATATTTAACCCCATGAAGAAATGTGTGACCTGGTAGATCATCACATATGCACCCAACTCTAAGAGCAAATCTGTGACCTACTTTTGGCCCTAGATTTTGAAAGATATTGAACATAATAAGTAAGCCAGCGCGAAAATCACCATTATTCTTTAATACTCTTTCTTCTTTAAAATGTGATTACTATGCACATTATACAGTATACTCCCATATACCACTATATCATGTCTAATTAGCCTGCTTTAAATGAGCCTGCCCTTTCATATGAGGTCACATTATATCTTGGCCTAGTTTCATAATGATACAGTACATATTCATTGATGCCCTCTTGTTCTGAGCACTGGCTGTCCATATGTGGCATAAACATTGTCCAAGTTCTCTTCATTAGTGTCCTTCTGTTCCATCTGATCCGATGCTAATAGGCCCCGCTCCGGAAATCACAGCCTAAATATGTCATTATTATGCCAAGCTAATGGGCCAATATAACATGAACTTTTCAAATTAGTGAACTCACATATGGCCTTGTTCAGGTGCATTCTGTTTAATAATGTTGCATACATTTGTGTGTGTGTGTTGGTCTCTAACCATGTACTATTTTACTTTCTTTGACTTTTATGAGGTTTATAAAATGTTGAGGGATTAATGTCTCAGTCAATTGTTGAGAAAATTTACATGTCCACCCATACCAAACTAATCCTGTACATTAGTTTTTTTTGTTTTTTTTTTAAGCGATTTACAATTTTGCACTGCCATTTCTCATAACTTCAGGTCCTATTGATTTTTTGTTTTGAACCAGAAATTGATGGACCATTTCTCATATATTGCAGGACTTCATTCAGAGCGCTGACCAGTACAGCTGTTGTATCCTCAGTTGACCTTCATCATATATGAATCTGTGTGAAGGATGTATTGGTAGTGGAAATTCTGCTGGCACAGATTACTTGCATTTGACCCATTTTTCAATGCTGCTGTGAATAACTTATCAGGAGAAATGTGCTATAACAGTTTGTCAAAGACTGATCACGTCAGATCTCAGAAGCTAAGCAGGGCTGGGCCTGGTTAGTACTTGGATGGGAGACCACTAGGAAAATCTGGTGCCACAGGGGGGCGCCAGTCACAAAAACTGTTGTTGTGTCCTTAGGCATGGCACTTCACCCACATTGCCTAGTATGAAAGTGGTGTGTGTGAGTGGTGGTGGTCATCAGAGGGACTGATTGCGCCTATTGGCTGTGCTGTGTGAAGCTGTGCTTCAGTCAGTCTGCCCCAGGACAGCTGTGGTTACAATAGTAGCTTACTATTACCGGGTATGGAGTGACTGAATAATGGTCTGTAAAGCGTCTTTGTGACAAATGCCTGTGAAAAGTGCTATATAAATAAAACTAAATAACTAACTCTGCAGTGTCACACCTAGAGCCCCATCTTCAGATTCTAAATTTGATCTACGCCCTTGTCTGCCTTAGATGTGCACGTTTTGGTCATCACTCAGACACAGGGAAAAATTCACAGACAGCCCAAGTGGTCTGCAGGTCGAATCCATAACCCTCTTGCTGTGTTGCAACACTTCTAGCCATTCAGCCACCGTGTCACCACATCTCTATCAGTCAGTTCACCCTCACCAAGTGTTGAAATGAATGAATATTTCAACGTAAAGCATCTATTAGTGTCCCAATAAAGCATTACATCACCTAGACCTTAATCAGGTCAAAACTACACAAATTGACCAGACATAACCTGTTGCTTGCTGTATTTACACACACAGCCATATCTAACCACAAAGCTGCACGGCTTAAATTAGACAAATGAAAATGCATGAAGATTTTCCAAACCACAAAGCTATGAGAGGACACAAAATGAGAGTGCGCTGAGGAGAAAATATTAAGTGCTTTTGTGTGTGGCCGCTCTTTGTTTAGCATGCTGTTTATATGCAAGTCCCACATAGGGACAACAACCTTGAATGAATAAACAGCACAGGCCTCCTCATTAAGGGGGTCATTTTTGCTGCTCAACCTTGGTCCAATTTAGCCCTCATTACGGCTCGTGAGAGTGGACAGTGAAATGTGCTTTTACAATGTTTTGTAATGGCCATGGCCTCAATAAACTGACCACATAAATGAACATGTCTGAGGTTTAAAATAGGCCAACGTGACTACAGGAAGGTATGTGTTGGATGGATTTTAAAGCAATATGTAATCTGTGTCAATGCAATTTAGGTACCCACACGTATTTTGTAGATAATAATCTCATCATAAGCTTAACAATGCTAAATTATGCATTCTTTGAGCTAAATGAAATGCTTTGTACATTTTGATCTTTATACTTTGGCAGGAAATTACCGTTGAAAGAACAAACAAAACCTAGAATTAGTAACCTTTTCATACATGCTAAGGCGAGCATGCAGTTGTAATGAATGCGATTTGATGGCAGAAATGCTTAGAATGAGTCTGGCGATGATTTGTGGACTTAAAAAGCAGTGCAGGGGACCTCCCGAATTTTACCTGCGACTTAACAATCCTGCAAAATTAGAAACCATATATTTTGTGTCTTAGAGGGAGTCATAAAAGGAATGTGAATGAATTGAAATAGAACTCCAGGTATGCTTTTAATGAGAAAACAATTATATAACATTTTTCAGGCCTTTTAAAAGCATATTTTATGTATAGAACTGCAATAGAACTGTCCCTTCTATTAATTTATTTATTTATTCAATGGTCACATTTTTATATTGCACTTTTCCATCTTTACTACTCACGATACCAATGTACACAGACCCCGGAGACAAGATGGGTTAAGTGTCTTACTTAAAGACACAATGACAGGATTCATCTTTGGGAGGGAGATTCGAACCATCAACCCTCAGATCAGTGGACAAGTACTCTACCAACTGAGCTACTATTATTTAACAGGAACAGGAATATTTAACTAGAAATCTGACAAATATTAGAATCTGACATATTAGAATATGAAATGTACCAAGCTGTTGAAGAAAACTATAGGCCTACAGCAAAGAAATGATGCTACATTTACCCCTATAGAGGGTTAATAGTGAGATGGCAAGGTGATGATTCCTATTTCCACATCTTCCATCTTGAGAATAATCGCATTAACCCAGTGGCCACCCTCGCCTTCAAAAGCAGAACTGTGCACAAGTGTAGTATTATGTTATGATGAGGTGCCAATGTCCTTGATCCCCAAATCCCACAGATATGGAGACAATAAAACGTCATTTGTATTAGCCCAGACCAACCACAGCACCACTTTGGCCATCCTGCACATGGAGCAGGTATAGAGAAGTAAGCTAACATGGACAGCTGAATTGATTTACATTGTCTTAATCATAACTGGTTGGAGACAGTTGTAATACATCCAAAACGCTGCAGCTCAGGTCCTGACTCGAACCAAGAAGCAAGAGCAGATGCTTCCTGTGCTCAGGTCTCTGCTCTGTCTCCTGTGGCTCAGAGAATAGACTTTAAAGTGGCTCTGCTTGTGTACAAGTCTCTCCATGACCAAGCACCAAAGTACATCTGTGACATGTGTACATGTTAGTGCCATAGGAACCATCTCTCACTCTGAGGACCTCAGGGACCGAGAGTCCGGACTAAACACAAGGAGTCAGTGTTTCAGATTCATGCAGCTAAAACCTGGAACAGTCTTCCTGAAGATGTGAGACAGGCCTCTGTTTAGCTGCGTATGACTGAAAGGTTTTCACTCTGCACTCTTCTTCTCTCTCATTTCATGTCTCTCTCTCTCTTTAATTTTATGATGATTATTTATGTTTTGATTTGTTTGTGTTGTGATTTTAATATATTTGTATTATTGGCCTACAAATTGTGCTATATAAATAAACTTGCCTTGCCTTCGAACATCCAACTGAATTCTTAAAAAAAAAGTAAACAAGCAAACATAGGAAAAATCTAATGGTGATGCATTTTGCAGTCCAGTTAGAATATTTGATACAGGTTATTCCTTTTATAATGGGTATTTTTTTTAACTAATTTACTCTTGATTAATATATATTTTTTTTTTAATTACGTTTTTGTAGTGAGAAATTTGTGTACAAAGTCAAAATTATTATGTAACTTTCAAACCTTTACCACTGATTAACAGGTGACAGTGGCAATTTTCCTATTTCCACATCTTCTGTCTTAACCCAGTGGCCAACCTCGCCTTCAAAAGCAGAACTGTGCACAAGTGTAGTTTTAAGTTATAATTAGGTGCAAGTAAGAAATAGTCTGAGGCTGGGTCGATATTTGCATTTTTTTTAGAGAATTGGACATCAGCCTTAAATCTCCAGCACAGGTCAATAATTTTGTTTTGGCAACATAAAGTTTACTTTGAACACTAGTGCGAAATGATGACTAGTGTGAAACTGCACAAACATGATTACACAACTCACTTCTAGGTCTGTTGTAAAAATGGATTGTGGATGAGTTTGTAGTAAATTTGAAATACATAATTTGGAAAAAAAAAAAAATCAATATCGGACTTACATATCAGCCCAAAAATATCACAGGTCTTATCGGCCGTCTGTTGCTTTCTAAACAATCGGCATTGGCATATTAACACGCATATTAGTCAGTCTGTTGCCAATGTTCTTGATCCCCAAATCCCACAGATATGGAGACAATAAAACATGATTTAAAATAACCAACCACAGTGTGACATTCGCCATCCTGTGCAGCGAGCAGGTATAGCAGTGTAAGCTAACATGTGCTGCAGTGATTTTGACACTGAACAACCTTCTTGATGCCAACACAAAGCCAGAACCACACTGGTGCCACCCCCACAGCTCCAGCCTTGGCTGAACACTACCCAACAAGCACGGTAACCTTTTCACCGTGTACTCTTATGCAAATGGTTATGCTTTTTTTTTTTTTTCCCCATGTCTGGGAAAAGTACATAGAGATAAGCTGGAAAAGGTTTAAGAATATTGTTACCTCTTCAAAACCAAACCTGTAGTTGTGTTTTATTTTATTCACACATGTCTGAGTAACCCTTTATTATTAGTCGTTCTACATTTCCAAAGCTCAAAATGCTCTGTTCCACCTTGTGACACAGAGCAGTGCTTTTCATGTTAACAGCTCCTTTTACCTTTAGTTCAGTTTGGCAGTTCCAGAGCAGAAATTATCCAGATGATTTTAGTGAAGGTGTATGGAGTTTAAAACCAGAATAGAGCACTTCCTGTATTACCACATGACATTACTAATGTCATAACTGAATACGCAGGGAACAATTAAGAATGAAAAATCATGGACACCTTTTTAGAACATCTTAACAGGACTTGACTTTTAAAAAATACATTAATTAAAAACAACAGCAAAACAAACAAACAAACAAAAAAAGAACAGAAAAACTGTCTACATTTACATTCAAATCCAGGCTTGACAAAATGGAAAATCACATTATGATCCATCAAACAGGTCGAGTTTGTGTTGGCATCTTAGTGGGCATCTGGTGCGCAGGTGTGTCATCCACCATCACCAGGCTGAGTGGGGCTGGCACTGCGCGGTCAGGGTACTTTGGCTTGGCGCAGTTGCCGTCATGCGCTGCTATGATTGTCCTTTCATATTCCAGGCATATTCTGTCGACAAAACAGGAGCCCCATGCTTCCCTCTGCACCTGGTATCCGTCAAATTAAAAAAATGGGAGATAGCAAACACGGACGAAAACACAGCGGGGAAATTGTGGTATTGTGTTATCAAAGGATCCATTTGGAAAAATTATTGTGAAGGGATTTCTGGGAGCAGACACCTCACTGAGAATGTAATGACTTGTTGGGAAAGGATAAATGTGGGTGTAGTTTTCATCTTAGTATATTTTGTATTGTAAATACAGGCTTAGTAATGTGACAGAGTAATCCATCAACTGTTGCGAAGATGGAACATGGCAGTCTGCTATCTAAATAAACAAGATTAGAAATGTGCAGACTTTCACGTATTTGTATACACCTTTGTAGTATTTTAAGATTAAGCAACATTGTGACTCCAAAATTATTAACTATTAGAAGATGGAACAGAGTGTTTGGCTAACTAAATAAGCAAGATCATTAATACAGATTTTTTCTCTGTACATTCATCTTTACTGTATATTTTAGACTATAAGTCACACATTTTTTCATGGTTTGGGTGGTCCTGCAACTTATACTCCAGTGAGACAGAAACCATTATGTTGGGATTCAGAAAGGCCAGAATAATTCTAACTGGAACTGATGCTGAGTCTGATGACAGCTGCACAGAAGAGGAAGAGGTGCTTCTTTTACCTCCGGAGGTCACCGAGTCGCTCAGAAGTAACACAGAGGATGAAGAATTCACTGGATTTAGTGATTTGGAGTGAGATGGATGGTTTGGTAAACTTGTTCTGTTCTGTTGTTTATGCTATAGTTATCAGAAGAACTGTTCATATGTGATGTTAACAGCCTGTTGTTCTCTATTCTGTTGTTATTACTATAACTTGCCTTTCAAGATGAAATATCGGTTCCTGGTCTCTGATTTTATATAAATATGTTTTAATATATAAATATAATACATTTCCCCCAAAAAAGTGTGACTTACAGTCCGGTGCGACTTATGTTTTTTCTACTTCATTACACATTTTTTGGCTTGTGCGACTTATACTCCAGAGTGACTTGTAGTCCGAAAAATATGATACATTATTTAAAGGTCAAAAAAATATGTTAACAGTCATTATTTCCTGTAAACTTCGCCGACCTTGCTCAATCAAGTATGTGTTGTGTTAGTGAATGATTGGTGGTCGGAGGGGCAGATGGTGAAGATTGGCAGCCTTCAGAATCAGATTTACTTTTATTCGTGCCAAGGGGAAAGTCTTATTGTTACAGCCATGCAGCCGACCAGCAGAAGAATAGTTATAAAAAAAAATAATAATAATAAAGTTAAGGCAATTTAAATATTGGTAATAAGAACAAGTCTTCATCAACTAAACCTTGAGAGAGGATAAAACTAACTGTTTCAACTTAACTATACAAACTATACAAATAGAGTACACATACATCTTGTACAGTTTTACAACAGTCAGGTAATAGAATATTTCACAAGTATTGCACAGTGAGACTTTTACAGCACAGAGTTCAGCAGTTTGATGGCGACCGGTGGGGATGATTTCCTGTGTCTCTCAGTGGAGCAGTGAGGCAGTAACAGTCTTTGGTTGAATGAGCTCTTGTAGCTGACCAGCACATTGTGGAGTGGGTGGGAGGGAGAGTCCGGAATAGTCCTGATTTTGGACAACATCATCCTGTGCCATACTACAGTCAGAGAGTATTTTGTGATGATCTCACTGGTACAACTACCTGTGACCAAGGACAACTGTGGAAATATCTTATGATAATGGAACATAAAATAATACACAACTCTGAGCACCTGGAAAGCTGCATTTAAGACCAATACATTCTAATATTAGCACATCATACATCTTGCCAAACAAAACAGGGACCTTCTTACTGTGAGTTGTGAATAGTAACCCTTTTGTCACAGTGCTGTTAAGGACTTGTGTCAGCTATATAGTTTCAGTAATATGACATGTGGATCATCATTATATGACATTGATCTAAAATAACTTATTATTACTTAATAAAAGAAACAAGTTTGTTGACTCCCAAGTATGAAAAATGCGATGCCCATTAAGAGCCATCATTGTCATCACAACACGTTTACACTGAAACAAATCACCGTATCACCATATCCGAAACGATTTGCGTCCAGACACATCGTTTCTGTGTCCACAATCCTTCCCTATCCACACATATTTGAGCATATTTGTTTACTTTTTTTGAAAACTAAACTTAAAACCACAAGGCTAATTTGCATAAACTAAGCATTCCTTGTGTCACTGACGTGGTTCAGCTTCTGTCAGACTAAAGGACACGACTCAGTAGAATATGTGTGTTCTTTCTGTGACAGAGGGGTGTTCAGCTAATGGTGAGTCTGTCCTGTGCTTCTCTCGCATTGGAGATGGTTCATGTTAAAATTTTCAGAGATTATACATCTGCAGGTCATGCGCCTAGACAGACCATGAAAACAGTCTTTTCGTGGACCGTGTACTAGCAAATAGTTCTAGCTGGGCTGTTTCCCGTTTGTCTATGGTTTGTTTAAACTGTTTTCTGCAAAAGCATCGCATGACCAATGTCACAAACCCAGTGAATCAGGAATGGCGCAAGTCACAGTGACAGTGACTAGAGCTCCTATGTCAGCGTATCAACGTTCTTAGGCGTCCACACAGTGCAGGATCAGATCTGTACTCAGATGAATTCGTGGGAGCTGGCGGCACCAGATCGTTCTGTCTCTGGAGCCATTTTCCATCAGTTTACTGTAGACAAACACTGCACCTGCAACGAAAACAACTCGAATACATACTAGTGTGGATGGGGCCAAAGAGTCGGGTCAGAGTCATCTTGAACGGGTAGCTGCACATCACACTAGTGAGCAGCAGATTTCTTTTTTGTACCAAACAAATCCTAGACCTATCACCTATTAAGAAATTTAAATTGGAGATCAAAGTAAGTACAGAGAAGTTAGCATATACCAGGGACAGTGAAAAGTAGGTTGGATGAATCATTCCAAATGAAAAGTAGAGTTTGCGTAATACATCTGCTTTAAATACTCCAACAAAAATACTTATTTCCAGTCCAATAAAATCTTTATAACTTTCTATCTACACCCAGTTGATATCTGACAGACAAAAGCATTCACAGTTTGCCTTCTCCGTGGCCTTATCCCAGTGTCTCAGCAGTCTGGTGGTGACATGTGAGCCCGTGGAGGCCGACTGTCTGCTTCATGCTGTACCTGTGGAGCTAGAGCCTTGAGGTAAGCCCACTCAGTCACTGCTCTGACAGCCACACTCCCCTGATCTCTGCTGGGGATGGGCCAGGCATGACACCTCACTTAGCCTGGGAAAAACCACCCGCTTACTGATGGCTATAAGTCACTCACAAGGAAATGGTGAATGAGAATGAAAGATGAAGGTCTAAATTCAGTAAAGGAGAGTGTGTTTGATTTGATTCAAACTCATGAAATGTTGGATATCTAGTCTTCAGTTAAAGGGCCCATATTTCTGATATGTGTTATAATGTTGTTTCTTTGTCACAAATATACCTGGAGTTGTGTTTTGTTTCATTCACACATGGAAATACAACACAACGGATAACACTCTGAGATGTCATGTGGTAATACAGCAAATGCTCCATTATAGGGGTGTAACGATAACCAAGTTTCACGATACGATATCGTCACGGTATGAACCTCACAGTATGATATTTATAGCGATATCGTGCGAAAGCTCATGATATGGTGGAAAGGCTCACGACTAGAGATGTAACAATATTCAAATCTCTTACGATATTTACGCAGTATTTTCATGATATACATCTCACTGTATGATATTTGTTGCAATATTTTGTGGAGGTAAAGAAAGCTGTTCATATTTTCCTCTTAAAATGCTTTGACAAGACTTAATCCAGAGAACTAAGACTTAAAAATGCTTTAGAACTGTTATTTCTTCATATAGTCTACACTGAAATGGAGCAAAGGATCATGGTCTATGTAGTTCCTTGTCTTTTTTTAGCTATTGCTGCACCATAACTCTTAATTTAAGCGAAGAGACTTGTGATTCAATATATTGTGATGGTCCACGATATTATTGTGAGAACTTTGACAATACTATATCACAATATTTTGGTTATTTTTACATCCCTACCCCTCTAGAATCATTCCTCTTCTGAACAAAAAGTAAAAGGTAGCTGCAAACTTGAAAACTACCACTACATGACATCACAAGGTGGAACAGAGCATTTTGAGCTTTGAAGATATTGACAGATTAATGATAAATGGTTACTTAAATGAATGTGAATTGAACAAAACACCACCCCGGGTATGTTTTTGATGAGGTAACAACATTATTACATGGCTTAAAACTCACAAGAATAAATTTAGCATAATATCGGACCTTTAAACATTGCAAATCTACAATCACAGTTGCCTCATTTTTAAGAAAAATTGCAATTTTCTTTTCCAGAATCTGCAGCCTTACCACTGCACCACTGTAGCCCAAACTTTTAAAACCACCAGACACCTTCTCTCTGACCTGTCCACCAAAAGGCTGAAAAAATATGAATCCCACTAAAAATTTTATCACCACTTCTCTGATCTTATCACATTGTTCCTTGATAAAATTACAACTGGCTTTGACCTGCCAACATCAGGCCCGGCTCAGTGTATATTAGCTTGGCAAAGATACATCGTCCGTCCAAGTTTGTAAAAGTTTGTCTCGAAGATAAAACCAACGCGCGTCCCTTCTCTTGGCCGACCTTACCCGGCTCTGACTGATAAATCACGCCGGACGGGACCCTTTTCCAGTGCGAGGTTAGGCGCTCGGTGCAGTTTGAGCGACATTGAGGTTAGAAGCATCCTCTTAGCGGCGGCTACATTTCCAGACGCCCTTGGTAATGGTTTTCCTTTCAGCACAACACAAGGATGCATTTTAGAGATGGCAAATGAAAATGGCTTTATCAAAACCACCCAGCATCGTCCTGCTTTTACCAGCGGCGGAGTGGTGGAGAGAGAGGGGGAGAGGTGTGGAGGGAAGGAGAGGAGAGGAGGGGGACGGTAATTTAATGTAAAAGGCAAAAACTCTGAATGCGGCAGAAATGGGGATGTTTTTGTGTAAGCCAGTCAAAACTTTGGACAATACGAAGTTTCTTTTACCTGCTAAAATGTCTTCTTTTCGTCATTTGAAAGGAAATCATTTTAATAAAGAAATTGCAATGTGGTATCTGCCAGCTAAAATAATTGAATAACTGGTAGAAATGTCTGGCAAAGATCACATACCGTTTTTTTCCGACTATAAGGCACACCTAAAATCATAAAAATCGACAGTGCGCCTTATAATCTGGTGCGCCTTATGCATTAATTCTGGTTGTACTTACTGACCTTAAACTGATTTTATGTGGAACATGGAGCTCAAAAATCTGTCAAAATGTTTTAGTATGATTTTGGTACGCTACGAAGCTACACTGCTTGATGGATTGTCGCAGCATTAAAGCTATCGTAGTCAGGAGCCTCGTGGAGTAAACGGCGAAGTATAGTTCTGCGTCGACTCAGTGCACATTGTCGCAGAAAGAACTCACATATTCCACTGAGTCGTGTCCTTTAGTCTGACAGAAGCTGACCACGTTAGAAGCAAAAGGAGTGAGCTGTTTTTTCAGTGCTTATAGTTTATGCAAATTAGTCATGTGGTTTTAAGTTTCGTTTCTGTAAAACGTAAACAAATGTGCGCAAAGCTGCATTAAACACATTATTACTCAATGTATATTTGGGTTCTCCTCATAGGAAAAAAAACAAACAAAAAAAACCACCAACATTCACATTCATAATACACATTCACCAAAAAACAGGGAGGCAACGCCGGGCGAATTACTCCACGATCTTCCAATGGGCTAAGGGATCAGTCTCAAGTGTCGTCCGTTTGTTTCGGTTAATGCGCCTTATAATCCGGTGCACCTTATGTATGAAAATAGATGAGAGAATTCAACATTATTGATATTGCACCTTATAGTTCGAGAAATATGATACTTCCACAATGCATGTTCAGATCTGGAACCGTATCTTGTCTACCTGGTTTGTGACTGACAGGTGGATTAACCAATCAGGGAAATCCATGGAACGTCCATGTCAAAACAAACATGGCGGCTTGTGTAAGGGAAAACAGTGAGAACTAAGAAACATTTGCATTTTTGTCAACTCATCAATGGAAGCACTAGACTCTTATATATCTGAGGTCAAATAAGGTAGCCACTTTGTTCTGACTGACAGAATATTCTTGAGGTATCTTGTGCATTCAAGAGACATGTGCTACAAATTAACGGCTAAGTAAAGACAGTTATTTGTCACACTTGACGTCCTAGTTCCAGACCCTTCTGCATTTGAACAGAATGTAGGATGGACTGGCTGATCAGACACGGAATGCTTAAAAAGATAAAGAAAGGTAGACTATCCTCTCCATTTGATCCATACTTCAAAGGCAAATGCAGATACAGGGACATTTTATTTTTATATAGTGATTTTTTTTTTTTATTTTTTTTAATCGCCACCCTTTGCTTTGATCACTGTTTTGCACTCATGGCATTTCTTGACCCTGACAAGGCACAGCTGTGAAGTGAAAACCATTTCATGTGAATTCATCCTGAAGAGAGAAGGTCACGGGGTTGCATTGCAGTACATTGAGTTATTTAACTTTTTCTTTTCTTTACTACATAATTTGATCTATACAGGGTTCCCACAGTTATGGAAATCCTGGAAAAGTCATGGCAAATGAAAATATAATTTTACAGGCTGGAAAGTCATGGAATTTTAGTATCTCTTTCACGAAACTACAGTGTTCTGTTAAGTTATCATTAGGCTATTATGATTATTTCCAAATGTATGTGCCTTTTGTTTAAAAGAGTGGAATAGATAAATGCATGGACAGTATTTTTAATGTTAAAAACTATAATACCAAACCATAAGGTAGTGGAAAGGGTTAACATTTCATATTTAGCCCTAAAATTATGATCAGTTCTACACCTGCAGGTGCCGTAAAATTCAATTTAGGTCATGAAAAAGTCATAGAAAAGCTTTAAAATGTTGGCAGTGAAAAAAAAAGGGAACCCTGTATATATCTTGCATCATATATTTTGATGTATTTCATATATATATATATATATATATATATATATATATATATATAATATATATATATAGAAAGTAATAAATAAAGAAAAACGTTTTATCTAATATGACTTTTGTAAGACTGTCTTTCAATTTCAGTTACATTGGGGCTACTTGTCAGGAGCAGTGACTGACAGTGATACAACACCTGGAAACGCAGTCGTATCAGTAATATATAATTATTTTGAATATTAATATTACTTATAGCAATAGCAAAAAACAACATCAAATCTTATCCTAAAAATTCTGTCCAAATACAAGTCATCAGTGTCTGAACTTGGATAATGGATGGTTTAAAGAGAGCAGCATCAATCACGGGACAGGACACAAATGCTGGTCTCTTGTCCTCAGTTTAACACCACCATCTGCAACTATCAGTTTTACAATGGCCCCGTCTCATTCATCACGGCCCAGTATTTGACATGGCCCTAAAGTGGTGGCAATAGGGCTAAACAGTTGGCGTGTAAACATATTGTCAGTCACGCACACTCTGGCTCATCCCAACTCATTTTCAAACTCATTTTGTTAAATATTGGCCAATTTTTATAAATACCAAATCAATGTTTTGTGAATCCAGTTTTGTGAATCCAGCCAAGCAAAAGGTAAGACTGATTCCAAGTAACCAGAGGTGGGACCAAGTTGTTGTTTTGCAAGTCTCAAGTAAGTCTCAAGTCTTTGACCTCAAGTCCAAGTCAAGTCCCAAAGGAAATGCAAGTCCAAGTCGAGACTCGGGTCACTGACCCATAAGTCTAAGTCAAGTCCAAGTCGTCTGCTTTGAGCTTCAATCATTTTAAGTCTTTAAACCAAAGTACCAGATTTTTGCAATTTATATGACTTTTAAACTAAATTAGAATGATTAACTATAAAGTCATGTTATATTTATATATGAGTATTTATATAAGAGTTGTAGAAATGCAATTTTTTTCCTTTTTAAATGTCTTGACAAGATCTTAGTGTGAATCATTATGGTCAGAAAGAATTCAGATTTAAAAGTGCTAAATAACAGTTATTTTGTCAGGTAGTCTGCGCTGAAATGGAAGGACCATGTTTGTTGTAGTCCTTGTTTTACTGTGTAGTACTGTATTATACTGTATATTACTGTGGTAAATTTGAGGATAACATATCACAGTACTTCGGTTACATCCAAAGTAACAAATAGAGAAGTGGGAGGGACATGTTCCAGTGTGTTCCTTTAAAATTAAGCACCACATTTATCAACTGTAAAGCGAGAAGTATGATCTAAAATCATATATTTTTAGGAGAAGCATCAAGTCTTCTCAAGTCACAGGCCTCAAATCTAAGTCAAATCCCAAGTCACTGACCTTCAAGTCCAAGTCGAGTCCCAAGTCTTAGTCCATTTTATCAAGTCAATTCTCAAGTCCTAAAAATAGTGACTCAACTCTGACTCGAATCCAAGTCACGACTTGCAAAGCAACACAAGTTATACTATAATAGATATTTATATTTAGTTAGATGTTTGTTTCTTTATTTGGGTTATTTAAATAGAATTTATTATTTTAGGAAAAAAAATAAATAAATAAAATAAATAAAAATGGTAATGTGGTTCCCTCATCAAAAACATGTCTGAAGACGTTTCAGATGTCATCCATGCATGAATGAGTAATATATTGATTCAAACCCTCTTTGCAGTTAGCAGTACAAGCTCACACCTCTGGTACAAAGGTCAACCCACAAGCCTCTGTCCTCTGAAGGGGGGGTTACTCAGTGCAGGGAGCAAAAGGAGGGGAGGCTCAGCGCTAGAAACGGAGAAAAACTGAGAATAAAACAAGAAAGTTACACATTTAAAGTTAGACATAACCTGGAGTGGTGACATTTCTGAGGAGTTGAAACATGTCAAGGAGGTATTGACACTTCTTATTTATTGACTACCTTACTAACACAACTAATAGATAATAAAAACTGGACTGGATTATCATATTTCATGGACCTGCAGTCTGTAATTACAGTGGCTGCAGGTACAACCAAAACTGCTCATATGCCACTAGATTAGTATAATGGGACAATAGACCTTGCCACTAAAATAAATGGTCAGGTTCACATTGTAAAAAATGTTTTGCTGTCATTGGGAATAGGCAGTTTGCTAATGTTACCAACTCCATTACAATCACAGCTGCTTATGTGGCTGCATCTGTCTCTCAAGTGCCTCACATATATTCTCCCAAATATCCTATAGTAACATTCAGAACGAAATATACTTTCATTTCTTTGAGTTCACATTTACAGTTTAGTGCTTCTGTGATCTATCCTGCATAAAACTGAGCTGTTTCTGAGTCATCTGCATTACTTTTTCTCTCTGTTACTCATAAGCCTCTATGTTTATTTAGACACCAACGGCCCATGTATTTCTCTGACTGGTTAAACTTTGACCCATATTACGCTATTTTCTGATCTATGTTATAATGTTTCCTCATCACAAACATACCTAGTGTTTTGTTTTGTTTCATTCACACATGTTTAACACACAAACCCTACATATTTAGGCTGTGCATTTCTCTCAAACAGAAAACACTGTTCTACCGTGTGATGTGATGTGTAATTCAGGATGTTCTCCTCTGTGGTTTAAACTCAGTTATTAAGTTATTAGGTTAGAAATGTTTAATTTTTTGATCTGTGAAAGGAACAGGGTTTATAAGATTTCTCTTCTTCCTGTTCCTTTTGTTCATGCAGCAAAGACAAGGCGAATAATGGTACAAATATGTATTTATGTTAATTGGCAGATTTGTTGTTGTTGCTGTCTTTAAATTGATGCCAACCAAATAATAGCATGAGCAATAAATAAATGAAATACAGGTTCTGTTTTCCGACCAAGAGTTTGTTTTCATACCTGACAGTTTCGACTACTTACTACCAGTCTTCTTCAGAGTGAACTGATGACTGATGCTGCTGTGATGTGTCCAACCAAAACCTGTATAAATCAGCTGACCGGACATGTCACAGCTACATCACATGACCACTCTGAGGAAGAGCGCTAGTGAGCAGGTAGAAAAACAAACTCTTGGTCTGAAAAAAGAACCTAATAGCATAAAATATCTGAAAACCAAATTAACTTCTTTAGACTAAACTCAATATACCTTCACGAGAATTGGCTGAATAATTTCAGATCTGGAATTTCCAATCTTTACTGAACAAAACGAAAAAAGGATCTGATAAGTTGAAACTACCGCTTCATGACATCACAAGGTGGAACAAAGCATTTTGAGATTTGGTAAAGTAGACAAACTAATAATAAAGGGTTACTCAAACATACGTGAATGAAACAAAATACAACTCCAGGTATGTTTTTGAGGAGGCATGGCTTAAAGCTCACAAGAGTTAATTTTGTGTAATATAGGACCTTTAATCTGCCTGTCAATCACAACCATCAGAATTCATATAGATGAGATACACACCATAGCCAGGCTCGCGCAACCTAGTGCCTCCCCTCAATTTCATTTCTCTCCAGCGACTAGGTCAGGAATCAGAATAAACTAGACGGTTCGCAAAAACCCTGGTAGTGCCAATCAGCGAAGAGCCATAAATTCTTTATTGACAATGATTCCCAAGATCAAGAATTTAAAGCCAGAACAAAGAGAATGTTTGGTGAATTTTATCAAGGGGAAAGACGTTATTGCCCTTCTTCCTACGGGATTTGGGAAAAGCTTAATATACCAGTTAGCCCTGTTAGTGGCGCATTACATACTACCAAATAGCAGCGATTGGTTAAATTAAAAAAAGTACCCGCCTACCGTTTAGCGAACAAATTCTAATTCTGCGAGGTCAGACGGTTTCTACGAAGTGAAACTGGCTGATGAATAAGGCTGTACACACCATACATCATCATAATTTAGAGTAAAAGTGTGTACAGTCTTGACCATCCATAGAGCCAACACCACGGAGGAGAACCAGTCCAATGAATCTGTGCAATGAGAAATCAAGTTTGACATTGACCAGATTGTTGCTAATTGATCACACAGCAGAGTGCCACTGCTGATAGTGTAGGCCTGATCATTAGTGACTGGTGCAGAGAGGTCACATGACTGCACTGCCTTTCTGATACGCGTAATGGTTTCCAAGACATATGGCTTCCTGTTTCATTTGTTTTTAATAGAGCACCAAATACTATTCCATCAACTGCTCGCTCAAAATTATTACTTGATTTAAATGTCAATGAATTTATGCAAAACTAGAAACACTGTAATTACTGTTAATGTGCATAAAAAAGAGACAATTTTTCTGAAAATGTCTTGTTTTATTATTGATTGTATACAAAGATCTGATTATGTATGAGGGCCTGCCACAGTTCATGTCACCATGTAAATATTATTGCGTTGCTTGGAAAATTCCATAGTACTGATTTAGTGCTGGGTTTAAATTGTTTAAGAATATTCAAAATAATAAAAAAAAAAAAAAACTACTGAAAACATGCATTCTTACAGTGTGCTGGGTAGCCTCTTCACAGATCAGACCTGTAACTTGGCTTTTGGCCCTACCTGCTTGTTTCCATTGAAATCTTATTGCTTTGCATGGAACGTTCCACATTATTGACCGAATCTTGTGTGTTCTAAAAAATGAATTGAAAACATACATTTTTACTAGGGCCAGGCACGTTAATGGTTTAACTAATTAATTCATTATTGTCGACAATTTTTAAAAAATATTATTATTATTATTATTATTATTATTATTATTTATTTATTTATTTATCTTTTATTGTAAACGTCTGTTGCTCATTGGCTTTTATTTTGAAAAAAGTCCATTGTGAGTGAGCCTAGAATGTTGCTTACTGCTGCGGCACTTAGAGTGAACAGAGAGGAAGAAAGTGGGATAAACAGACAGCGCAGTCGACACAGCCAAAGCCATTTGCAACACTGCAACAGTGAATTGTCTTTCACGAGTTTCACGAGTCTGAAATATCACCTAAATGCAACACACTCTGTTCATGCTGGCAAATCATTCAAAGAAACAAGTGGAGCGAGGCTTCTGCAGATCACGTTAGATGCAACGTGTCAGAGCTGTCGCTCTGCACAAGCACATTACGCACAGCGCATAGGGCACCAAGTGCTTTTGGGGGCACCAGCGCGCTTCTCACTTTTTTCCGCAAGACACTGGTGCCAGGTGTCGCATTCTTAATAGTAATAATAATCTTGTATACCTTAGCAACTTGCTTTATTCAGGAAAGTTAAAAAAAAAGTTGTAGAAATTGACAAACTACACTGAAAGTGTTTTCTGGTTGTTTTTTTGTTTTCTGGTTAATGTTTTTGACTGAGATTCTCAGTTTGATATCAGACAGGAAACATTGCCCTGGCAGTGGTAATATATTTCAGTTTTATATTTGGTTTGATTTGATTTTTTTCCTCTGAGATTTACACTGAATACTTTATTTTACTGCTGCTGATCACATGCACTTTACTTTTGAATTCAATTCATTAAGTCAAATTCTTGGAATTGTCAAACTGCACTAAAATTGTTTCTTTTTTTGAGTAAGATTCTCCAAAGGAAGAAGTACAAACATAGACTTTACAGACTAGCGCCCTGCTCCTGTAGAAACAAATGCTGTTTGCACAACAGATGTGTGACACTTTTGTTTACATTTCCAATAAAAGTACTTTTGAATTCATTCATTGCTTTTGTTTTATGTGATTAACATTTTTTTTTATTTTTGCCCAGCCCCAATTCTTACATTCCCTTTCACTTGCTTGTTTCCATGGGGACATATCAGATTAATGCCAAAGTGTGAAACATATCAGGCAAAGTAATAACATCTCCATGAACACAAGCAAGTCTCATAACTTGCATTGCAAAAGTTACGCAATGCACCTTATTTACAGTGTTAAATAACTGGCCAATTGTTTATTATTGCATTGCATTTCTTTCGAGAAGACCCCAGGAAGATTTGCTTAAACAGTCAGTTAATCAGGCTCTAATGAAACACTAAACTGCATTTTGTTCTAGGTGCACAATGGACCAATTAGATGAACAAAACACACAAATTGCATGCTTAAAAATATGGAAGAGTAACAATTATTGAAATGTCTATCAAATTCCTTCTTATAGCTGGACATCTAAAGTGCTACACCAGCCCCTAGGAAACTAACGCAGGGCCGGAAACTTCAAAAAAGGATCCAAGGCGAGGCTTCTAATCAAAACCACATTATCCTTGCTTATGGCGCCCATCAGAAAACTTGTTTATCCAAAAAAAATAGCCCCAAGCTATAACCCATTTCTCTTGAAGTCACAGTAAACACCAAAGGCTACAATTGATATTCCAGTGCGCTAGGTCCGGCATCTTTTACTATCTATTATTGGGTTGCAAATCCCAATTCTGTTTTTGCATTTAAAATTTTGTATTCATTAAAACAAGCTTTGAGGTGACGGGTTGTCATTGTGTTGTGGCTTGTTAAAATGGGACTCCAGCGACAAGCGATTATCTTTAAATATAAATCAGGATTTTAAAAAATGAATTAGAATAGGCTCTAGTCCTCATTAACTATGTATCGCTCCAGCAGTAATTCAGTTTGAAAGCGCGGCCCGCTCCGTTCTTGCTGTCTCTCAGAGGTAGTGCTCGGGGCTATGTGGTCGGAAGCACCTGCAAAAGAGTCAAATGAAGAGAAGTGTGCCTCATATTTAATTAACTCGCAAAATCTACTTCCAATTTTGAGCCCATTCTGAAAGTGGCAACAGTTTTTATGGTTATTTCTATGAGCATGCGGAGAGAATATTAAAAGGAAATCGGCGATGGACAAAAGTGAAAATAAATCAATGTAACCTGGATAGTTTTATAATTATGTTTCATGTCACTATATTTGTGGATGATTTTATTATTCTTTTCAGTATGACACCAATGTATTAAAACTTCTCTACTGTTACCTTGTGTAGAAGTGTTGAAGCATAATTATCTTCGGTCTCACCTAGCTAGAACAGATAAAAAAATAAATACATGTGTGCTGATGAAGTAAGAAACATCTCTGTGAGAGAGGTGGCAGACCCTAACCCTAGAATTTACTTAATTCTTGATATTTTTGAATCCATTTTGGAGTACGTCTGCTGGTGTGATTGGGCCCAGCCACCAGTGGCCTGAGAATGGACCAGTTACAGGAAGGTTTGGGCAAAAGCCAAAACTTTTGAAAAACTTGTAGAGGGAAGCACTTTGTACATTTGTAGACAGGGAAGATGTCTGTGGTTTCCCTAAACTGGATGCAACAAAACTTTGATTTCTCGACTTGTGCTGTTGTGACGCTTCAATAAATCAGCTTAGTATTCATTTAAATGTCCTGACTGCTCATCGTTCACTCACTCATTGAAGTAGAAAATGTACATTTTTTTTTTTTTTTTTCTATCAGAGGTGGGGCCAAGTCTTTGTTTTTCAAGTCTCAAGTCTTTGACCTCAAGTCCGAGTCAAGTCCCAAGTCAAATACAGACAAGTCCAAGTCAAGTCTTGAGTCACGGGCCCATAAGTCCAAGTCAAATCCAAGTCGTCTGCTTTTGAGCTTCAAGTCGTTTCAAGTCTTTAAACCAAAGTACCAAATATAGCTGTGATTTTTGCAATTTATATAAATTTTTAAATAAATTGTACTTTATTTGAGTATATTAAATTTCTTAGTGTGATAGCCTGATTCATCAGCCGGTTTCACTTCAATACTAACACCTCACAGTGTTAGAATTTGTTCGCTCGACGGTTGACGGGTACTTTTTATCATTTAACCAATTGCTGCTATTTGGTTGTGATGATAGTATTGCGCCTCTAACGGGGTTAACTGGTTTATTAAGCTTTTCCCAAATCCTGTAGGAAGAAGGACAATAACATCTTTCCCCTTGATAAAATTCACAGAACATTCTCTTTGTTCCGGCTTTAAATCCTCAATCTCATGAATCGTTGCCAACACAGAATGTATGACTCTTCATCTAGTGTATTTTGATTCCTGACTTAGTCGCTGGAGAGAAATGAAATTGAGCGGAGGCACTAGGTGGCGCCAGCCTGGTTATTAGTGTGAATCATTACAGTCAGAATAGAAAGAATTCAGATTTAAAAGTGCTTCTCAAGTCTTTCAAGTCACAGACCTCAAGTCTGAGTCGAGTCCCAAGTCACTGACCTTCAAGTCCAAGTCGAGTCCCAAGTATTAATCCATTTTATCAAATCAGGTCTCAAGTTGTAAAAATAGTAAAAGTCGGACTCAAGTCCAAGTCATGACTTGCAAGTCCTCACCTCTGTTTTCTACTATTATTTGTCTTATGTTCAGTCACACGACTTGAGTGGGCAATATATGACAATAATCTTACCTAGGCACACAAGTACAGTAACCATCAAAATACGCTTTAAACTGACGACCATCTAGTTAATGGGTGAACACTCAAGTCACAATGCCATAGTCATCCCAGTCACCGTGTTTCCTATAATGTGATAAATTGTCCATTCTTTTTTTCTTCCCTAGACATCTTCAGTAGCCCCGTCAGCTCTTTCTGACTATTTGCCCATTGTGCAGGATTGATTTACTGATCAATCCACATAGCCCGCAGGGAGGAGCCCTCAGGTCGACTCAGGACATGCTGATGGGCTATGGGATGTTATAGACCTGTAAACAGGATCCCCTCAGAGGAGCTGGAGAGGAAGTGTCTTGGGAGGGGGAAGTGTGAGTGTAAGTTTGGACTGCTTTGGAGACCCCGAGCTGGTTAATGTCCTGTTTGTTAGTGGTGTTAACTGAATATAAAATTATAAAGCACAATTATGTCAGTTATGAACATTTGCAATATTAACTTTATTTGTTCTTTTTTTCTTTTTCTTTGATTTCTTTTTGGTCCATAAAAGTGTCATTAATACAAAGCAAAATAACAAACACATCATATAGTGCTGCTTCGTCAAAGCAATTTATAATGCAATATTCTCTCAGTTGTCAGTGGTAAGCTACTTCTCGAGCCACATTTGCCCTTGAAGCTGACAAGGCCGCCAGTCTGCATCATCAGCCCCTCCTAACACTGCTATCACATGATGTCTTGCTCAAAAACATTATACTCTTTTTTTATTGTAATGGATCATTTTAGGGGGGCTATGGTCGAATACGTTAGAAACGTGCACTGTCACTGTCCATGGGCAAGACACTTGACCTCATTGCCCAATCCAGTCATGTGAAAGACGTGGTTGAAAAATGTGCCAAATCACCATGCCAGTGTGATAAGAAGAAAGAACAAACAGAAACACTGGATAAAAGATTTTATTACATTTTTCTCTCGTTTTGAAAGAGATGATGTTTTGAAAAATGTGTCTGACTGCAGGAACTCTCTTAAACCTTCAAATGAAATTGTGATTTTGCTGAATCAGGTCACTGCTTTACTTAAGAAAGTAAAGACAGGGAAGACTAGGGGTCCTGATGCCATCTTTGTACGACCTTAACAAAACAAAAAAAAATCCTTACATTTTTCATTTTCATTACTTTTTATTTTGTACAATCATAAACAATAAACTTTGTGCCTACTTTAACATTATTATTAGCTGGTATGACCATAAACAAAAATATATTTCTGCGTGTACGTATATGTGTGTTTTGCATATGTGTATTTATATTTATATAGAATATATGTTCTGGATATCTTTGCGCATATGTATGTATGTATGTATGTACGTGTGTACGTGTGTATATATGTTTGTATATATGTGTATATGTATGTATTTCTACAGTGCATACGACAGGTAAGCACTCCAAAGGTGTGAAAAAAAAAAAAAAAAAAGAGTGTGTTCCACGCGATTATGTAAAACAATTGAGGTAGGACACTATAAGTTTTTTTTTTTTTAATTCATCCTACTCCTTTTGAGCACCAGGTCCCAAATACATTAATGTACATATCCCTGTTTGTGTTATTGTTTTTGAATGTTATTGTACCTGGCTCAAACAAAATAAATGATTGAATTCATTAATCAATTAATCTGTGGGTGCCACTGTGCCAGCCAGCTCAGTGTTTTTACTAGAATGTTTCAAATGTGTGTTGATCTTGGTCAAATTTCTATTTTGTAGAAGACATGAACAGTGATACCTCTCCTCAATTCAAACAACTTAAAGGAGTTGAGTGAGTTCAGTCTGGTGGCACTCACATCACTAGTTATGAAGAGTTTTGAACAGATTTTAAAGAGTCACATTTTGTTGGAAAATTGGATCCACTGCAATTTGCATATCAGCCTATTAAGGGAGTGGAGGATGCAAACATTGTCTATAAGCACCTTTAAAAGATTTTTATTTACAGACTTTTTCTCTACTTTTAACAAAATACAGCCCCAAGTTCTGATTCAAAGACTTCAGATTTTATTGATTTTAAACTTTCTCAGTGACAGGATCTAGTGAGTTTTTGACAATGGTCGAATATTTTCTCCCGCTGTCTCTAACACTGAATCCGACAGGGTTGTGTACTGTCACCTCTCCTTTTTAGTCTGTACACAGACACCTGCAGATCCTCAGAAGAAAACAGATTCCTGATCACATTTTCTAATGACACGGTCCTGGTGTTGCTACTTTCAGGATCTGAGGCAAACCATGGCCCTGCGCTGGGGTGGTTTGTTTGTCCAATGGTGGAGACAACTACCTGAATTTGAATATTGCTAAAACCAAGGATATGATGATTGATTTTAGACGTACACCTTCCCACAGTGTTAATGTCATCTATGCTGATGATGTTGAAATTGTCGATAGTTACAAATATCTGGGCACCGTGATTGACAATAAATTGAGATTTCACATAAACACTGAAAGCATTGTTAAATGAGGGCAGCAAAGAATGTACCTGCTGAGAAAACTGAACTCTTTTAATGTAAACAAAATAATTCTCAACAACTTTTAAAATTTTTTATCGAAAGTCTGCTTACTTTTTCTTTCATTTGCTGGTTTCAATTCCTGTCCTTGAAGGATAAAGACAAACAGCAGAACATTGTTAAAACCTGCTCAAAATTCACAGGTGTCAAACGGAAGGAGCTGCATTCTCTGTGGGAGGACCAAGTGCTGATCGGTTTTATGCTCTAGTACAAAAGACAAACTGCTTCTCAGATTCTTTAGTACCCTCTGCTATTAAACTGCTTAATTCTGACACACTGTAATATGTATATTGTTCTGTTGAGTTCCACTTGTGGACTGTAATGGATTGACACACGGTGAGTTTGTGTGTGTGTGAGAACTGCTGTGAGAAAGCTGCAAATGAATCGCCCTCTGGGATCGATAAAGTTTTCTGAATCTGAAAAAAAAGGCTGATCAACAATCTACAGTAAATCTCATAACTCAAACCATAATTCAAACATTAAAAGCAACAAGCAGAAAGAGTGTCAAAGAGTTCATCCTAAACGCTGCCCTAATAAACCCTCTCATACCTGGGTTATGTCAGAGCTGCGCAAATCAATATCAGCAGTTATTATAAGGGGGTGCTCCCATGGGTGCCCAGTGCGAGCTTAATTAGTCCAAGCTGCCTCTCTATTTAGAAGCCCCCGTACCCCCACCACCCCCATCCACCGCCCCAGTCTCTCTCCCACAGCGGCTCCGAGACGCCAGTGTAAACAAGTGGAATTAAAGGGGATGTTGAGGGAGATGGGGGCTTGTGTGGTGAAGCTACTGAAGACTTGTGCAACGTGTCTCTTGGTGCGTTTTGGACTTGTGAAGTACGCACAAAGTCAAATAGACCCAACTGAATAACATAAAGTGTAGTGTTAAAATGACTTGATGAGACAGACTGTTCATAGATATTAGTATTAATGTCAGTTTGAATTTAAACAGATTTATTTTATTTTTTTATTACACCACTAAGACAGCATTACATTTGTGACTTTAATACGTAAGGCGATGTATTCAAAAAAACGTGTAAGACTTAACTAGTTGATTTTAAATGATTTGCAGTGGTCCAACATTATTCCTCATTTGCATTCCAAGCATCCTAATTATTCCGCGTGATGAGTACTAGTATACAAGCCCTTTTCACAGCCCTCAAGAGACCGCAGTTTTGCAGTGACAGCTACCAACAGCTAGCTTGCTAATGGGCTCTTCCTGATTTTTGGACAGTAAAATGCTTTTTAATTAGATGTAGAGTGATTTTGACAGTACAGTACATCTGTACAAGGACAAGGCACATCTTGCTCAAATATATATATAAAAAAATAAAAATCAAGTACCATATTTTTTGGACTATAAGTTGCTCCAGAGTATAAGTCGCACCAGCCTAAAAATGTGTAATGAACAAGAAAAAACATCAGTTGCACTTTTTGGGGGAAATATATTTTATAAACTCAGAGACCAGGAACCAACATTTCATCTAATACAGATGAAATTTTGGTTCTGTGATGATTACAGAAATGATTACAATAATAACAATAGAATAGAGAACAACAGGCTGTTAACAGGCTGTTATATGAACAGTTCTTCAGATAACTATAGCATAAACAACATAACATAAAAAGTTTATCAAACTCCCCATCTCACTCCAAATCACTAAATCCATTGAATTCTTCATCTTCGGTGACACTTCTGAGCAACTTCGTGACCTCCGGAGGTAAACCAGAGCTTTGCTTCCTCTTCTGTGTAGCTGTCGTCAGACTCAGCATCAGTTCTAGTTAGAATTATTCCAGCCTTTCTGAATCCCAACAGGATGGTTTTGGTCGTCACTGTAATCCAGGCTTTGTCGATCCATCCAATGACTTCCAGCAAAGTTGCATGGTGCACCCTCCCGGTTGTCACTGGGAATTTCTCTCTCCAAACTTTCTTTTTGTTGCTCAATTACTGTTTTCAGCTGCATATTTCGCTACTTGCAGCTTGTAATCTGCAAAATACGATTTTCTTTTTGGAGACATTTGTGCTCAGTCTTCTCAGTTGTCTTTATAACAGAAGCAATGGTGCGATCACCTGACATGATACATACAGGACAGCGGCTCTTTCTGCAGGAGACATGCACAGTAGGGCGAGAAGTAACAGTGGTACAGGAGTAATAGGAGTAGCAGATACTGGCACACAAGCCTAGAGCGCCCTCTTGTGGCTGCAAGTGTGTAAATTTTAATATATACATCGCACCGGAGTATAAGTCGCAGGACCACCCAAACCATGAACAAAAGTGCGTACAAATACAGTACATAGGGCCTTTAATGCAACTTTGAAATAGATTTTGATTTGAAAAAGAATGCCCTGTTTTCATATATTTCAGCTATCAGAAAGAAATCTAATATCTATACTTAAAACAGTATGCTTTTCGAAATGTTACAAGAATTATAAACCACCTCTGATCTAACTTCACTCCTGCGGTACCACTGGTGCAGTATTTGACCCATAATCATCACAAATCCCATATTCCATAGCTCAGTTTCTATCAGAGCTCCCTTTCTCTTGTGCAGGAAAAGGATCACGTTGTAGACTGAAGCTATTATTAAACCTGTGCTGCTGCCAGAGGACGCACTGCTAGGCCCGAGTCAGTGACAGTCCACCTACACGCGCACACAACTCATTAACAGCAGCAGTAGTAGTCAATGACAATCTCCCTCCTGAGTAACGCTGCAATATTCTCCGGAAAGTGGAGAACAGCTGTCTTTGCGGACTTGTTAAAAGTTGTCATGCGTGACTCTAGCCATGTCTGTAGAGTTGAGGTGCAGGGTTTATTGAATGATATGACGCTGTGATGATGATGAAGTTAATTTGAACTCTGCCTGGATGGACGAACAAAGTGGTTTAAATAGATTTATACAACAGGCAATAGCAGCCAATAACCTGGGTAATACTTGGATGGGAGACCGCTGGGATTACGACACCCTTAGGCAAGACACTTCTCCCACATTGCCTAGTATGAATGTAAAGTGTGTGGTGAGTGTTGGTGGTGGTTGGAGAGGCTGGTGCACCAATGTGGAGCGAATTAAAAGGTCCATATTATGCTATTTTCTGATCTATGTTATAATGTTTCCTCATCAAACATAACACACAGTTTAACACACAAACCCTGTGTACAGGAAGTGCTCCAGTGTTTTTAAACTTCGTATGCCTTCACTAGAATCATTTTGATCATTTCAGCCCTGGAATTGTCAGTCTCTACGGAGCAGAAGTGTAGCTGTTAAGGGTGTAATTCAGTACGTAACTCAGTTTTGAGGTCATAGTTTGGTTCACTTTCAATTTGTTTTACCATTATTCAAACGGGAAAATAAAATAAATGCAAAGTGCCGCTCGGTAATACTAATAAGTTAAAAAAAAAAAATCTCAAATAAGCAACAAATGTATGAAATATTATTAAAAATTATTCCTTGTAAACACTAATCCATTTATTTCAAAAAGTAATGTGTAGCACTAACAATTCCAGCATGAAGTTTTACTCAATCTTCATATTTTTGGCCAGAAAAAACAACGATCTGCTGGCAGTTATCATGTCTCTAGTGACTGAGAATAAACTTTCACTAGGGACAGAGAGGGGGGTTTGGGTTTTGGGTTGGCGAGGACCGCGGTGCGACAACCGTAGTTTTGCGAAGATTCATATGGTTTGGAGAGCATAGTCAAGCAATTGTTGTCAAGCTGGATGCCCTAACTATAAAGCACTGGGGGAAACACTGCCGCCCAAATCACAGATGAGTTCCCTCATGAATATAAAAGAGCCGTCTTCCGTGTAGCTGCACATGTATTGGCGGAATGTAAACACACAGAAATAGAGCACGAATACATGTATTGTTACACCCCTAGTAGCTGTTAACTTGAAAACTATCACCGCATGACATCACAAGGTGGAAGAGCTTGAATGATGTAGATATGCTAATAATAACGTGTGAATAAAACAAGAGTGAGTCAACTTGAATCAGATTGTAGAGCATGACAAGCCACAGCTGATGATTTGTATCATGTGTCTCCTGAAAATTCTTGTAACATTCACAACAAAATCTATATACATTTTTTAAAACTTGAGATAAGTAATAGTTTTGTGCTTTGATTATTGATTCTGAGAAAATCCAAGCTGTTTGTCAGTCTTCTCTCTTTTGGTTTTTCACAATCATGTTTGTTTTTGAAACAAACTGAGCACGTGTCAGACGGGATAAAGCTCCAGATCCACTCGTCTTTGTAAAGTTTTGTCAAAGTGTGTGGTTCTGACTGGCCAGGTGAATGTTATGCCATACTGTGGAATATTATAGCCAAAGAAACAACATTTACAAGGTAGCTGGACAAATAAGAGTCAGGTTTGTGCACTTTTTTGCACAATAAAAACACCCAAACTGGAAAAACAACATGCTTTAGTAGCTCAGCTTTAGTTCACCTAGTAGTAGTAACGTTAGCTCAACTGGTAGACCATTTGCCCACTGATCCGAAGGTGGGCAGTCCAAATCCAGCTTTTGAAATCAACATCACTGGTTGAGCGATCAGATCCACTGACCCATAGGTTGGCGGTGCAATTCTACCTCCCATAGATGAATGCTGTCATTATCTCCTTGGGCCAGACACTTAACCCGCATCACCCCTAATGTCCGGTTTATGAATGTGTGTGTGAATGGGAGAGTGGTTCCTTGATGTAAAGCGCTTTGAGTGCCTTGGAGGTGGAAAAGAGCTGTATAAAAATGTGACCATTTAGCATTTTTAATTTTAGTTTAATTAAAGAAAAAATCTTAAATCTTCACCTTCAGCTCCTAAAAATCTATGATATTTCTCCTTATCACCTACCCCTAGGCATCACCATCATCACCAATCACAAAAACCCCATCCAACCTAGACACGTTTTCAACCCTGAGGTGTAACATTGATGAAAAAAAAAACAAAGACAAACCTGGTCAGATGTTTCTTGTGTTCCGCCCAGGGCCCTCCTATGTCCACCAGCTGTCAGTCCGGTGCAGACAGAAGAGAAGAGGAGAGCCCCAGGTTTACAACATCCCCGAATGAACAAAGCAACTATCCGCGCTGTGAATATCCGCACCGCCTCGCCACTCAGAGTGCAGCAAAAGACTGTTAGTAAAAACATCTGTTGTGTTTACATTCACACCATATCCTCCTTTGGGCTTACAAGCTTGTCAGATGTAATTTGCAGGCAACCGTCAAGGGAGAACTTAATTCTGCGAATATCCTTATGCAAAAATGTAACTAAATGAATGTAGATAGAATGCTCTCGTGGGTATCACTGCTAGTGTTTGATGGCTTAAGTTCTTTCAGAAAGTTGGGAGAGATTTAAAAGTTTTTGGACTTTTTGAATGATGATTTGAGTGACTAGGTCAGGAATCAAAATACACTAGACGATTTTCAAGAACCCCAGAAGCTGTAGACCACGCATCAACCAATCAGCAAAGAGCTGTGAAGCCATGACTGGGTCCTTTTTGTGGTACAGCACAACAATAAAGAAAGTGGTCAAGATGGATGTAGACGAAGACATACATTCTGTGTTGGCAACGATTCCCGAGATCGAAGATTTAAAGTCGGAACAAAGAGAATGTTTGGTGAATTTTATCAAGGGGAAAGACGTTATTGCCCTTCTTCCTAAGGGATTAAGGAAAAGCTTAATATACCAGTTAGCCCCGTTAGCGGCGCATTACGTACGTCATGACCAAATAGCAGCAACTGATTAAATAAAAAAAAGTACCTGCCTACTGTCGAGTGAACAGATCCTAATGGTGCGAGGTCAGATGCTTTCCACAAAGTGAACCCAGCTGATGAATCAGGCTAATAATGCTGTTTCTTCATCAAAAACTTACCTGGAGTTGTGTTTTGTTTCATTTCACATGATTAACACACTCAACCTTCATATTTAGGCTCTTCTCTCAAACATAAAACACTCAGTTCAACCTTGCCAAGTGATAATATAGGAAGTGTTCCGCTGTGTTTTTAAACTCCATACACCTTCACTTCGTCATTTGGATGATTTCAGCCTTGGATTTGCCAATCTCTACTGAACTAAAGGTAGAAGGGAGCTGTTAACTTGAAAACTACCACTTCATGGCATCACAAGGTGGTACATAGCATTTTGTCTTTTGGAGATGTAGACAAACTAATAATCCATGATTACTCAAACATGTGTGAATGAAACAAAACTCAACCCTGGGAATGTTTTTGAGGAGATAACAACACTCTAACATGGCTAAAAGCGCACAAATCAATGTTGCATAATATAGTACCTTTAAGCAAGTCATTTACACACCACGCTTGCAAATCCAGAATAATATCTCACTGTATTTACACAGAAACAAAAGAAAAGAAGCTCACTGGTCACAAATTTTTGTGCAACTTAATTTTAAAAAAATATCAGAGAATACAAAAGAATAACAAACAGAATATGCACATCAAACAAGGTTACATACATATACATTAAACAGATCACATGTCACAATTACCACTGTCCATGGATTATGCAAAACAGTCCCATCTTTTCCAATATTTCTCTCCCTTGTGCAGTTGTAAGTGGAAACTAAAAGTCATGATTTCCATCGTTCTGATTTGTGTGATAATTTGCCTCAAAACACCAATTGTGGGCGCCTCCTTTACCAGCCAGCATTTTGTAATTGCGGTCACTCATCATTTTGAACAAAATCTAACTGATCTCACCTCAGATTAACAGAGTTTAATATTTTTTCTCTTGATTCTGCAGAAATACATGTTGTTTTCCAATCCTCTTTCCCCTTTCTTTTGTTTGTTATTTTACACAGACAGGCCATGCGTGCTCCTGGTTGACTAATCCTCCTGAAATATTGAAGTGTATTCTGGTGTGTATTCTGGGTCCCAGGCTAACAACATGCCTCTAGAAGGTCCTTGAAGGGGATGTTATGAGAAAAAAACATCCTTGTAGCTACAGGTGATATATTATGTTTTTATTTGGCGAAGGTTTAAAATCTCTTACAGGCTAAGAAAACACAGTTTTGATTACCGTATTTTCCAGGCTAATAGACGCGCTCTTAAGCCTCCAACCCCATCAAAAAATGACCGTGCGCCCCGCAATCTAGAGCGCCCTATACACGAATCCACTCCCATCACGACTTCAGTAAACTACAAAGCCGCACCACCTGCAGCACACGCAAACACGCAGACAGCGAAACACACACACAGCCACACTCATCACTCCAAAGGAGGAATGGAACGGAGGAACGAACCGAAAAAACGAGTGCAATGTGCCACTTCTAGACACAACTGAACAACTGAGTCACTGTGAACACGCCAACAATCCAGTGGTCCCAGACAGCACCCTCCCTACGTGCCACAACTGAACAAAGCCCAAATTCACAGTGAACGCACCAAATAAAGTCCCATTGACCCATCAAACTGTTATGTTTTGTTTAAAGTCCAGTGTGGTTTATTTAGAAAAAAAGTTTGAAAATAGACCATTTAATGACAGTGCGCCTTATAATCCAGAGCACCTAATAGCCCGGAAAAAACTGTATTATTTTTATAAGTGATTTGGATCAGTTATTGCTGTTTTAAAGATTCATCATTTTTACACTGTGGTTGAATGCTGTTGTGTTTTGCTATTTGCCATATTTTTCAGTAGGGTGCCAAGTGACAGTGGTACAGAAGTAGCAGATACTGGCACATTGACGCCATCTTGCGACTGTCAGTGTGAAAAGTGCGACTTATCGTCCGAAAAATATGGTACGTTTTACATACTAATTACTAATTATTTGAATATTATTGTTTTTAGAGTTTTAAAATTCATTCATACATCTTAAACTGTTTGCAGTGTTATTCCTCATTTACCTTATGCATTCTAAGGCTTCCAGTTATTCACCACAGTGAGTTCATAAGCGTGGTAAATCTATAAACGAATAGTCTGCTAACATGCACTTACTCACGTTCAGACATACAGACATATGTTAACAAGTTGTTGTTTTTTTGCACCGCTATCTATGGCTATTGTGTTATTATTATTGTCAAACTGTTTACCTTGTGCATCCTTGTTCTCTCACACAAAAATTGTTGATCAATAATATTCAAGTTGTATGCTGAAGTATTTATTTAAATGTTATATACTGCTGTTTTGGATGTAGTTTGAACAAAAAGTGCTCCTTTGTTTTATTTTTGCTCCCCAGGGCCAATAAGTAGTTTGACATTTGAGTAGAATATGTTTGTGTTTGGGCAGTGAGCAGTGAGAGGACACTCGAGTGGTCCTTCAAAAACCACAATAAACACAAATGGATATAAATTCACTGCTTTGCTTTGTTTACAGAATGAAGAGGCCTCGCATAAATGCTTTTCTCTGGGACATTTAAAACAATGCATTATTGTTTTGTTTCGCCAACTCTAATAATGATGATGGCCTGGATTTTTATTGTGCTTTTCAATCTTGACAAAGTTCTCATAATGCTTTAGTGCACTGTTTTTTATATTCTTCATACAAGACTGATGAAAACGTGACTGCCAATACATACAGAGGCAGGATGGGTGAAATAACTTCCTAAAGGACACAACCACAGTGCTATTATGACTTGAATGTAGGGTTTTAAAAGCTCTGTAAACTGATTTTTACGGTCTTAAAACGAGAAAAACAGAACTAGTTAATTTTAAAGGTTTTGCAGTGATCCATTCCTCACTTACCTTATGCATTCTGAGCAGTCTTAATTATTCACCACGATGAGTTTAGAAGCACAGTGACAGTAGCCCTAACAACAAATAGCATGCTGACATGCACGTCCTGATATCAGACAAAAAATGCTTTATAATTAAGTAGGGGTGTAACGATATCCAAGTCTCATGATACGATATCGTCACCTTATGAACCTCATGGTACAGTACTTATTGCTTATTGTGGGAAAGCTCATGATATGGTAGCCCAGCTGGCGCCACCTAGTGTTTCCACTCAATTTCATTTCTCTCCAGTGACTAGGTCAGGAATCGGAATACACGATTTGCAAAAAAAAAAACAGACCACCAGCCAATCAGCGAAAAGCCATACATTCTGTGTTGTCAATGATTTCCCAGATCGAGGATTTAAAGGCGGAATAAAGAGAATGTTCAGTGAATTTTATCAAGTGGAAAGACGTTATTGCCCTTCTTCCTACAAGATTTGGGAAAGGTTTAATATACCAGTTAGCAGCGCTGTTAATGTGCTGCTTTTTCCTCTTGAAATGCTTTGACAAGACTTAATCCAAAGACCTAAGACTTAAAAGTGCTTAGAACTGTTATTTCTTCATGTAGGATCATGGTCTTTGGTCTGGTCATGATCTTTTTTTTTTTTTTAGCTATTACTGCACCATAACTTGATACACCATAGTTTGATATATTGTGATGGTCGACGATATTATGAAATTTCAGTTATTGTTACGCCCCTATAATTAGGTAAAGACAGCACAGAGAAGACATACTTTGGCCTCAAGACCTGCTTATATAATATGTCTTTACTGGGGTGAAACAATTTTAGCTCAAAAACTGTAACTAGGTGTTCAGTGGGTGAGTGGTTTTGACAGTTTAGAATAATTTTCCTTGATAAATCTATTTTAATGTATTGTGTCTGTTAAAAGTAATTTCAGTACATACTTCTTATCTCAAGACAAATTATCTTGGAACCAGTGACCTCTGCAAATACAAGGACTGGATGGAATATTTAAAAAAAGTGTCTCCACACGTCTCCAACACTCACTCACTCGCTCACTAGGAAATGAGGTCCTATGTCCAAAATTCCAAACTGTCCCTTTAAAGAAGCGAAGCACCCCATCTCCTCCCTTCAGTATAACGGGATAGAGCTGGTGAGCCTCCCAAGAAGAGGAGTTGATATTAATAGACTGCTCACTTTTGGATTGGCCAACCAATTTTTGGGCAGAAGGGCAGAACCATGACCTGATGAAGATCCACTAATCCAAACGTTGTCATTTATTAAAGGCAATTTGGGAGTAAGTGTGCAGGTTTTGTTTCATACAGGAAGTGCTCCACTGTATTTTTAATTTCTATACACCTTTGCTAGAATCATTTGGATAATTGTATTAATTTAATTTTAATTGCTAGTCTCTAACTAAAAAGTAAAAGGTAGCTGTCAACTTGAAAACTACCACTACATGACATCTCAAGATGGAGCAGAGCATTTTGAGCTTTGGAGATGTAGACCAACTCATTATTCAGGGTCACTGAAACGTGTGACTGAAAGAAACCACAATTCCAAGAATGTTTTTGATGAGGTAACATTCTAACGTGATTTAAAGTTCACAAGAGTCAATTTTGTGGAACACAGGATCCTTAAGGGCATACTTTTGACAGTTATAAAAGAACCACTCTACTGTTGCTTCTACTGTATATTTTACCAAAAGCACAAAGTTTAGCATTTTCAGGCACTTTT
The DNA here is from genome assembly GCF_026225935.1 of Boleophthalmus pectinirostris. Taxonomy (NCBI): domain Eukaryota; kingdom Metazoa; phylum Chordata; class Actinopteri; order Gobiiformes; family Gobiidae; genus Boleophthalmus; species Boleophthalmus pectinirostris. The sequence continues at coordinate 34,864,944 of NW_026571133.1, forward strand.
AGAGTTTGAAATATAGCTTTTCATTTTTCTGCACATCGTTCCTCTTAGCGAGCAGTTACCGTGCCAACTCCTGGGTACATTTCTCCATCTTTACGACTTAAGTGTCACGTTAAATCATGTTTAAAGTCTCATGGCTCATGTTTAAACTCTCATGGCACACCGAATGAAATCACAGACCAAATAATCTGTCATAATTAACACGAGGAATTGGGTTTATTTAGTCGACTTGCAGATGCGTGATGTATTGTCACCAGTGCTAATTACTCGTAAGACGCAGGGTAAGACAACACAGCTGTTTGCCCAGACAGCGTGTGTGTGGCCCTCCAGCGATTCAGCTTCATGTGGGTTGGTTTTCATGTTGCATTGTGGTTGTGATTGTTTTAATGACTTATTGATACCTTGCAGCGGACGTCATTCACATTCCCTCGAGGTGTGATACTAACTGTAGGCACAGCTCTGTCTGACGTTACTCGAGTTAGAGTTTAATCTGATCTTTATTTTAATTCAATCTGACCAGAAATGGATGACTTAGTTGAAGCTACAACTGGTGGGCAAGTTCGTTTCAGTCCGTGTATCATTCGTTCATTTGTTTTTCAATATAAAACAAAAAATAACAAAAGAAAAAGCAACTCTTTTCCAAATAATGAAGTTTTCGATTTTGTGTTTAAATGAATAATGGAAAAAAAAAAAAACAAAAACAAAAACAACAAAACAAAAAAAACGGATAAAGGGTGTTTCCCGTTTCCGTGACTTAAACTGTGATGCCGGACTTTTGCACCTAAACAAGGACTGAACCAGGTCCGGGACCAGACCGGAATCAGACCAGGACTGAGACCGGGACTGAGACTGGGACTGAGACCGGGACCAGACCAGAACTGAGACCAGGACTGAGACTTGGAACAAGACCAAGACTGAGGCCGGAACCAGGACCAGGACTGAGGGTGGGAACAGGACCAGGACTGAGGCCGGGACCAGACCAGGACCAGAACATGATTGAGACGGGGACCCAACCGGGACCAGACCAGGACTGAGACCAGGTCTCTGGTTTTAGTCCTGATTCAGTTCTGGTTCAATTTGTATGCGGTGCTAAAGTCCGGCATCGCAGTTTAAGACAAAGAAACGGCCAATATCTGTTTTTTCCATTGTTCATTTAAACAGAAAATCGAAAACTGAAAAAACAAACAAACAAACAAAACAAAAAAAAAAAAAACTGTCAATTTTTTCATTTTGGTTTTGGAAACAAATAATGAAGAAAATAGTTGTTTTTTTGTTTTCTTATTTTTGGTTTTATATTGAAAACAAATTAACAAATGAAATACAATTATAACATAAACATCATTGGTTGAGCAGTCAGGACCACTACCTCGCATAGATGAACATTGTTGTTGTGTCCTTGGGCAAGACACTTAACCCACCTCGCCCCCAGTGTCTGCGTACACATAAACAGCACCATGGGCACTCATGTTAATCACCGGCTCCTAAAAATGTGTTGTTTGAATCCATTTTGTGTTTTTACTTGAGTTTTCAAATGGGGATGTAACAATAACCTCAATATCTTTAAGAAATCTTGCAGGCCATCACTATCAAATTACAAGTCCCTTTGCTTAAATGAATTGTTCTTTTAGCTATTGCTGCACCAAAACATAGTGAACTACATATATACCATGATCCTTTGCTCCAACTCAGGGCAGACTCCATGAAAAGTAACTTACTAAAGAGCCATTAAACACCCTCCCGAAACTGTACTCCGTCCATAAGCAAAATCTGAAAAATCCTCCAGAGTGGGCGGTGCCTAGTGGGTTGAAGGGAACGGGTGTGGGGCAGGCTCTGGAGCGATGGTTGACAGTCGACTGACAGCCACAACAATCCAACATGGTGTGGACCGTGTGCTCCGGACATTGAAACACAGCGGACATTTGTGCTTGGATCACGCAGTTTCCCTTTTCTCGGGACTCGGCGGGACATCGCAGTGACCAACGATGCCAGGTAGGGGCGGGGTTGAGAGGGGGGCTCCACACGTACCACCTTTACACTGCCAATGGCTGCGCTCGTCATGAAATAATCCTGCATCATTGGTGGCTGTTAGTCCAACCTAAAAATCCAAATGTACTGGCCGTAGTTGAGCCTAAAGAGGTCATTGCAGACATGACTTTTGACCCAAAAGTCAGACAAAAAAAAAAAAAAAAATGCATTAGAATGCTAAAATAAGGCCAGGGATAGGTATACACTTCTATCTATCTTAAAACTTTTTTGATAGCATTTCCTAATATGTGCATTGTGTCATGCCCAAGAACAGAAAGCCTCTTAAGCATGGTTCGTTTCAGAGGGAGTGCAAACAGTCTGTGCCCAGGCATGGCCCACTTTGCCCTCACTGCTCCAGACTGTTGTTTAATCCATAAACTCACAGAGGAGCGCATCACAGCAGGACTCAACTCTGCCGCACTATATTTTAGAGATATTTCTGCCACTGGGTTTATTTTCTTTGCTAAAATGTTACGACACCAGTGCCACTTACAAAAAACAACTCTGTGCGATGATGTCACTGGGTCATGTCTTGGTTGTGTAAGTGTGAGTGTGAGTTACAATTGTGCTTTAGTATGTCACGGTTGTATGCAACAAAGTAAAAGTAGTTAAGTACTGTACTTAAATATACATTTTAGGTATTTATATTTCACTAAAAGGTCCTATATTACGCAAAATGGACTCTTGTGAGCTTTAAACGAAGTTACAATGCTGTTACCTCCTCAAAAACATACCTTGAGTTGTGTTTTGTTGTTTGACTAACCCTTTATTAGTCTGTGTACATCTCCAAAACTCAAAATGCTCTGTTCCACCTTATGATGTCATGTAGTGATAGTTTTCAAGTTAGTGGTTACTTTTTACCTTCAGTTCAGTAGAGATTGTCAACTCCAAAGCTTAAAAAATTATCTAAATGATTCAAGTGAAGGTGTATAGAGTTTAAAAACACAGTGGAGCACTTCCTGTATTACCACATGACATCACAAGGTGGAACGGAGTGTTTTGTGTTTGAGAGAAGAACTCAGGCTATGTTTATATGATGACGGTCTGAACAGAAGACGCAAAAGTAGCGTCGTGTCTTCACTTTTTATTCTGCGTTTAGACAAGTGGTTTTGTGAAGAAATCTACGTACATACGATGACGCAAATGTCTGTGGAATTCGATTGGGTATGCTTGTACTTAAAGCAACAAGGGGCATCTTTGGACGTACGGAAGTTTTCACACCACACATTTTCATCTGTTACTCCTTCCACAAAGTTGTCCCACCATCGACTGCCTCCTGTAAGTTTACTAGAGCTTCCAGAGCAGTTTGAAGGTCCGACGCATGGAAATGATGCAGTATGTTTGTTTCTGTGTACTGTATGTATGCGACGTAAATGCGTACGCAACGTGAGCAGATCTGACCAGAGTTTTGCGTCTTGGGCAGTGTAGACGGAAATGCTACGGCAAAGCGTATTCAAGTTTTCCACTCAAGAGGATGGTTTCAGATTTTGCGTTTTTAAGCCCCCAAAACACCGTCATCTAAACGAAAAGATAAAATCTGATAAAATATTTAGTTTTTACCCACAAGTGTTCTCGCGTAAACAGGCCCTCAGACTAAATATGCAGGATTTGTGTGTTAAACATGTGTGAATGAAACAAAACACAAATCCAGGTAGGTTTGCGATAAAGAAAGAATATTATAATGTAGATCAGAAACCAGCCTAATATGTGCTCTTTAAGTATATTTTTAAATGGATACTTTTTACTTTACTACATTTGAGAGCAGGTATATATACTTTCTACTGTACATTTTTTAACTGGACTGAAAGTTAAAAGTTGCCCATTTTGGTAATAAATTTAAGACTTATTGAAAAGCCTGATGGGTTTATTTATTTTTAACACATTCGTAGTTTGAGCAAACAAAAATCTACAAATAAGAACAGCTTGGAAAAAAATGTATTAAGTTGTTTCTGTTAAACAATATTCAGCACAAATCACTACATTTGAAGGCTTTAAAATCTGTGTGAAATACTTTTTTTAAACACATACTAATACTTTCACTTTAGTAGATTTTTTATATGATACTTTTACTTGAGTATTTTTTTGCTCCAGTATCTATACTTTTAGGCAAGTACCAAAATCGAGTACTTTTTTTCTGCCAATGAAAAGGCAAAACATGATGAAAACAATCTGGCTACTTCACAGTGAAAAATATACCTGTTTTTATTATGTTTTTTGAAAGTGCACTATGTTATTTTTCTACCACCTGCTGGTCTCCATTTGTTGATCAAAAACAAACTGAAAATCCTTACTGTGAGCATGGTCGCATCCCCACAGATCTCACCTGCAGTGACCTGATGCCATCTTTTATTTCCATGGAGGATTTTCAGTTTAAATGTCCTATATTTCTAACTTTTGACTGGAATGAGCATTGATTGTTTAAGTAGCAAAGACAACAGTTTTCGAACATCACGCCCTCTTGATTTTATGTACCGTTGATTTTCACGCCCCAAATCTGTAACCAAAACCTATTGTCGTGAAGAATAAAATTCAACATTTCACCTTCCAAACAACAATGGCATTTCTTACCATAGCCCTGAGCCATCCCTTTAAACTCAGAGAAGGGTTTCAAAGCACCCACTTACCTCCACCCACTGAAAACAAGCTGGCGGGGCTGTAGTAGTAGCAGAATGTTTGCACTGTTCCCTTCAGTTTATTGAGCCTCCTCTGGGTCACTGACTCACTTCGCACCGAACTGCAGCTACTGTAGTAAATAATCCACTGCTGTGTCAAGACAACAATAGGAGACCTGCATTACAAGATAGTAGGTGTGGAAAAACTAAAGAAAAAAAACAACAATAGAAGTAAAAGTGAGTTGAGTTTGACGATACTGGAAAATTCATATCCTTAATCCTGATACGGTCTGTACTTTATCTATATCTTGTAGGGTTTGGCCAGTTTTACAAGTTCATTGTTCTCTAAGAGTGGTCGGAAATTTAAACCTCAATATCTCAGAAGTTATAAGCGTACCTTAAATAGCTGAATAGTTGAATTTTCTATTTTTGATTGTCTGACCAGCCAGTCCTTTCTACATTCTGATCGAATCCAGAAGGGTCTGGAATCGGACCGCAGAGCGTGAAAAACCCATGATTTGTAGCATGTGTCCCTCAAATGCAAAAGACATCTCCTCTTGAAAAGTCCTGTATCATTCAGAGCAAATTATATTACTTTTTACACAAGATAAGTTATAGTTTGGTGCTTTGATTGTTGATTCTGAGAAAATCCACTGTACTGTAGTGCCCTCTGCTCCAGACAGGTTGTCCTTGAAGAGCACTGAAGAGGACAAATTTCTATAGGGGACAATGAAGTCTTACCTTAAGAAGTAGCTTCTTCAGTTGCATAACATCCATGACATAACATAACATCCAATGAGCAACAACTCAACTGCATACATTTCTCATTGTGCCCAAGGTCACGTCTAGTTTACACAAATAATTTACCACCAGCAACAATGGAGAAAGCCTTTATTGAGCCAAGAATATCTATATAAAGAAATGTTGTGGAGAATGAGCGAGCCAAGATGAGACTTCCAGATACAGACTGACAGAATGGTGATGGCGAACCAACCAGACATAGTGGTGGTGAATAAACAACAGAACAAAGCTGTGGTGGTGAACGTTGCCATACCAAGCAATGGTAATATCAGGAAAAAGGAACAAGAGAAACTAGAGAAATCTCAGGGGCTCAAGGAGGAGTTGGAGAAGGCCTGGTATCAGGTGCCTATGGTGATTGGAGCACTCAGAGCTGCAACCCCCAAACTGAAAGAGTGACTACAGCAGGAAAAACATCAGACATCTCAGTCCAGAAAAGTGCAGTACTAGGAACAGCAAAGATATTGCGCAGAACTCTCAGGCCTCTGGTAGAGGGCCCAAGCTGGATGATGGGGGGAAAAAAACACTGTGGAAGGTGAGGAACACATTTTTTTTTTTTTTCATAATATGTTTTTTCTAAAATATACAATAAATAAATAAAAAAATATATATATTAGACACCACTCAAGTTGTCTGATCAGCGCAGACAATAGAGGGTGAAAAATCTCTGTCCAAACTTGATCCAACCACAGCCACTAATTTGTAGCACATGTCTCTCAAATGTGGAAGATATCTCCTCATGAAAATTCTGATAACATTCAGAACCAAATATATAACTTTTATATACCTGAGATAAATGCTACGGCTGTTGATTCTGTAAAAAAAAATCTGCACTGTTTCAAACCGCCACCCTTTTTTTTTGTCAAAGCATGTGGTTCTTGTTTACTCTAACAACCATACGACAGTGTACACAGACACTGAATAAAAGATGAGAAGAAAAAAGGTGTCTTGCCCAAGGAAACAACAACAACAAAGAATAAGCCAGGGTTGAACTGTCGGCGGTTCGATGCTACCAGCCCTGCACCAGTATTGACAATATAATGCTCCAGGCTTATATCCTGTGGCTTTGTGTGAGTTGATCAAAGGGTCTAAAGACTGGGAATCTTGTCTTGTGTAATCCATAAAGCCCTATGAGGCAACTGGTGTTATTGATAATGGGCTCTGCAGGGGAAGGCACAGCAGGCAGTGCAGCCAGTTCAACCGCTCTGCCCGGGAGTCCCATCTGTGCTCCTGCTAAAATCCTGTTAAATGAGTCAACTCTATGGAAAGTTAGACCAGAAAATATCACATGGATCGCTTTGAAAGTGTAAACTAAGTCAAATAAGATAACTGTAACATAATAAGTCGATCTATAGTTGGGTGACCAAACGTCTGTTTTTCCCCGGACATGTCCGTATTTTGCGTGATGTCCGGGGCGTCCGGGGTTTTTTTTATAAAGTGATGCAAATGTCCGGGTTTTCAGTACCGTTCATTGGGGACATTACACTGAGCGTCTCTCGTAGTGTCTGTGACTCAGAAGGAGCGAGATACAAACAGTCGGTCAGTCTGCAACATACTGAAGCACAAATGCGCATTTAACAATGACTTGTACAAGAAATTATCCGTTTTCCGTCCCGGTCGAGACAAGTGGGAGTCCATGTCCACAGGTTGTGAGGTGAGAGTACAGTGATCCCTCGTTTATCGCGGGGGTTACGTTCTAAAAATAACCCGCGATAGGTGAAATCCGCAAAGTAGTCAACTTTATATTTTACAATTATCCTATCTGTGTTAAGGCTGTAAAACCCCTCGGCACAAACTTTATACACTTTTCTCAGACAGGACAGGTGCAACCCTTTTTACTTCCTTCTTAAAACTCGTTGCTGCTGTCGTCCTTGTGTTATTTTCCTCCTTCTTTATATAACAAACTGAAGATTCATTTATTCCATAATGGAGCCCAACAGCGCAGAGTCCCGCACGGGTCCATTTTTGAAGATCCCCAGTACAACACCGCACCCACGCAGTACAACAACGTAACTGCGCAGTACAACACCGCACCTGCCCGTTAACCCGAGATTATATCAAAGTTTTGCGCTGCCTACGCCACGGACTGAACCAAGACTAAACCAGGACTAAACCAGAACTGAAACAGGACGGCAATTGCCCGATCGTGCTTTGCGGACAAACTGCTCGGTTTTTTCTCTCTTAAGTCCAAGATTAGTCCTGGTTTAGACCTGGTTTAGTCCTGACCCACCCGTGTGTAATTACTACCCGCCTGTAATACACAATACGTGTTCATACACTGTACTGTACCGCCCCCCCCCAAAGGAATATGGTCACCCTAATCTATAGCCTACCCTTTGTTTACAATTGTGACAAAGCAGACCAGTTGTTTAATTAGAGGGTAAATTAATAAAGAGCATCATGGTAACAATGGCTTTGTCCATACGATTCCCTACTTAGGGCACTACTTAGAAGTCACGCAATTTTTGGTGGTCTCCGAATGTCCAGTGAGTGAAAAAGTAGTGCACTGGAAAATTTCCCACCATGCACCTTGAAGAGTAGTGGGCATTGCTGGTCAGTATAGCTCAATAGAGACCACAATGCATCCACTAGCAAGGACCATGCCACAAGAATACGGTAAAGATATTTATTGACAATGGATAGTTGGGATGACTGGGAAGAGACTTAGGGTGGGGGCTCTGTCTCCCAGCTGATTCAGGAGCCTCCCTTCCTTTGTAGAGGATGTCTTCAGGCTGAGGGAGGGGGTCGAGAGAGCGGAGACAGAGCATGTTGTCGGGATAGGATTATATAAATAGGGCTTCTGGGAGCTGTGGTTGGCTGGAGAGGAGGGGGAGGTTGAGGTGTGGTCCTGATCCTCAATCTCAGGTTACGTTTATATGATGACAGTCTGAACAGAAGAAGCAAAAGTGGCGTTGTGTCTTCACTTTTTATTCCGCGTTTAGACAAGTATTTTAGGGAGGAAATCTGTGAGCATACGGTGACGCAAAAGTGTGTGGAAGTCGATTGGGTATGCTTGTACTTACAGCAACAAGGGCATCTTTGGACACGTGAAAGTTTTCACGGCACACATTTTCATCAGCTACTCCTTCCACAAAGTAGTCCGACCATCGATTAGTCTCGTTCTTGCACCTCGCACTCCCAGGTCTCGATCATAGCCATCTGACTCGCCTGTGATGAACTGATGCATCCAGAATTTCACAAAGGTAACTGCAGATCCTTCTCCGTTCTGTTCTATACATTTGTTGGGACATTTGTTTCTGTGCGCTGTTTGTATGTACATATGTGATGTAATCGCGTACGTGACATTAGCAGATCTGAGCAGAGTTTTGCGTCTTGGGCAGTGTAAGAGAATTTAAGTAATTTATCTTCCCAGTTTAACATTGACACAAAAGCTATATGTCCACCATGATCTTGCCTTGACATACCACTGGCATACCAACTATCTAAATTGTGGCATATTGCTGTCTAACTGGTGTCTCCTGGCATTCATAGTCTTGAACACTCAAAGATCATACTATGTTCTTTTTTGAAATCATACTATGTTGACTTTTCAAATCCCCCCAGGCCCGTATTATTGATGGTAAATAACCTTCTCCTGCGTAAGACATCCAGTTGGTCTCCAGCCTTTTACTTCCACCCTTTCTTGGACAAGTTGAAAACTTCGACAACAGGCAGTGTAGATGGAAACGCAACGGCGGAGCTTATTCAACTTTTCCACTCAGGAAGGTGGTTTCAGATTTTTGCATTTTTAAGCTCCAGAAATGCCATCATTTCCGATAAAATATTTTGTCGTTTTCACCCGCAAGCGTTCTCGTGTAAACAGGCCCTCAGTCAGTCATGTGAACTCCACTTGAGAGAGTTGATAAAACAACAGCGGACAGAGACAGGTCTTTAACTGGATTGAACGGAGAGAAGTCAAAGCAGATAGAAGTGCTGGTTTATCACACTGTTGATCCTGATTAAGAATAGAACACTCTTAAGCTGTTAAAAGATCAATAATTTCCATATCTCAGCCAAAAATCAAATAATCCAATCACATGCGATCCAACGTGATGAAAACTTATATGGTTAGCAGGAAGCAGCTCACCACATGGCACCTGTAGGACTCACCGGAAATATTAAAGGGGTTCATGTTAAATTGGGTATTTAAATGGATTTCATTTTGTTTTAACTGAATGTCCATGGCTCTCTCTCACACCCTCTTGTCTCTTTGTTCGGTTATTCCATGGGTGAAACTGGGTGGGAAACGCTGGGGACAAGACGCCACGCCAGCCATGCCAGCTGTCATTTGCCCATCACAGAGTCACGCTAGCCCGACTAAACGCCCGGACCTCTGAAGTAGCCCTCTAAGCTTTTTAACCTTTTAACAAACTCCTTAACGGACTTCCCCCACCCTTGTGATATGTTGATTTTCCTTTAAAATGAAAACGGCTTTGGATTATTGTAAAAAAAATCTGGTGATCCACAATACCTGCTGAACATACCTGACTTATTTCACCCGAACGCCAGAATCACGTGACTAGAGTAAGTAGTGAGCTGCTCAAATCTCTCTGTGAATGAGTGCACTATATATTCCGTTGCCATTGATTACACTTCTCGTGGCATGGTGGCTGAGTGGCTAGCAATCTGTCCTCACAGCATAGCACCTTTTTGGTTCCGGGTTCAACTCCTGGGCTTTCTTTCTGTGTGGAGTTGGCTATGTGTCTGAGTGCACTCTGAGTTTCCCCATGAATCCAAAATATCCACAATAGGTCATATGCTCCATCTAAGGTAGTCCTCACTCAGCCTAGCTCAAGATTTGTAAATCATATTAAATTAGTCAACTCTGTGGAAAGTTAGACCAGAAAATAACACATGAATCAGTTTGAAAGTGTCTGCAAAATTAATTAGAATAAGTTACCGGTGACAGAATAAGGTCATGCATAGCCTACACTTTGAATACAATTGTGACTAAGCAGATCAGTTGTTAATTAGAAGCAAAATTAGTAAAGAACATTATGATTACACTTCTCGCATGCACTACAAAAGTCTTGTGAAGTGTTATAGCAGCATGTGGTATTTCTTAGTCTAATTTTAATTACCTCAGCCTCCAGTGCACAACTCTGGTGTTTTGTCTTTGTGAATGTACTAACTGTCCACTAATTGTGCATTATAATTTTGTATGTGATATGCCATGTTATGCACTACTCATTTGCATGTTTAAGATTTTTCTTTACTAACATGAATGAATTCAATGAACCTCTACTCCTGTTGTGTTTTTATTAGATTAGATTAGCATAGTATAATAATATGGGCATCCGGGCACGTACGTAGAATGGACTGTTTACTGTTGTTCTATCACACAGAATTTGCTATCGAGTTTCAACATTGCTCAACAAATATTGTGAATGAATAGAATAGGTGCCATTCAAGATAACAGGCTCTATTCACACTTACCGGAAGACATTGGAAACACTTCCAGTTACTAACACTGGGCATGTGATAAAACCATGCATTCAGCAGAAGCAGTCTTCACATCCTGCCAAAGTTTTCCATGGGCGACGTGCCTCTAATCGCATCTTCAATGGCCCGCGCAGGCAGCTGGTTGTAATTGTTGATCTGCTGAACATAACGGAATGCTACAAAAAGGAAAAAAGAATACAATGACATCTAGGCTATGTTTATATGATGATGGTCTGAACAGAAGATGCAAAACTGGTGTTCACTTTTTATTCCGCGTTTAGATGAGTATGTATGCCATCTGACATGTTTGTTTCTGTGTACTGTATGTATGTGACTTTAACGCGTACGCAATGTGAGCAGATCTGACCAGAGTTTTGCGTCTTGGGCAGTGTAGACGGAAACGCTACGGAGGAGCATATTCAAACTTTTCCACTCTGAAGGGTGGTTTCAGATTTTTGTGTTTTTAAGCCTCAAAAATGCCATCACCATCTAAACGAAAGGCACTTCTGATAAAATATTTTGTCGTTTTTACCTGTAAGCGTTCTTGTGTAAACAGGCCCCTAGATGAAGAAAACCAGGTAATTTTCTCAGTTTTTCCTAGATTTTGTCAGTTACTATTACCAACAGAGCCCAAAGGAAGTCATTTTGTGACTTACGTTATTCTTTTGTTATTGAGCTGCAAGTGTATAAACAAATAGATTGACAGGCGCTGTGCTTGATTTTTATTTTCATAAAACAATACTCATTCATTTTAAATATTGCAGCAGTCCAGCGTCCTCAATAATGTAGTCCGAGCATCATAATTATTCATTTCACAACTTATCGAGACCGGAGCAGAGTTTTGCAGTTAACAACTACCAAGCAACAACAGCATACTTCCCAATCCTTGGACAACAAAACACTTCATAATTACATAAAAACAGCATTGACCCCAAGACCTGAAACTGAAACAAAACAAATAGTACTTTTCTCATTCATTTTATTCATTTTTCCCATAAACTTTCCAAAAAAAAAAAAAAAAAAGCTTGCTCTTGCTCAGGGCTAAACATCTACTAATGACCACAAAACCTATCATGTGCTTTAAAATCTGTTTCTGAAACTTTTTAAAACCCTAGTTAGTTAAAGTTATTAAAGTATTAAAGCTGACTCTTGTGTTTTAAATGTGCTTTTTGGAAATGTGCATATTAGTTACCATGCCTCCGTGATATCTTTGAGCTCTTAATATTAGAATTTTTCCAAAGGTCTATGGGAAAAAAATGAATGGAAAATTGCAGTCACTGTTGAGCTGCATCTGCTAGAGACATATAATACAAATATCATCACATAAAAGAAAATAATCATTTTGCACCAAGTTAATAACGCGACTTCCGTCAGACTCCAACTTCAGACTTCAACCCTTGTCCAGTGAACTGAAAAGGCCAGTGGGGAAAACAACACACACTGAAGGGTCTCGGTCCGGTCGTGGAGTGAGTGCTGGCAGTGTGTTTGCTGTGCACTCGGCCACGACTTGTACAGAGCGAAAGGAAAACTTCTGTGTCTCTAATTTCCCCTTTGCAGCTTGGAGCTTTGCTAGAATGTCAGCCTTGCCGTTTTGATTGATTACCGTGGCTTTTACTGAGGCGTCCCGGTGCCCCTTCACTGCACAGAGGGTGGGCCGGCATCGCAATCCAAGAGCGCGGGTGGTCTGTAACATCCGGAGACTGTCGCCGCGTGACTGTTTGGCTGTGCTCGCTCCAGCCCTCATCTCCATATCCCAGGTCTTTGCATAATACGAAGGTGTTTATTGCGCTGATTTGTTCCTTCCCCGCGGATAGACACGTGTCGGTACAAAGTCTACCTGCTGGGATGAGACAAGTTGAACGCTGTGCTGGGTACCTCTCTTCAGGGCTCCGTGACTCTCTTCCCCCCACAAGAGATCACCGTTTGGGGCTGTGAACTTTCCAACAGCGAGCTCCAAGATGTGTCACCTCCACAGGCTACGTCTTCCCAGCAGTTTTGAGGCGTAGAACAACGTGATTTTTTTTACAAGATATACCTAGTACTTTTTAAAGCACACTGTTGTAGATTTATTTCTCTTCTTCTCGAGACCACATTTACATAGATAATGGGTTTTATTGTTTGTCCTCCCAATGCTATGGATAAAACAAAGTGTTACTCTACCTGCAAATTTCACATTGAGCTCTTTTCATTTTGCTTCGATACCAAATGAAGTAAATGGTTAAGTGTTAAGTATTATCTGTTCAGACAAACTATATACTAATAGAGCGGTTCTTCAAACTAGACCCAATGTTGCAATATTAAAACATAAAATTAAATAAAAAGCAAAATGTGTAAAATGTTCTATATTTTATTAAATCATTTCTGTGTCAGAGACCTTCTAAAACAATTTCAATATGAAGGGTCAAAAATATTCTTTTTTTTTTTGTTTGTTTGTTTGTTTTCCATATTTGGGTTTCACAGGGTTAAAAATTATGATAAAATGGCAAGTACGGTTGCACAATGTAACAAAAAAAATAATAATAATTGAATCATACTTTTTTGTTAAAAATACATTTAATTGGTACAATTATTAGGTAATATCCTTTGTAATTAAATAATTTCTTGTGTCTTATTTTTATTTATTTGAAAATGGACAACCCATTTTAATGTAACCTGATTCATCAGCTGGTTTCACTTCGTGGAAACAGGATTGGAATTCACTCAACGGTAGGTGGGTACTTTTTTTTTGTTTAACCAACTGCTGCTATTTGGTGGTGATGTATATAATGTGCCGCTAACGGGGCTAACTGGTATATTAGCTTTTCCCAATTCCTGTAGGAATTTCCCCTTAATAAAATTCTCCAAACATTCTCTTTGTTCTGGCTTTAAATCCTCGATCTCGGGAATTGTTGCTAACATAGAATATATGGATCTTCCCTGATTGGCTGGTGCCCGGACTCGCACTTCAGGGTTCTTGTGAAACGTCTAGTGTATTCTGATTCCTGACCTAGTCGCTGGAGAGAAATGAAATTGAGCGGCGGCACTAGGTAGCACCAGCCTGGCTAATTTTGATGAACATTAACATGCAAATTTGCAAAGATTATAGCCAATGTGGTTAATTTCCATTTTTAGTCCCTTTGCAGATTTCAAACAGTTTACAGGACAGTTAGAACAACAACAACAATCACACAAAAGCAAACTGAACACACCAGCACACTCACATACATAGCACGGTCTCTACATACATTTATAAGCAACATTAATTTGAAGTTAGAAGTTACCCTGTCAATTTAAGGATAAACTTGTTAACCCTATAATTTAGAACTTGTTTTGGTTTGGCAGTTCTCTATTCAGTCTTCTTAATTCTTCTAGACAAATTCATTTGTTGGAATAATCACAATAAGATTTATTTTGTTCACTCACACAATAGTGCAGCCTTACTGGCAAGGCTAACCTGCTAATGTGCTCCCTTCCATCTTACAACTTTGCTCTGTCAAGGTCAGAGGGAGCTGTGGAGATAATATTTAATTACTTATATATGACAAACGGCTTATTTCACTGCTGTTCTATATGACCACATCAATTGCTTCCATTGATTGGGCAGTGAACCGTAAATAATTGTGGATGTTTGCCTGGGCTCTGGTGCAGCCTCTATATTTCACAGCGTAGACCAGCACAGGAATATGACAATGGTTAGAAAGATTTAAGGCAACTAATGACAGGCCCTAAAGTGTCATCAGAACAAAACCAGTGATGTGGTTGTGCAGCTTTAGCTCTATAAATGACATGGTTTCATCAAATGTCATCCAATATTTACAATGGTGATAAAGTACATACATGAAGTGACATGACCTCATGCTATAAGTTTCTAATAGTTCATGTTATATTGGTATGGCAGAGCTAGCACTAGTCCAATTCTTTAATCCCTGTGCTACTGGTGAGTGATTTTATATGTGCAAGTGCGAGTGCAAGTTCACCCCGAGCTACCCTGGAGATTCTCCAAGCAGTATAGCTTTGGATCATCATCCCTGTGTCATCGAGGTTAGTCCTGCAAAATTTTAGTTTGAGCCGAAAAAGTCAAGCCTGACGCTCATAGTTTTGTCAGAAATAAATGTTTGATTCAACCTTTGCCCAACTGCTATTCTTAGTCGTTTTCACATGACCGCATAATTCAGTATGGAAATGAAGACCAAGCCTGGATACACATAACTTAACTTAGTATTTGACTGATCTTTACTGTTATCTACCACATTAAAACAGTGAACCTTAGAACGGAAATTTCAAGCTGGATACTAGATAACACCAGATTGATATGTGTAGCTCCCTGAATTGAGCTCCACACATCAATCTTGGAAGGTTCTCGCTGAAAGTGATTGAGATGTTCAGACAGATACTTCAAGCTGAGTGGTCAAAGCATCACAATAGATAGAAAAGGCAGCAAATTCATACTATAGTGTTACACATCATTCCCCTCCACAAATGCACTCTGAGCACTTCTCTCTTTACATTCAAAAACAAAATAGTCACCATGTTAGTTTAGGTTTGTTTGGGTGCTTCACCTTTGGCTTGTGCCAAGATTGCACTACGCTCTGATTGGTCCCATTTCCAGCCCACTGACTAGGCCCAATTGCAACTTTGGGAGCTTGTCAAGATGAATTGTCCTGAGTTTGTAAAATCACAAATATCGCAAGAATTCTTCATGCTACACAGGGTTAGGGTTTAAATGCATTTTCATCAATACACTTACCAAAACGCTGCTACCTGCAAAAGTGAATGAACTTGGCAAGCACCGATGGTCCTTGAAAAGCTTGTTGAAAAAAAATCATTCTTTTGATCCAGTTTGTAAAACGTGCATCATAAAAGTTTAGCGATACAACGTAAAGTCAGATCCCTTGACACGCAGAGGTGAATGAACCAGCTGTATAACACTGTCAAAAGACTGCACATTATTTCCAAGGGTATTGCATGAAGGCGGCATTGCACCATTCCTATGACAGCTCAAGGTCTTGGTGTGCCAGGTGAACGTTGACTTTAAACAAACTTTGGTAATTAAAATGCTCCGCGCACTTTTACATTTTCCGTTTGCACCTGGTCTTTTGAATTATTTAATCATCTCTCTATTGAAACTAATGGCTCTTTTATTATGTATGTATATTTATTCAATTATTAATCTTTCTATTGCCCCGGGCTCGGTTGTGGGTCCTGGAGGGATGCTTTCAACTACTCCGTTCTGTCTGTCATGTCATGTTCCGAGGCATCCAATTTAATTCAGACCTACTTTAGCACCAGCCAACCCTCCCCCATCTCCGGAGAGTAATGCAATGGTCTAGGTCAGCCTCCATAGAAGACTGTGTAGCCATCTCTTATACTGTACAGTTCAAGCAACTTCAGCACATAATGTCTACTATTTGTCTGCCAATTATATCTAGGGGGATGCAATAATTCAGTACAAATGGCATTACTTTTGGGGAAATATTTCATGAAAACAGATCTCCACTGGTTCACGTCGGCTCTCGGAGGAAATCATAGCGGGGCTGAAGTTATTGTGTAGACCAGAGGAATATGCAGGGTTGCAGTTCAGAACGCATTAAGTGATCCACGGCCATAACCAGAGTCCAGAGGGTTGGGGGCCTGTAAAGTTGCTTGTGCAAACTCCGTCCATGTTGGATTTTAAAGTTTTGCAGGACATAAAAAGGGAAAAACTAGCAGAAGGCAAGGACAGAATGGGAAATGGTGCAGTGCTTTGTATAGATGGATCAGGTTCAACTAAAAGAGTTTTTCTTGCTAGTTTGGATTAGTTAGAGGTGGATAAGAGTCCCACATGAGTTTTATTTTGTGTGACATATCAATACTCAAGAGAACTCATAATTTAAGAGGGTATGAACATTTCAAATTGCCCAATGTTCGAAGTACCTGTAAAAGTTTCTGTGTGTCTATATGTGGTGTAAAACTCTGGAACAGTCTGGAGACACATCTTAAGCAATGCCAAAATATCCTTAAATGTAAGTTGTTATACAAACATATGATCTGGTCACAGTATATAGGGAGTGGGTCTTAATATTAGAACAATATTTCCTTCTGTAGCGCTGGTTTATTCTTGTTGTTTCCTTACCATTGTTGGTATCTTTAATTTTCCTTCAGGGTGAAAAAAATGCATAGCACACTCGGTTGGCCGATGTCCAAATACTATTTTATTAACAAAATAACGTTTCGGCAAAAAAAGCCTTCATCAGATATTTTTCTTGTGTCTTTAATTTTCCTTATCATTGTTGGTATCCTTATGATTATTGCAATTACAGTTATGTTACCAAACTATAACAGTGACTCTTTGTCCTCACTTATAAATAGTTCATATAGTTTAATGTGAAATGTCTGAAAAATTCAAAAGAAAGCTTATTGTGTTTGATTAGAAAAGGGGCATGGGATTAAATAGGTTTTCTTCTTCCCACTCCTTTTTGGGCCAATTTTGTATTTTCTGTTGTTATTTCTGCTATGATTTCATTAATGTTATATGTTCCATTATAAAAGAATATACATTTATTACTTGCCCAAAATAAATACATAAATCAATAACCCATTAAACATTTGTGAGTTTAGACACACCTTTTCATTCTATATTTTTAGATTGTTTACTGCTTGTTCACTGCTTTCTACATTTTTATATTTTTATATGTTTACATACCGAAGACAGCAGATATTTGAAGCCAAATAGAAGCAAAAAAAAAAGGTGATTTTTTTTTTTTTTATTTTTTTTTTTTTTTAGAAACTAGCCACCCCTTTGCTTTGTTGATTGTGTAGTTGTCCTTCTTTTAATAAGCTTCATGAAAAAAGTCTCCTGAAATGGTTTTCACTTCACTGAGTTCATAAGTGGAATGCCAGGAGTGTGCAAAGCAGTGATCAAAGCAACGTGTGGCTATTTTGAAGAATCTAAAATCGAATACATATAACGTGTATTAAATTTCACTCTTCAAAATTTTTGACTGGTAGTGTTCATTAAATCACTGGAACTAATAACTAATTGGATTTTGAGGATTTTGAGGTCCAAGCTGTTACTCAGTAGTAGTAGTAGTAGTAGTAGTAGTAGTTTTATACTCTTACTTCGCTTACTTGAGTGCATTTTTGGCTACTCTACTCACCTCTGACCTTGAGGAAAATGACAATAAGATGGATAGGTTTTTGTCATCTGAAAGCATCCTGAAATTGCCATCAGTAAGTGGTTACTTAATGGTTGGAGGCCATTATGGCAAAACTGTTGACATCTGCACTGTAGAAAACAACGGGAAACAAACAGTGAATGATTAGGATGATCAGAATGCAGATAGTGAGGAATAACTTTGGACCACTGCAAATGTTTTTTTTTCATATTTTTAAGACTGTAAAAAGCAGGTATTGCACCTTACAGATCAGGTACTACACCTGTAAATGTTATTACAGCGCTCTCCTCAAGTACACTGAACCACCGCTTCAGATAGACCTTTGAATAGTCTTATGTAACGTCTTATGTACCTGCTAATATGTCCTCTTCTTTTTCTTACACCTGCATCATCTAATGAGAACAGTGGTAGGTGTAGAACGATCTCCCTCTGAGCAAAAGGTCACACTGCTGGAGTTATTATACAGTTCCATAGAAATACAATGCTTTTCTAGATCTAAATTTACATAATGCCATACTTTAAAGTGGCCCATATACTGTACTCCAAATAGACACATCTTTAGACATCTTTTCACATCTCTGGATTTGCATACAGAGCTCAGGCGGTCAGGATTAGCCAAGCTCCTATAAGCCTGCTCATATACTATCTGGGACAGGGCTATAAAAAAGGCCATGGGGATTCTCATTTTTTGCACTGTCCACTGACCCAACCATTCTTGAGACATTTTTTTTTTTGGATTTGGGGACATAATAGATTTGTAATTTGATGCAGTACGTTGGATAAGCATTTCTCAAAACGCAATATTTACAAGACTATTACACAGACTGTATTCTTGTGAGCTTTTGTCCATGTTATAACGTTGTTACCTCATCAAAAACAGACCTGGAGTTGTGTTTTGTTTCATTCACTCATGTTCTTTTCCACCGTGTGATCTCATGTAGTGGTAGTTTTAGTGGTAGTCAAGGTAACAGCTACCTTTTACCTTTTGTTCAGTAGAAATCGGCAATTCCAGGGCTGAAATCATCCAAATGATTCTCGTGACGGTGTAGGAAAAACCACAGTGGAGCACATGCTGTATTACCACATGACATCACAAGGTGTTTTCAGTGCTAGGGAAGAACTCATCCTTAATATTTTGTGTGTTAAACAAAGCAAAATACAACTCTAGGTATGTTTGTGATGAGGAAACAACATTATGACATAGATCAGAAAATAGTGTAACATAGGCC
Source organism: Boleophthalmus pectinirostris (assembly GCF_026225935.1). Lineage (NCBI taxonomy): Eukaryota > Metazoa > Chordata > Actinopteri > Gobiiformes > Gobiidae > Boleophthalmus > Boleophthalmus pectinirostris. Next base: position 34,884,180 of record NW_026571133.1, read on the forward strand.
CAACTCATGATTGACTTTTTAAATCTATCTTTACATAAATACAATGTTCCCAGTGCTTTTTACATAAACTGTTTTTGCATGAACTCCCATGCAGGTGTAGTCTAGTGAGTGCAGTTCTGAAATTCTGATAGAAGGGCAGAAGATCAATAATGTTGATCAGGTAAAATATCTAGTAATTATTCTGGAATTAAATTTATGTTTTAAAAAGCATATTAAAAAGTTAACAAACACTATAAAATTCAACATGGCCAATTTCAGATACATCAGAAACTCCTGAACTACTACTGAAGCCTCAGGTGCTTATCTAAGGCTACGTTTATATGACGACGGTCTGAACAGAAGCTGCAAAAGTGGCGTCACGTCTTCACTTTTTATTCCGCGTTTAGACGAGCGTTTTTGGGAGGAAATCTGCGTGCATATGGTGACGCAAATGTGTGTGGAATTCGATTGGGTATGCACGCCAGGTTTCTGTGTAACGTATGTATGTGAAGTAAACGCGTACGCAACGTGAGCAGATCTGAGCAGAGTTTTGCGTGTTGGGCAGTATAGACGTAAACACTACAGCGGAGTGTTTTCAACTTTTCCACTCTGGAGGGTGGTTTCAGATTTTTGCGTTTTTAAGACACAAAAACGCTGCCACCATCTAAATGAAAGGCACTTGCAGTAAAATATTTTGTCGTTTTTAGCTGCAAGCATTCTCGTGTAAACAGGCCCTAAATGCAATGATAATGTCACACTTTCTATCTGTCAGTTTGAGCGGAGCTTTTGCAGCCTGCTGGAGTGCGAGCTCCGGTGTCCCTCTATCGTCTCATCAGTGGGTAAGTTGTTGTACAGTTGTAGGGAGTATTATCTCCTCTGTCCCTCTATCGTCTCATCAGTGGGTGAGTTGTCATACAGTTGTAGGGAGTATTATCTCCTCTGTCCTTCTATCGTCTCATCAGTGGGTGAGTTGTCGTACAGTTGTAGGGAGTATTATCTCCTCTGTCCTTCTATCGTCTCATCAGTGGGTGAGTTGTTGTACAGTTGTAGGGAGTATTATCTCCTCTGTCCTTCTATCGTCTCATCAGTGGGTGAGTTGTCGTACAGTTGTAGGGAGTATTATCTCCTCTGTCCTTCTATCGTCTCATCAGTGGGTGAGTTGTCGTACAGTTGTAGGGAGTATTATCTCCTCTGTCCTTCTATCGTCTGGTGCAGTGGGTGAGTTGTTGTACAGTTGTAGGGAGTATTATCTCCTGTCCTTCTATCATCTGGTGCAGTGGATGAACAGGAGTGCCCATGATGAAGAGCATTGTCCTCCAATATCATCCTGTACCTCACTGTGACAAATGTCTCTTTGAAAGACTTTAAAGATGCATGATGTTACTTTCCTCCATGGAGACAAGCAGGTGACACCAGATCTCTGGAGAGGCAAACCTTGTTCTTGGCAAAAAAAAAACAAAAAACATGTTTTCCAAAGTGTTTTTAGTGAATAAAATAGCTGAATACTTGGCTTACGATTAAAAGAGAAGCAATGAACATCTCCATGGAGACAGGATTAGACCCCTTACCAGAAAAGTTACACAGTCTAATTTTAATACTTGTGTTATGAAAGAGCAGCTTCATTTTATTACTAATGGAACAGACTATCCCTCAATTGGCACTGCTTAATCAAATGAACTATGCCTATTCAACAAGTGACTATGAAAGCTATTATTAAAAGTCACCCAAAGACTTGTTCTAAGTAAATGAGCTTTGAGGGCCATTGCAAAGATAGATTCAGCTGCACAGTAGGAGGTGGGAGCCCAACTATTAATGTTCCTTCCATTGTCCTCTCTCTCCTTCTTGGCCATGGCAGCTGGATGTGTCCTCTGTTGATAATTAATCAGGACAAGATCTGGTGCATTGTGGGTGCTCTGTCTAGTGACCCATCAACTAACACTGTCCCTGGAGGTGAAACTGAATCAGAGCCAGTTGAAATGTTGTACTAGGCTCTGCTCTGCCCCGGGGAAGGAACTAGAAAGGGCTGGCTGCATAGAAGTCTATCTGCATACATTATTTATCGTGTAATTCATCTTTCAGCGCAGTCCTTCATCTGGTAGTTTATCCATCCGTGTCACTGCATTTGACACAGTGTCACAATAGCACGCTGAATGAGAATGAGATATGAAGCCGATCAAAGCTCATAGACATGAGATTGTGGGAGATTAGAGAAACACATGGTCCATCTCATGTCATAACAAACATGGGGGTGTGATGAAATCTACTGTAGTCTAGAAGAGAAATAAAACCGGGTTAAACCAGGCTAAACCAGATCTAGAAGAGAAATAAACCAGAGCTAGACCAAGGCTAAACCCGGTCTAGAAAAGAAATACGCCAGGGCCAGATCAGGACCAAACCAGAGCTGGAAGAAAAACTCTCTGGTCAGAGTTTTACTAGGACTAAATCTGGTTTGGAAGAGATCTAAACCAGAGCTAAACTCGGACTAAACCAGGACTAAATCTGATCTAGAAGAGCACTAAACAAGATCTAGACCAGACTAAACCAGCTGGAGCACCTTTAAAACAGGTTCCTGGGCAGACAACCATGTTTTAGGAGGAGGGGTGTTCAATATTTTAGCCTTTTCTATATAGTATTTTGTGCAATTAATCCACTGCTAAATTAATAATGAAAATATCTATTTTTGTATTAGATTAGATTAGTAACAATTCCTTACATGGCCTAAAAGCCACAGGCTACTCCTTTGAGGATAGTGAGGTACAGACCTTAGCCGGAGAAAAGAATTGATTTGAGAGGGGAGTTAAAAAAGCTATTTTTGTTAGGAAAGACAATCCATCCTTGACCAGAAATGGAGGCCTCAGACATTATCTGTCTCCCATCTACAACTCCATTCTCAGACCTAAAACAAAGAAAACTCTAGGGATAGCCAGGTCAGGGCCAGAGGTGTAAAAGCTCCCATTATGGGCCTGAATTATTAGACTAATATGACCCCACACTCAGCGCAGTTCAATAGCTCTAGTTTATTAAAAGAAACTATAAACAAGAAGGTGTGTTAGTTTCAGAGTAGTTTCAGTGTAGTTAGCTCCTCCCTTCAAGCATATACAGTATAAGACAGTGTCCACCAGCGTTGTGACCAAAACCAGAAAGGTTTTCAATGAAAATAAACGTTTGTCCAGTTAACAAATTGGATTTCTCCATTGCCATTAGATTTGAACTGAATAACTGAGGTGGCCTATAGAAGGAGCCAGGCTCAGTTTATTGATTTTTAACTCTTAACTTTTAACTTTTTTAAATGACTTCTGTAAATATTTTTGTTTTTGTGATAATTAGTAAATGCACTTGAATCTGCACTAGAAAATCAACTCAGCTCTACTCTGTTCCTCCTTAAACCGCAAAGGTTACTATCCGGGCTATTACAGACCAGGACAAAACCAGGTCTAGAAGAGAACTATACCGGATCTACAGTATATCGAGACTAAACCCAGTCTAGAAGATAATTAAACCAGAGCTAGACTAGATCTAGAAGAAAGCCAGATCACAGCTAGACTAAACTAAACTACATCTAGAAAAGAACTAAGACAGGGCTAAACCAGGTCTAGAAGAAAACTAAACCAGATCTTATTCAGGACTAAACCCAGTCTAGAGGAGAACTAAACCAGCGCTATACCAGAACTAAACCCAGTCTCGAGGAGCACTAAACCAGGGCTAGACCACATTAAACAAGGATCTAGAAGAGGACTAAAGCATAGCTAGACTAGGATTACATCAAGTCAAGAAGAGAACTAAATCAGAGCTAGACCAGTTTAAACCAGGCCTTAAACAACCACACAAAGAAAGAAAAGGTGAGGACATCTGCTGAACCAAACGTCATTACACTTAGACCATAAAGTTGGCTCTGAATCATACTTGGATATTTGAGAATGATTTGCTGAGAATATGCAGAGGTGATTAAGCGTGCGATGTGAAGGAGTGGAATGATTCACTGAGGAGAGAACCAGTCTGCTCTGCTTCTGCTTTTCAAAAAGAGAGTGCAAGAACTACTGGTTGGCCAAAACTCATTCTTTTCAACCAGTGCTACCCGGTATTGTATATTACTCACATTTTCTCATCAGCTCATTATTGAATTCAGTCAACATTCCATCACTTAAAGAGATAAGTAAGGGTATACACGTGACTCAAAAAAAACATGGTAACGCTGTAGATTTGTGATCTATGTTATAATGCTGTTTCCTCATCAAAAAGCACCAAATACCTGGATTATTTAGCCTGAGTTCATTATTTAGCCTGAGTTCTTCTCTCAAACAGAACTCTTTTTCACCTTGTGAATACAGGATGTGCTCCACTGCTTTTAAACTCCATCCATATTGTTTACATGGGAACACTTGCGGGTAAAAACAACAAAATATTTTATCGGAAGTGCCTTTCATTTAGACAGTGAGGGCGTTTTTGGGTTGCCTGGTTCATCAGACGGTTTTACTTGGTTTCACTTTGTAAAAACCGTCTGACCTCGCAGCCGCAGATTTCGTTCGCTCGACGGAAGGCAGGTACTTTTTGTCATTTAACCAATCGCTGCTATTTGGTCGTGACGTATGTAACGCGCCGCTAATGGGGCTAACTGGTATATTAAGCTTTTCCTAAATCCCGTATGAAGAAGGGCAATAACGTCTTTCTCCTTGATAAAATTCACCAAACATTCTCTTTATTCCAGCTTTAAATCCTTGATCTCAGGAATTGTTGACAACACTGAATGTATGGCTCTTCACTGATTGGCTGGTGCCTGAACTTGCACTTCGGGGGTTTTTGCGAACCGTCTAGTGTATTCCGATTCCTGACGTAGTTGCTAGAGAGAAATGAAACTGAGCCTAGCTAGTTTTTGGCCTTTAAAACACAACAATCTGAAACCCCCCTCCAGAGTGGAAAAGTTAAATACTGCCCAAGATGCAAAACTCTGGTCAGATCTGCTCACGTAGTGTACACGTTTATACATCACCACCTAGCCACCTGGTGTGCATATTTAGAATAAAATCCTGAATTTAGAATTCAGAATAAAAAGTGAAGACGCGACGCCACGTTTGTGTCTTCTGTTCAGACCGCCATCATATAAACGTAGCCTAAAGGTAAAACATAGCTGCTAACTTGTGACATCAAAAGGTGGAACAGCACATTTTGAGGTTTAGAGATGTAGACAGAACAAATAATAAAGGGTTACTCAAACGTGTGAATGAAACAAAACCTAACTCCCGGTATGTTTTTGAAGAGGTAACAGCATTATAACATGGCTTAAAGCTCACAGCAATCCATTGTGTGTAATATAGGACCTTTAATGCTATTGGCAAACCTTTATTACCCTTACTCCATGTGATAATTATTTATATGTGTTAATATTAGTACTTGCAGTGTAACTACATTCTTATTACCTGTACTTAGACATCAAAGTGGAAGCTGTATTCTGAAGCATTACTGAAAGCATAAATATGTATGACTTTTAGCAGGCCGAGAAAGATGGTGGGTTTTAAAGCAAAGGCAACCCTCCTCCTCTCCGCTGCAAGTCAAATCCCTCGAGCTTCCATGTGAGTTAGTGACAGAGCTGCAGGGTTGTGCTGAAATATGACAAAGTCTAGACTCTTATATGGTCTCTAATAGAAATGATCAGTTTCAACATTTGTGAATTTACTTTTCTTATTTCTTTGGAGAACACAGTGCAATAGTGAAAGCTAGCCCCCATCCGAAAGTATAACATCACATTTGTCAAATTGAAATGGGTTTGGAGTTGACTGAAGAAATTCTCAGTTGACTGAAAGAAGGCGTGGCAAAACAATCAGAACGATTATGATCTGACCATGTATCTGCCAAACGGCACTAACAAGGCTGCAGATGCACAGAGTTCATGCACAATTGACTATTTAAACTGAAATGTAATTTAATCCATAAAAGCTACAAAGCAAAGTCAGCTAATACAAATTGTGGTTGAGACACCATCGACCAACTAATCAACTAAATGAGGCCTACAGCCCTAAAACTATAATGGCCTAATAATACTCAAGATACTTTGCAGCTGATGTAATCAATATGTATTGAGGGTGTGATGTTAACTGTAGGCATGCTCCGTCTGAGGCTTTGTTAGACTTGTTTCTGTTTTAATAACACAATCCGACTTAGGGCCTGAGAATGCTTGTGGGTAAAAACGATAAAATATTTTACTGGAAGTGCCTTTTGTTTAGACGGTGACGGTGTTTTTGGGGTTTAAAAGTGCAAAAATCTGAAACCACCCCCCAGAGTGGAAAAGTTGAGTTCGGTCCACTGTAGCATTTCCATCTACACTGCCCAAGATGCAAAACTCTGGTCAGATCTGCTCACGTCTCGTACGCGTTTACATCACATATATACAGTACACAGAACAGAACATGGACGGATCATTTTCATGCTCTGGCAGCTCTAATAAACTTACAGGAGGCATCCCAACAAATGTACAAAATATGCAGAGATACTGTTAGTGAACAGAGAAGGATCTGAATTCTTGATGCACTAGTTTGTCGTAGGCGAACCAGGCGGTGGACGAGGCCTGGTTAGTCGATGGTGGGACAACTTTGTGGAAGGAATAGCTGATGAAAATGTGTGCCGTGAAAACTTCTGTATGTCCAAAGATGCCCTTGTTGCTTTAAGTGAATGCTGCCTGGCATGCATACTCAATCGAATTCCACCCATTTTTCCCGGCACCGTATGCACGCAGATTTCCTCTCGAAAACGCTTGTCTAAACGCGGAATAAAAAGTGAAGCCACTTTTGCGTCTTCACTTCAGACCTTTCATCATTTTAACGTAGCCTTAGTTGTTCTTCTGACAGGTGAGATGATTTGTTCTATTAAATGAAGTATCAATACTCCGTACAAACGGTATACAGAAGTTGTCAGTTTTAAATGGAATAAATTCATAAACAATCAATTTAAACTAAATATTGCACTTTGATAACAACGATCCAATAACAATGCCAGAATGCTAGTAGTATGCATTGAACTGTTCAGAGATGGTGGGTGCACGTCTCTACCAACTCAGCTATTCCCATGAAACCAATACATCTGCGTCAGAGAGCCCTCCTATAACATGCATCACAGCTTTGAAGAGTGAGCAGCAGCTGTTTCCAGGGCCATTGTACAGAGCATAAACCTCAGTGCGTCACCACAAGCACTTTGATTCCACCTCTCTCTTCTCCATCACGCGGCTGGTTCTGCCACTGATAATCTGGCCCTCTATAAAACTGCGCTTTGAAGACCGGGCCAGCAACAGAAAAACGAAGCACAGATAAATAGACTGAATGATTTATACAGCGCAGTCTTAAGTGTAATTGATGTTGTCCGGAAATTCCGATGAAGCTTTTAACTTAGCTGATCAATGTCCACTATGGGATCTAAAAATCAATGTTTTGCCAAGAACTGCAAAGGTTGTAAACTGGTTTTAGTGGATTTTATGTTTTATTGATGGTTTTCTGAAGACATGCATGTATTTTTAATTTGGAAATTGTATATAGCTATGACCTCCACCTTTTAAAGGTGCACTAAGCAGATCCTGGAAGCTCTACCACCGTCTTGTATCCAAAGAGTTAAAGAGTTATTTCTTCCCTGGAATGTTCCTCACCAGGACTCCCCAACCTTTTTCCTCAGAACTACTTTTACCAAACAAAATTGCCAAAGAGCTGCTAATTTTAGTGCTAATTTTAGTGTTCATAAGAACACTAAAATTGCCTTAGATCAGGCATATCCAAACAATGGCCCGTGGGCCAAATGCACCCCTCAGACAAATGTTCTTAGCCCTCAAGCTTCCAGATGAATTGGCCCAAATGACCTTGCATCAATTAAAATAAACTTTTTACTGCAAGTTTTTTTTTTTTTTTTTTCTTCAAAAATCTACCTTGATAAAGCTAATATTTAATATTTAGCATGTGGTTTTAAGGATCTTAGCATGAATAAAGACTGATGGCTCATTCTAATGTGTTGCACATGCACATATTTCAATTATTCACTGTACTGAGCACCAGTCTATGGCCCTCGATCAACCCTCCAGTTCATCTGTGTTTAGATATGTGACCCTTGATGAAAAAAAGTTTGGACACCCCTGCCTTAGATGGAGTATAGTTAGATGCTTATAAACCACAAACCATTATCTATTTATTAGTATACACAGTTAGGCATCAAAATTATACATTTACAGTGGCAATTAATACAATTTTAGTTCTTCAGCACACTACATATAATAAATCCCTTGGTGAGTGTGAAAGAATTTCTATGTTATTTTAAGTGTTATAAATCATTTAACGACGTAATCATTTGTGTGTGAGAATAAAGTTATCAACAATAGTTTTTTGGGTTTTTTCCATATATGCAATCATATGACCTAGTTAAGGAGTTCTTGACTCAACAAGCTAATCTATTTATCTTCCATGAGAAAAACAGCAAAGGGCTTTCCCCATCATGTGTTCAACATAAGTTTTTGGGAGAAAACTGACCTGATTGTTTATCACCTGGAGCATGTAATCAAGTGTGAAATGGGGGGGCGGTTTAGACTAAAAGATTGTTAGTATGTGATCGTGTAAACACTGTGTGATATGATGTCATGTAATGTACCTTATCTGTGTCATGATTTTGAATAAATGGGTGCTCGGAGAGTTGTGGGGCAGAGTAGGCCAGAGCATAGCCAGGGGCAGGCAGTTCCTCAACTCTCCTTGCGCAAGTATTAATTTTAACCGTCTCGTTTTAGTGTGTCTTTATTTAATGTAATTTCATGTCTTAGGGTACAATTCCCTGACAGTGAGCTACTTGGAAAGGGGTGGAGAGCTTTTGATAGTTCCCGAGCTACAGGTTGGAGACCCCTGTTCATCACTATGGTATTTCCATCTCCAAGGAGACACTAGCTGACGCCACCCAGGCAAATTACAAGTCAGATCTGTTGATAAACAGCAGCACCCACAATAAGAATGCATTTTTTCAAGTGCCAGTCAAATGTTTTGGACACTTTTAATGTTTTTCTTTATATTTTCTACATTCTGCATTTTACATACATACTGATGATTACAAATATATGATGCAAGATAGATGGAATTATGTAGGAACAGCTACCCTTTGCTTTGTCTCAATGAGTTTCATAATGAAATCAGCAATTGAATAAACACAAGATACGTTTGGTGACATACTATGGAAGATTGCAGGCACATTATTAGCATTTCCATTGAAAGTGACCCTACAAAACTTATATCCTGCTCCCTTAAAATAGAGCTGCACATTTTCCTTTGCATATTATTCATAGGGAGGCTGAATGGTCTAATAAAATTAAAGGAATAGTTACCGAAATAAAAGCCAACTATAAACAAACTTGCTAATTTTATTGTTTCTCACCTCTTTGTTGCCCTCCCCGCCCAACTCCCATAAAACAGAGTAAGCCTCACATCGCATTACACTCACTATAAATTAGCCTTAAATAAAGCAATAGAGCTGCTGAGAAGAAATACAAACTCATTTTCTGACCTTCAAGAGGAGAAAATATGGGCGGCACCGAAGCTGAAGTTTTAGGGCAGTCATTAAAACAACACATTTCCCTGGGAGGATAGGGGCTGGCCGAGGCTATCCAGCACAGATGAGATTGTAGGGGCGATGAGGCGCCGGCACAAATCTTGCATATGTTGGCTCATGGGCACAAGGGAACTGGAGCTCCCGCCTTTATCTTGGGAGAGGCGGAATGGAGAAGTCACCTTGATTAAATTAGTTGTATATGAAAATGGGGTTATGCCTGTTGGGAGTATGTGACAAGGGCTTATGAAGCTCTCCTCTCTCCACAGCACCGTAGAATGACTTTTTAATTTCCTCCCTTTTTGTGGACGGTTATATTTCTCTCCCGGTGTCTTCGGTCCCGCCAGGCTTTTGTGTCAGGATCAATGCAGTGTCCTGATTTGGGCTGTCCGCTCTATTCATTCACAACGTTGGTTCTATTGGCTTCTTGCAAAATATGGTTTCTTTGGATATTGTAGAACGCTGCTTATGGAATGAAAATGTAATAATGAAAAATATAATCACACTTTGGGTTTTATATAGTGCTTTCAAAGATATTCAAAGCTCTTCACATTATATTATTTGTTCATTTCATACTCAATAGTTGTAAGTTAGTATATTGGAGACTGACAAAAGTGAGGCTATAGGTCTTAGACATAAATATCATTTGTCTAAAGTTAGATGATTGATTGAGCTAAAAGGGGTATGAACTATTATGTGAAATATGACTCACATTACAGTTCACACCTCAAGGACGTTCAGTGGATTTGACTAATAACAGATAGTTCTAGGGTGTTTGTTTCAGTGTAATTATAGTTCCTCCATTCAGACAAATATAAGACAGAGATTTACCAGAACCTCCTTGAACCTCCTTGAATTAATTGTTATTTAATAATGTATAATTCTTTCTTTCTTGTTTGTAAATCCAGATAAGGGAGGTATGATGGGGGGTCTGACTGAAGGGAGATGATTGCCTTTCCTATAATAGTCAATAATTTTGCGTTAAAGCAAAAACTGACCTTTGTGAGTTTTAATCTATTACAGGTGTTTTCATTTTTTTATTGCATGGCAAGTCTTTTTGTATAGCACAATTTATACACAATGTAATTCAATGAACAAGGTCGTCTCTTAACAGATCTAACCAGTAATTTGGCCTAGGTAGTGTCACATGCTTCTCTATGGAGATCTAGGCTCTGTTTGCACGTACCCGGGTATTTTTACAAACTGAGACATTTCCCTTTGTTTGTACCTATCTTTTACATGCAAACGGCGACTGAAAATCTTTCTAAAAAACTCAAGCTAGAGTGGAGATTCTGGAAAACTACGGTTTTATGTTTGCATGTCAAGTGAGATAAACAGTTTTAGGCAGCTGACGCTCCAAAAATGTGTGTTTCTATGATGATGATCATGGAAACATTCAGAGCAGCAGTTGCATTTCTTCTGGTGCAAACATTTTTCATGTGTTTGCATTTGCGCAATCCGCTGATGTATCATATCCATGACCAGAGACGAATGAGGCTCAGAGGTCAGCAATTTTGATACTTCTTTAACATATTTGTGGAGAGCATAGACTGTATAAAAGAAGTGGACTAAGCGTGTGTGACGTCACCCATAGAGTTCAGCGCCACTTAGGCTTAGGCTCACAATGCGAATGGTTACATGAGCTAATCTGGAGCCAGGCTCTATGTTATGAAGAGGATTTTTTGATGGACAAAATAGCAAAGAAAAAAAAAAAATCAGGATCATGTAGAGCAGGTTAATAGAGTGGGTTGATATGAACTTCTTAAGACCAAATTGATAAATTGATGAGACTGACTGCAGCAGTTAGAGAGAGAGGGGCTACAAGATCTCAACATAAGTCAACTGGAGCCAGAGTCAGAAGGAGCCAGAAGAGCCTCGTGGGGCACTTCCTATTTGGCACGAGGCGGCTAGCTCGTTAGCTATGTCCTCTCATATACTGTATACAGTCTATGGTGGAGAGGCGAGTCCGCTCAGTAATGCACATTTTTCAAGGTATTTTTGAGTAATGCTTACAATTCTAATGAAATAAATGCAACAGGTTTGAATCCAGGCTTGGCATAGTTCTGATGGTGCTCGATGGCGTATTTATGCAGGTTGATGTAAATGCACGATGTTATTATATAATATACATATAAACCTAATGTCATACTGTGAAACATTCTTGCAAAAGCCATAACATCTTGATGGAGACAAGCAGGTGGTACAAACTTTCCCCCATTAAACTGGCATATTGAACCTTTTGATCAAAACACTGTCGTCATAATCATCCAGTTTTTCTCCTGCTTTCTTCCACCAGGTCTTGAGGCAGTAGTTTATACAGAGATGCCCAGACCACCATTTACAGACACTTCCTTCAAGCTTGTCTGAGGGAATCCCAATTACCAAAGCACTTCCAGGCCACCCAAGAGACATTTGTCCCTTTGTTGTGTCCACAATTCTATCATCTAACAAATCCACATCTAAACCTACACCCTGGCATATGGCCTGGTTATTACCTGGGATACCACCTCAGCACTTGCATTTGTCTTACTCAAGCTTAAAAGGTGCAATCTGTACACTTTAGCCAGACCTTTCATGACACCGGAGTTTCCACCGAGCTCCGTGCTTCTGGCATCTGCAAGCTACTGACACGCTGCTCCATGATCAGCTTTGTGAGCAAGGGCACGCTCCGTAATGAGTCTCAGCAGTCTTTGCAAATGAGCAACTTGTCACCACTTGTTGGCAGCCCGGGCCAGATTGTTATGCAGGGCTCACCTCTTTAAAGACTGCAGCGCTGCTAAAAAGGTGCGGTAAAGAGCCTCGCGGAGAACTAAAGGGGATGAAATTCCGATTTATTTGGGTTTTAGTTGGACGTGTTGGTATTTTACGCTTGTAATACACTTGATTCTTCATTTCGTCAAGTAAAAATAGTCCTGGTGAAACTGAGACTGCTGCGTGCTGTCAGCATCTTTTTTTTTTTTTTTTTTCAGTTTAAAAAATAAATAAAATAATAATAATTTAATTGCACAAACCTTTGACAGACACACAAAGGTGACTGAGAAATGTGATGTGTTTCTGCAGCAAAACTTGAATATCCCTTGGGATTAATGAAGTATATCTCTCTCTCTTGTCTGAGAACCCAGCAGTTTGTTGTTAGCATGCTAGTTATTGTCATTCACTGCAGTGACTGTAAAAAGGTTAGGACTATGTTAGAAAAGTGAGGAATATATTTGGAGTGCTGCTATTTAAAATGAACTAGATCTGTTCTTTACAGTCAGGTACAACTGCTTTAAAGCTACACTAACCAGGGAACAAACTTGACCAAAATAAACGTTTCATTTTCAGTTTTAATCTTGACATTGTAAGTGTCTGAAAATGCACAATTCTGTATGCAGATGTGATGTATGTAGAGGTAATTCCTTAGCCAAGCTGGGCCACTTAGTGCCTCTGCTGAATTTCATTTCCCTCCTGCAACTAGGTCAGAAATCGGAGTACACTAGACGGTTTACAGGAACCCTGGAAGTTGTTGACTGTGCACCAGCCAATCAGGGAAGAGCTGTGAAGCCATGACGTCAAACTCAAGCACCTGTCTGGGTCCCTTTTGTGGTACAGCACAACAGTAAACAAAGCGGTCGAGATGGATGTAGACGAAGCCATTCATTCTGTGTTGGCAACAATTCCCAAGATCGAGGATTTTCACTCTGCTGTGTTTGCTGTTGTGCTGGCAATTATGTGGACACCACTGAGGATCCTGGTGCATTACATACCTCACAACCAAATAGCAGCTAATCCTAATGCTTGCGATGTCAGACGGTTTCCACGAATCAGGCTAGTAATTCCTTGCCTGGGATCCAGAATACAGACTTCTCCACTACCTGCATGGACTGTCCATATCAAAACAAAATATGATTGCTTTCAAGGAAGGAAAAAAAAGCAGAAAACAGCAAACTGAAAAAACATCACAGAATTCTGCAGAATCAATAAGTGAAGCACTAAACTGTCAGTCTGAGAAATTTGATTCTATTCTAAATGCTAGATCAAACTCAAGGCATGATTGGGGTAGTGGTGACCAGACTGAGGCTCTTCCTCTGTATAAAAACAAAACAAACAGGCGTGCTGTGTAACTTTTCGAGTAGAGGGTCCATCATCTGCTTGACTCCATGTAAATGTTATTGTCTTTTCCTGGAGTGTTCTACAGTATGACATTTAATTTCATATCTCCATGAAGACAAGCAGCCACAACACCAGGCCAAGTCACAGGTCAGATCTGTAGAGAAGTGCCCTGCTCACAGTAATAATGCCTATGTTTGTGGTAGTTTGAGAGATATAAAAGCCATATGATTGAATAAATGCAAGATATATTTATTTAATGCTATACTTTGGAACATCCCTGGTTCAGCTGTATGTGGTGTTGGGTTAGACCTGTCTGGGTTTAGTTCTTGTTTAGATACAATTCCATTGTGGTATTTCCGTTGCTGAGTTGTTTGCGGACCATCAGCTACATGAACCATATGGTGATATGCACCAGTGGCGATCCATATGGAAAATGGATGATTATAATATACTACACATACAACTCAATTAGTCTTAATAAAACATAAAAAAATAATAATAATAATAATGATAATAATGATAATGTTTATTGTAGTTTATTAAGGTACACTTTATTATATTATACATTGTTACCCTGCAGTGTATCTGTCTGTACTTAATAGTGTAATCACTGCTTTACATGTAACTTCTAAGGTGCAGTTTGATTCTGCCTGTAGACAAACTTGTCCTTTGCATTTGACTCATCCTTGCTGTTTTCCCAACCTGTTAGGAGCACAGTGCAGCACCCAGGAACCCGAACCCATCTCCAGATTCTGACCTAAGCTATCTTAACTAGCAATGACGGCACAGTAAATTAGTTTTTCCTCTCAGAAGGTGCACCCACAGACAGGTGAAAGTCTGGTTATGAAGTGTACCGGAGTCAGTTCATGTGAAACTTACAGTATCTAGTAACTTTCCAACACATCAAAATCAGGATTCACATGAAAAACCTGCCTCAGTTAAACTACTGCAAATGACATGTCTTTGGTCAAAACGCACAGACATCTTGGTAGTGCCTTACGTGTGTGACTGTAGAAGAAAAATAGCAGGTTTTAAGATTTGTTTGTGGAGTTGTGTGTGCCTGTCCTCTGCAGACCAAATCTTAAATTCAGAGATATCAATTTGAAACTTCTCCTGTAGTTTACTCACATAAGTGTAAAACATGTATTACATTAAATTTCTTCATGTAATGTTTTAATTTAAGAATAAGCCATTTTATGTGGCTAAACTGACTCTTTTGGAGACATTCAAAACAGAAACATGAAAAGAGTTGGGTTTAAATTTCTTGCTTCTTTTTGTTGTCATATTAGATACTAAAAATATACAGAGGGGCTTTTGGATATATTATTTAGTATTTGAATAAACCCGATCTGATATAAAATTTGCCTAAAAATTCAAATTTCGTCTCATTTTTTGGAGTTAAAACTAAATCACATATGACATTAGATATCAAAAAATCCTTCTGTACATTTTATCAAAATCTTGTTAAGTACAAGACTAAAGTTTGGAGTGGGTAGATGCTACTTTAGATGGCAATCTGTATGTCCCAATGGGGGGAAAGTGCATTTTGAGAAAACAGCCATTGAAGTTTCAATGTACCATATAACTCTATGGATGAAAGTTGATTAAATTAAATATTAAAACATCTTTTGGTGCATTTTGTTGTTTCCACAAGCCAAAGGTTATAGAAACCAAAGTGAGCAAACACACACACACATACACACACAAAAGAAACACAAAAATCTCAAGAAAAAGAGAGAGAGCATTTTGCCTGTATCTGTACTTTACTTAAGTACATTTTAAGGTAGATACATTTTACTTTTACGTCCCTACATTTGAGGGAAGGCATGTGTTCTTTCTACTACATTTTTGAGATGGACCTGTAGAGAAAAGCCTGATGGGTTTATTTTGAACACATTTGTAATTTGTGCAAACAAAAATATACAAATATAAAAACAGTTCAAAAAGAAAAAAAAAAAAAAATAATTTAACTGTTTCTGTTGTTTCTGTTGAGCAAAGTTCAGCTCAACTCTTTATCAAAATGCATCAAGCCTTACAAGACCTCGAAATCTGCTTGAAATACTTTTACTTTTTACTCTTTAAGTACATTTTTAAACAGGTACTTTAATAGTTTTACTTAGATGTTGGTTGCCACTTTGTCTGGAATGTTTCACAGTATGGCATTAAACCTTTCTATCTTCATGGAGACCAAACCAGACCAAGTTACAGGTCAGATCTGTGGAGAGGCACCCCGCTCACAGTCAGAATGCCTGTTTTTATTCTTAAGCTATAAAACCACTTGTGATTGTGTATATATGAGGTAGAACTTTAGTGATACTTTTACTATTACTTGCATTTTCTTGCTCCAGTATCTGTACTTCTGTATCAAAATTGCATACTTTAGTACATTATTTGCTTCCTGGAGTTGGACAGGCTGAATGAAGATAAAGTAAAAATGCTAGCGTTCTTGTTGAGAGCATAATCAGCAGCGAGCGCAGGGATGACTGAAGGGATCCCTCCGTCGATAGGGTCCATCCATTTCATTGTCAGCCTATAATGCGGACACACTTGACGCGCTCGTCGTCTGTAATCATGGCCATTTGTGGGAGAAATGAAGAATTCACTTAAGATGGCGTCTGACTGTGACAGAGTGCTGTGCATTAGATATGAATAGTGCTTGAGTAAATGTGTCTTTTCCCTGTCATTTAACTGGTAGACAAGTGGAAGTGTTCTACAAGAAATGGACTATGATTTCAATGAATAAATGGGAGAGCGTAGTCAGTGGAGCTAAGCATACGGCCGAAAACAGCGCTCCTGACGCTACTTCAACAGGTTTTGTGGGCAGACGCTAGGTTCAAGTGTGCAAATCTTTAAGGGGCAGGAGTGCTACTTGGATGTACAGAGATTGTGCAGGTCCTGTTGATGCTCTTCAGTGCAGGGACCAGTCTCAAATACAAATGTTGTTGAAGTTTTCACCTTGTCCAAGAAAGGGTGGAAATAAAAGGGTAGATGCCAACTGGATGTCATCAATAATACGGGCCCGGGGGATTTGAAAAGTCAGCATAGTATGATTTCAGTAGAGAACATAGTATGATCTTTGAGCGTTCAAGCCCCTTTGACTATACTTCCACAGGATGAGGTTTATAAAGCAAGTGGTGAGACTATGACGGCCAGTAGACACCAGTTAGACAACGATACGCCACAATTTAAATAATGGTATGCCAATGGTACGCCAAGGGGAGATCACGGTGTAAATATAGCTTTTGTGAGTCAGTGTTAAAC
This sequence comes from Boleophthalmus pectinirostris, assembly GCF_026225935.1. Taxonomy (NCBI): domain Eukaryota; kingdom Metazoa; phylum Chordata; class Actinopteri; order Gobiiformes; family Gobiidae; genus Boleophthalmus; species Boleophthalmus pectinirostris. The sequence goes on from NW_026571133.1 coordinate 34,901,064, forward strand.
TGAGATGTACGTGGAAGATAAATTTCTTAAATTCTCTTACACAAAGCTGAAAAAACTGAGGCACTCAAAAAGTACAAAATAATTTATAGCTTTTTATACCACATGGCAGATAAAGTTAAAATCACGCCAACACGTTTCGAACCATTGGCTTCATCAGGGTGAACTCGAGATGGCTGTCACAGTTAAAGTCATAGGTGTAGACTGTCCTTTTTATAGTCCACGCCCCACAGGTGGCATCCGTGGATTGGTGGGGGTGGAAGGGTGTCTGGACATTTCAAGGAGCGATCCAGCCTCCGTCCAGTGGTCTCTACTCCCGTGAATCCTAGTCCAGGGCTTGCGGACCAGATTGCATATGCACAAAAGAAACAACGGGAGCACGGATACTCAAATACCAAAAGGGGCAAGGTCCGTAACAACAGGCAAACCTAAAGCCAGTAATTGATTCAAGTGTGTAGCTGTATAATATCACTGAGATCACTGGAAAAGTAATCAAGCAGAGGCCATAAGGCATCATCAAAACCTCTAAACATTTCTTTATACCAATGGGTGACAGTTGGTGGCTTCTCGTTTATTCACTTCATAAATAGTACACATTTTCATGCCAGAAATATTGATTTAGCCAACACTTCTAATTTACTTTTGTCTGACAGTTTGATTAAAGCTGGCAGCCCCAACAGATACTGAAACAAGACACTTAACACCCCCAGTCTCGTTGTTTTTATTTATTTATTTTTTAAGAGGGAATATGTGTTTCCGCTCATCCAAGTAGCTTTGTCCGTGTTTGTGAAGGCTTTGTCCTCCTTACCTATCTTATCTTCATCACTTTCCTGTTTCCTCTGAACTTGGTAGCTTCTATCTTTAGATGATATCAGTAAAGTTCCTCAGTTCCAACAAACGCTCATTTAGCTCTGCCTCATCTAATCTGGGCCTAATATTCTGTAGAGGTTCATCAACAGTAGCTTTTTTTTTTTTATCTGTAGCTCTTCAAATCCACTGAGAATACACTGACAGAAAAGGTTTGCCTCATGCACCAAATAGTTCTGTCTCATTGTGTTTAAACATAAAACTATTTGGTTGGATACATTTAGTTTGCAAATTAAAAAGACGCTTGATTGATAAGATGGAATACCAAATCTGCATCGCCGAAAGAGCTCAACATTAAAATGACAGAATTACAGTTTTAGAGCAAAGATATAGTTGGACCTCTGCATTTGACCCACCATCTAATACCACTGGAGCAACCTGTAAGGATTAGTGCGAGTGCGGCGCCTGAGGATCCATCTCCAGAAAAAAAAAAAAACACTACCTAACCCCTCGCAAAAGTGTCTGATTGAACATAATGAGACCACTCTAATGGGAATCCAAGAATGAGACACATATGGTTGTTACACTGGTTACTTTGGTTCTCACCCAACAAAATGTCTATTAAAAAGCTTGGAGAATATCATATAGTCTCATTTAAATAAACAGTAAATAAACAGTACCCATTTCCTTAGAGAGGTATTGTGCAAAATCATCTTTCTTTTTTTTTTTTTTTTTTTTACTACTGTGTTAAAATGTTCCCTTAGCAAGAACATTGCCTGAAGAGGTTTCAGTCATCCACACATGCGATCTCTCCCAGGTCCTGTTCAAACTCTCCTTACGGTTAACTGCAAGATTCTGTCCAATGCTCAGCCCACAAACCTACGGTACATCCATGCTCCTGCACGACAATTCTCTATAAATATACAAACGCATGAAACAAAACTGTACACAGCAACATGACAAACCTGATGTGATGAGCAGTATAGTTTCTTGGGTTGGGCGATGTCCCCTTAATTGGCAGTCGACGATGTTTACAGTGAATCATCGTGATTGACGATGATATCATACTATCTCTTTAAGTGTAACAAATGAAATAGTTAATTTAATTTAATTTTAAGACTATATACCATTTTCTACTTAAAATGTATAATGTTGTTATTTTACTAACCTAATTACTCACCCAGGGCTTTGGCACGTAAGGGAAAAATGCTTCCATTTAAGAAGAGTAGGTATAATGGCGCAGCAGTTGGTTATTAAATAGGGCACTACTTCTGACTGATGTGTTTAAGTTTTACTTTTGTTTCTCATACAGCGCATGACGTATGTGCCCTTATTTTGATAAATAACTTTACGCTTTTTCTACGCAGTTACCTGGATGGAGGAGAAATATAGAGAACTTTATGCAGAGTTGTTTGGATACGCACACGCACTCCACGCTGGGTATATTTATCAATGAGGAGCATGATTTTGGCAGAGTTTCAGTTCATATTATCTGTTTGGCTTAAATTTTAAGCGGACACTGCAGGCTGTGAGTGCGTGTGGATTTATTGTTACGCACTTTGGCTTTTAGACACTTTAAATGCCCCACACTGCAGACTGGATGTTTTTGGGTGAATATAAGCTTCACACTACACGCTGTTAATTCAGCTCTTCAGTTTTACCGATAAGAATTAGATGACACACTTGGTTCGGACACATGTAGGACGTGTTGAACATGTTAAACATGAGCAGAGTTTACACAGTTGTGACACATGAGCACATGCACTGACACAACAGACTAACACATCATGTCTCTGCAGGCTACTTAAACTAGCATACATATTAGTTCCTTATTTACCGTATTTTCCAGGCTATTAGGTGCTCTGGATTATAACTGTCATTGAATGGTCTATTTTCAAAATTTTTTCACAAATAAACCACACCAGACTTTAAACGAAACACAACAGTTAGATGGGTCAGTTGGACTTTGTTTGGCGCGTTCACGGTGACTCTGGGCTTTGTTCAGTTGTGGCGTGTAGGGAGGGTGCTGTCTGGGACCGCTGGATTGTTGGCGTGTTCGCAGTGACTCAGATGTTCAGTGGTGACTCAGAGTGGCACATTGGACTCACTTTTTCGGTTCGTTCCTCCGTTCCATTCCTTGTCTGCGTGGAGTGATGAGTGTGTTCTGCGGGTGTTTTTCGCTGCACGGTCGCTGTCTGCTCCGTGCGTGTTTGCGTGTGCTGCGGGTGGTGCGGCTTTGTAGTTTACTAAAGTCGTGCTGGGACACATGAGTGGATTCGTGTATAGGGCGCTCTGGATTGCGGGGCGCGCAATCATTTTTTTATCCGGTTGGAGGCTTAAGAGAGCGCCCTATAGCCTGGAAAATATGGTAATTTACAGTGCAATCCCTGCAAAGTTTTTAGGTTAACTAGGCCTACAGAAGATCAGTGTGTGTTTCTCACAGGAGGGGCGTGGCATCATGATGGTGGCTTTCCATCATGATGTTGGATCATCCAATGGTACAACCCTAGTAGTTTCATTAGCAGGATGAATGTTGATTGTGTTGTGATAGCGCTCTGAAGGGGAGTGACCTAATGCAGGGAAAGGAGACTGTCAAAAATGTGAGTGAAACATGTTGTTTTCGGTGAATACAGCATTTTCAAAACAATAAAAGGTAACATGGTGATCTAAAGATTTTATGTGTTAGCAGTTAATACCCGTAGAAATTGCCTGTCCAGCCAGTCCCTTCTGAATTCTATCCAAACTTAAGCCGATCCAACCTCAGCTGTTAATTTGTAGCACGTCTCTCAAATGCAGAAGACATTTCATCTGCAAAATTCACAACACTTATAACTTCTTTTAGCTGCATGAGATAAGTAATAGTTTATTTGTTTTTTTTATTTGACACCTGTCTCTTGCTATCTTTTCTATTATTTATTTAGAATGTATTACCATTTATATTTCTTACTCTTTGTTATTATATTATATTGTGATGTGCGAGCTACTATGTCCAAATAATTTCCCTTGTGGATCAATAAAGTCTAAGTCTAAGTCTAGTCTGGTGCTTTGATTGTTGATTCTGTTTTCTCAGCCGCTTTATCTTGTATTTCCACTTTTTTACATCTAAACCTCCATGTTATTTTTCGACTCAAATGGACCACATGATTGGTTAATCTCACTGTCAATCACGCCCTCTGAAATCGGGGAGACAAAATACGGCTCCAAGTCCATTTGTCTTTGTAAAGGTTTGTCCAAGTGTGTGGTTCTGTCTGGTCTGGTAACCATGGAAGTAAAGTATCCCCTCTTTAACAAAAGCTGGGATAATTAGCTCATAGCGTGTTTTGAGCTTTGGAACAGGCCTTTAGCTCTGCACACAGTCAGACAGTTTGTGTGAGGTGAGTTAAACGCCGTGTGTCCGCCGGGGAGAAGGAGGCGTGCTTTTTGTTGCTCTCTTTGTGGAGTTCTTCCCTCCTTCGCATTTGTCAGACAAGCACCAAACACTGAGACTTGGCACCTCCACCGGCCATTACACTTCCCCATTCATGTTTCTCACCAGACTGCTGCCAGGTTTAAATAACTAACCAGCTGCCACTGAAAAAGGAGCCACTAGAAAAGATGTGTGTTTTAAAAGCATCTACAAAATGACATTTAAAGGTGCACTGTGTAACTTTCAGCCCCACCTGGAATGTTTTAAGTCTCATCTTAAAACCCACTTTTATTATCAGGCTTTTAAGACCACGTCAGTTGTGTGGTCTTCTGTGTCTTTTATTTATTTTCAGGACGGGGCAAAAAAAAAATAATATATCTTAATCGCATTAATCACATGAGTTCCTGTGATTAATCATGATTAATCGCATGTTATACGCAAAACCAATGAATTAATTAAAAAGTAGCATATAGCACACTTTTATTGGAAATGTAAATAAAAGTGTTGTGCAAAACAGCATTTGTTTATACAGGAGCAGGGCGCTAGTCTGTAACGTCCATGTTTATACTTCTTCCTTTGGAGAATCTTACTCAAAAAAAAAGAAACCATTTCAGTGCAGTTCGTCAGTTCCTAGACTCTGATTTAATGGATTGAATTCAACATAAAGTGCATGTGATCAGCAATCAGTGATATCAGTGTGATCAGTAATGTGCATTTGTGGAGCAATGACTCTGACACTTTGCATCTCACGTGGTCGGCCGAAGCTTCTCTCCACTTGTTACATTGAATGATTTGCAGGGTATCAACCAAGTGTATTGCATTTAGGTGATATTTAAGACTCATGAAAATCTGGTGATAAGACAATTCAGTGATGCAGTGTGCAAGAATGAGAACTTCGTACATCAATTACTTGAGAAAGGTGCATTGGAGGAGATGGAGCAGCCCAAGAATATAGAAAAACATTCCGCACACCTTCTTACTTGCAAATTGTGAGATTTATTAGGACGAACTGTGCAACGTTTCGGCACTAGGCCTTCGTCAGGCAAACGTTGCCGAAACATTGCACAGTTTGTCCTAATGAATCTCACAATTTGCAAGTAAGACGGTGTGCGTGATTTTTCTCTATGTTCTAGTGTTGCAGTGTTACAAATAACTTTGGCTGTGTCAGCTGTGCTGTCTGGAAGAACTTTAAATGAAAATGGCCATGTAAAAGTTCCTTACCTTTCTCCATGTTTGTTTATCCCACTTTCTTTCTCTCTGCAGTAAGCAAAATTCTAAATGGAGAATGCGTCTTTCTGATTGGTTAATCTGTCTGTCAATCACACCCTCCGAAATCAGGGAGAAAGGATACGGCTCCAGATCCACTCATCTTTGTAAAGCTTTGTCAATGCGTGTGAATTTGACTGGTCAGGTAAAAAAAAAAATGCAGTCACTCTTGCAGATTTGGTGTTTAGGCCTGCATGTCTAAAGACGCTGCCTCAACAGAGAGACACTATAACTGCCTTCCCTTTTACAAGAAATGGTCGCCTTGGCAGGAAAAGTCAGCATAAAAACAACTTTTTAACTTTGCAATGTACCGTTCTTTTTATTTAACTATCAAATAAGTGGCACAGTTTATAGAGCTGTGGGGAATCTACATTTGCTTAGCTGCCAGCAGAGGTAATTTTGTCTTCTCTCTTTATGATGTCTCATTTTACTGGGATCTGTGGGGTTTCAAATATATATAGGTGGGAAAAATAAAATAAAAAGGTAAGTACTTATTCTGAAAATGTCTGGAATGATTTTTATTTTACTCTACTTGCACAGTAGGCTGCATTTTGAAACAACCTGACTAACCACTAAATGTTCAGGACACATTTTACAGTAACATAGTAATTATAAGCTATTTTGTACTTATCTGCAAATCCTGAATCATATCTCTGTGTATTTTTATAGAACTGGTCCCTTCACCCCCCCTAGTGTCTCAAGCCTGGCCAAACATGATCGATCAGTTCGATTTGTTTTTTTCAGTGACACGTGTGAAGCAAAGGATATTATTGGTTATCTATGACTTACAAACAAAAATACATTTATGTCAACTCAGGTGAATAGTTTAGTGATTGTTAATTAGTGAGTAGTTAGGCTTTGATTCAGCTCCCCTTTTTTCCGTTAATGGTTCTGATACTGATGGATTGTGTATGTCCCTGATTGGCTAATCCATCTGTCAATCACATCTATCTGAAAACAAGGTGATGAGAGTCACATTTGAAGTGTGTATTCTGGACCAATTTATACAACATTCCAATGATTGATTCATTTATTTCGATCACAGGTACATTCAGACATGACTGGTTTATATGTATTAATTTTGGGCAAGTAAAAAATGTACATTCTTTTACAATGGTACATATGACATTAATGAAATCATAGCAGAAATAACAGCAAAAAAAAAAAAAAAAAAAAAAAAAAAAAAATTGGCCCAAAAAGGAGAGAGAAGAAAATGTATTTAATCCCACCCTCCTCTTTTAATCTAACACTTTAACTATTTATGTACACACAAAGCATCACTGTTATAGTTTGGTAACATAACTGTATTCCAATAATACATAAGGAAACTGACAATGGTATGGAAAAATAAAGATACCAACAATGATAACAGACCAGCAATGGTAAGGAAACAACAAGCATAAACCATCACTACAGAAAGCAGTTTTCTTCTAATATTAAGACCCACTCTCTATAAACTGTGACCAGACCATATGTTTATATAACAACTTGAATTTATGGATATTTTGGCATTGCTGGAGATGTGTATCCAGACTGTTCCAGAGTTTTACACTACATATAGACACACAGAAACTTTTATGGGTAGTTCGAACATTGGGCAATTTGAAATTTCCATACACTTTAAAATTTAAAGTTCTCTCTCTCATTTTGAATAGGCCTTGTAGATTACTTGGTAGTAAATTGTTGAATGCTCTAAATAAAATTACCAGTGTATAATATTTGACAAGGTCAGTAATCTTTAGGATCTTGGATTGAATAAAAAGATTATGGGTAATTCCAGAAACACTAATATTTAACATGCAAGAAAACTGAAAAGGTGTAAGCTGAAGCTCCAGATTGTTTGGCCTATCCTTTATCCCTCTGTCAGAGCATCGTCATGAAACCACATACAGTGTTCTGTGTACACTGTTTAGAGACATGAGGTTTCATGTCCTGACAGAGTGCACTATTCCAGTTGCAGAAAGTCAAAGCCCGGGTATTTGAGGTGTGCATATAAGCGCTCAGCCCATCTCTGTAAAGTGTGCTAATGTTTACACATGACACAGCAGATAGCTGCTGGGCACCACTCACTTTCTAACCAGCGGCCAAGGGCGATGGAGGTTACCACCACTGAGTGGGAATGAAGAGGGAATCAAAGTCAATGTTAGCCAATGTTACTCCGAGCAAAATGATCATGATAATATATTTAAGGCCACGAGGTATTTCTGCACTTTTATGACTCAATTTACAATGTATCCACATATTGTGCAAACCTAAACTACAACACTTACAGACATACTTTATCATGATGGATTGCCATATTGTCTGCATATCAGCACTGGGATAATGCAACAATATCAATATATTAAAAAAATGTTTCAGAAGAAGCGCTTCCTGGACCTCCAGAGGATAATACACAGTAGATCCAACTCAGTGGTGCTCTTTGGGAAGGGAAGTCAGTACAAAGATACAAAAAACCCAAGGCACTCACTGGTTAAAATAACAAAACCTGTGTCCCCTGAGGAAAGCCATAGGCTGAAATGCATTGGGACTTTGTAAGTTGTCCATTAAGACATGCCGTAAACTAATAGGCATTTTATTTTAACCAGTGAGTGCCTTGGGTTTTTTGCATCTTAATATCAATATATTATTCAATGGTCCCTAGATTATTTTAGTAACAGGTTTATTGTGTCCCAGGTATTAGGACCAAGCTGAAGCAGTGGAACTCACTTCTCCAACACTTAAAGGTCCTGTATTACGCAAAATATAATCTTCTGTTATAATGTTATGTTTTGTTTCATTCACACATGCTTGATTAAGTCTTTTATTATTAGTCCATTTCCATCCCCAAAGCTTGAAATGTTCTGTTCCACCTTGTGATGTCATGAAGCAGCAGTTTTTAAGTTAACAGCAACATTTAACTTTATTTCAGTAAAAGTCTGTAATTCCACAGGTGAAATTCTCCACTTGATTCTAGTGAACAGTGGAGTGCTTCCTGTAGTACATGATGCCACAAATGTTTTCTGTTTGAGGGAAGAACTCAGCCTAAATAAACAGGATTTGTGTGTTAAACTTGTGTGAATGAAAGAAAACACAACTTTAATGAAGCAACATTATAGAAATCATTATAGAACATCAGAAAATATGGATTTATTTAAGGTCAGCTCCAACTATAGATGCTTTTCAATCTCATCTTAAACAATAATTGTTTGCTTCAGCATTTACGTGAAAGTATGAGTAGTTTATTTTAAGACATTTATTGCATTTTTATCTATTTATTGTTTTGCATCATGAACTGTTCTAATTTATTCTATTGTCTTTGGACATGTATTATCTGTGTGTTCTTCGAGCATTGTGTGTTTGTGTAGCACTTTGGATTGCTTGTGAATGAATTGTACTTTATAAATACATTTGCCTTGCCTTTGCTTGAAAACATAATATTCTTTGAGACCGCACAACAACACAACAACACAACAATTCTCCACGGACAATCTACAATAACAGGATCACACATTTCTTCGGAGAACCATGAAAATTGTATTATTCAAAACCGTGACAACCGGCAAATTTACAGCTTTATCCCACCTCCTTATTTCTGCATGTTTCTCATTCTCTGGGCCGGGCCATGAAGAGACCCCAGCCTCAGTGATACTTAAAGGGCTTTTAAAATCTCCTGATAGGTGCAAGGCATTAACACAAGTGGGGAACACAAAGGCCACTGGCTCCTGTATTATCTCCCTCTCACAGAGCAGCCACACAGCACATTAATCACTGCACAGTCACACCTCACGCACAGCTACACAAACTACACACGAGTGCACATACAAGTACTCACATATACGTTGAGGTGCTGGCAGATGTCCCTTTACGTTTTGGTGTAAAACTTCTCATAGGTCTCAAAGGGCATATCAAAAGAAGGCAAAGGTTCTCTTTCTTATATTATGTTTGTACTGTAATCCTTCAAATACGGTATTTTTCTGGGTATAAGTCGCTCAGAAGTGTAAGTTGCACCAGCCAAAAAATGCGTAATGAAGAAGAAAAAACATATATAAGTCACACCGGACTATTTTGTGGAAATTTTAGGGGGAAATTTATAATTATAATAATAAGTTATAGTAATAACAATAGAATAGAGAACAACAGGCCGTTAAAGGTTGTATGGAGGATTTTTTTTTTGTTTCAAATTGTCAATGATAGCATTATAGAGATGCAGTAGCCTTGTAATTATGATGACCAAAAAAAAGAGAATAAAAATTCATCAACTCTGGACGTGGTGGGGCTAAACATTTGCCAATAGATAACGACACTGCCTCGTTATCTGTTAGCTGACAGGCTGTCAATCAATCTCCCTACGTTTCTAGCGTAACTGACTTGCCTGCGCGCCGCCGGTACGTGGTTTACGTACGCCTGTCACGCAGTCCACAGACGCAAGACGCACAGACGCTGTTTACTCCACCAACGCAACAGTTCTTAGCGGCTTTTTTTGACCTATATCTTCCTCGCAGTTAGCACAAAGTTTGTTGCAATGGCAACAAGAATCCAGGAGCAGTTAGCCGCAAAAGAAAGTCCGTTTTTGAGATTGCTGAAAGAAGAAGACAAGGGGAAAAGCAGCGAAGCCAAACTAAGGTGATTCTTGAAGATTCATTCCAGCGATGGCGCAACTGAAGCAGACGCAGGGTCTAAAGACTGACGCACTGGTCGCCAAATTACTCCTGGACAGGTCACTTCTGCTTATTATGAAAACGTACTTTATTTCCACGAGCTAGTCAAACGTTTTTCAGGACACGAAAGCGATATCTTATGTCTGAAAACGTAATTTTCAAGGCAAAGAAAGAGTCCGCTTGCTGCTGCGTGTTGTAGCTAGTTCATTCGCACTGAATCTCCGCGCAACCTTCTCTGCTCCCCTTTCCTGCTCCTGTCCCCGCTGCCCGTTCCGCTCTTCCCCCTGCTCCTCACTTCTCCGGGCACGGAATCTCCGCGCACCGCTCCCCTCTCCTCTCTCCTCTCCCTCTCTCCTCTCTCCCTGCTCCTCACTTCTCGTCCGCGCACGAAATGTCCGCACACCCGCTCCCCCCGCTCCTCACTTCTCCGTCTTGCCTAACCAACACTGTAGTTAGTTGTTTACAAGTCATGTGCAGCGCACCGGCTGTAAACAAACCTGTTTCTGGCGTAAGGAGGAGGCGGGAGGAGGCGTTTCTACGTAGGGAGCTGTAGGGGAGGGGGGGTGGTTTCACGCATGCGCAACATTTGAAAAAGGACAAACAGTCCCTGGATTTCTCGTTCCTTGGAAAATCCTCTATACAACCTTTAATGTAACAATTGAACAGTACTTCAGATAACTATAGCATAAACAAGAGAACAGAACAAGTTTACCAAACTCTCCATCTCACTCCAGATCACTAAATCCATTGAATTCTTCATCCTCTGGGTCACTTCTGAGCAACTTCGTGACCTCCGGAGGTAAACGAAGCACCGTTTCCTCTTCTGTGTAGCTGTCGTCAGACTCAGCATCAGTTCCAGTTAGAATTATTCCAGCCTTTCTGAATCACAACAGGATGGTTTCGGTTGTCACTGAAGTCCAGGCTTTGTCAATCCATCCAATGACTTCCAGAAAAGTTGCATGGTGCACCCTCCCGGTTGCCGTGAAGCTGCGTTTTTCATCCCCACTTTCCGCCGGTCCCTCACAAGTTTCTCGCTCACTCCAGACTTTCTTTCTGCTGCTCAATTACCGTTTTCAGCTAAATATTTCACTACTTGCAGCAGGACACCGGCTTTTTCTGCAGGAGACATGCACAGTAGAGTGAAGTGACAGTGATACAGGAGTAACAGGAGCAGCAGATACTGACACTGTGAACGACTGTCAGTGTGAAATTTTAATATATAAGTCACACTGGAGTAGAAGTCGCAGCCACCCAAACCATGAAAAAAAGTGCGACTTAATAGTCTGGAAAATACGGTATTTGTACTTTGACTTTAAGTACTATATTCATGTTGTAAAAATGTAACCCTTATAAAGCTCAAAACAACCATACAAAATAAACTGATTTAAAATAAAATCTTGGGCAATATTTGTCTTCTAAATGGTTCAAGATAAAAAAAAAATTAAATTAAATTAAAAAGTACAAATTAGTTGAGTGTAATTTGACATCTCTGAAAATAGTGAAAATAGCTTTGTAGAATTGATTTATGTAACAAAAAGGACATACTTGCAAAAACACAATTTCAAAAGTAAAAAAAAAAATAAAAAATCAATGCAAAACTATAGCAATATTTTAGTACAGATATATTGTATGAGCAGCTCTTTGAGTATAAAATTTAAAGCATTTTATTGTCTGACAAGCAGGATCTGTGCGTTAGCCTGCTAGTTGTTGTTAGTATTATGATGGCAAAACCCCGCTCTCGCCTCTTAAATGTCTTAAATGTCTTGTTTAAGTAACTTCAATTTCACCAACAGAAAGGAAATATACAGAAAAATCACACAAACACATTTATCCCACTCTTGCCTGTTTCTCTTTCTATAGCTCACACAAGATTACGTATAATTTATTTCAGAATAGAAAATAAGAAATGACATCAACAACTTCCTTGCTTAGCTTTCGTGGTCCATGAAATGAAACACTGCAGTTGCACACAAATAACTCCAGTGTTCCCGGTCAATATTTGTCCAATTGATTCGACCTGCTGGCCTGCTAATGTTATAATCAAAGTCTCTCATAGCTGCTGGTTAAAAATACTAAATGAATATTTCAGGAGCCACATAATTACTAATGGAACAAGGACGAAGGCTGAGAAAAGTCAAATACTCAGAAGGGCACAGCTCCACTCGTAGTACAGCAATCCTCACTCACGCCTGTCTTCTACTCATTCTTTATGCATTTAGACAAAGAGTTATAATTTGTGCTCATGCCTGCAGGATACAACTCAAATGTTTAACTAATAAGGTCTGTGAAGGGCAATTGCACCAACCATACTCTATGAAGTGGACTTAGTGAAATAAAGCAAGTGCAAAGTGCGCTTCTGTAGTTTAGTTATATTAGGTCATTTGCCTTTGAGTAAATATAAAAGCCTTAGATGGGGTACAGTTGGATGCCTAAAACATTTACACAACTATTATCTAAGGATGTAACAATAACCAAAATATCGTGATATCGTATCGTCAAAGTTCTCACAATAATATCATGAACCATCACAATATTTCAAATTACAAGTCTCTTTGCTTAAATTAAGAATTATGGTGCAGCAATGGCTAAAAAAGACAGAACCATGATCCTTTGCTCCATTTCAGTGCAGACTACAAGAAGAAATAACAGTTCTAAGCACTTTTAAGTCTTAGTTCTTTGGTATAAGACTTGTCACGGAAAAAGTAGCAGTTTTGTTAACCTCCACAAAATATCACAATAAATATCGTACTGTGAGATGTATATCATGAAAATATCGTGCTGAGAGATTTGGATATTATTACATCCCTAATCATGAGCCTCCCCACCATATCGTGAGCTTTCCCACGATATCGTACCGTGAGGTTCATACCGTGACAATATCATATCATGAGACTTGAATATCGTTACATTCTTACTATTATAGATTTATTAGTGCACAAAGATAGGCATCAGTATGATACATTTACAGTGGTAATAGGCATTTAATTAAATTCGAGTTTAGTTATTCAGCACAATATATATGATAGAGAAATCACTTGGCGAGCTACTTGGAAAGGGGTGGACACATACTGGTAGCTCCAGAGCTACAGTATAGACTGGAGACACCCGCAAACACTGTGTTTTTACACTCCGTAAAAACACAGTGTATTACCACATGACTTCACAACATGGAATAAAGTGTTTTCCGTTTCAGATCAACTAAATGTGCAGGATGTGTGTGTTAAACATCCAATTGAAACAAAACAACTCCAGGTAAGGTTTTTATAACATACATCAGAATAGTGTAGTGAGGTCCATTTAAAGAAACACTGTGCAGCTTGGATCTGCTTGTGTCCAGGAGGAGGTTTTCCTTTGCCTGGAATGTTCAGAACCATGGCACTAAATGTCTTTGTCTCAATGGAGGAAAGCTACCAGGCCATGTCTGACCAGCCAGTCCCTTCTACATTCTGTTAGAATCCAGAAGGGTCTGGAATCAGGCCACAGAGCGTGACAAACCACGGTCCAAGCACAGCCACTCATTTGTAGCACATCTCTCAAGTGGGGAAGATATCTCCTCTACAAAATTCTCATATCATTCAGAACAAAATATATAACTTCTTTTACCCAGGATATATAAGAGTTTGGTGCTTCGCTGTGATTCCAGACTCAGACATCGTTTGGCCGGCCATAACACCAGGCCAAGTTACAGGTCAAATTTTTGGAGAAGCGAGCCAGCTCACAGTATGAATGCAAGATTTTCAAGGCACAAAAACATCTGCAAAATAAATAAAAGGATATTACAGTCATATTTTATTAATCAACAAGCATAATGTGGCAGTACAGGATGTGCTCTACTATGTTTTTAAACTCCATACACCTTCTTTAGAACCAGTTGGGTGACTTCACCCCTAGAATCACCAATCAAATGTAGTTATTAACTTGAAAACTACTGCTTCATTCATAACATCACAAGGTGGAACTGAGCATTTTGAGCTTTGGAGATGAGACACCCTAGTAATAAAGAATTACTCAAACATGCGTGAATGACACAAAACACAACTCCGGGTATGTTTTTGATGAAGTAACAACATGGGTCTAAGCTTGCAAGAATCCATATAGGACTTTTTAAAGAGTATGAGATCATGCTACAGAGTAAGTCAACACACTCAGGCAAAACGCAACACATTGTAATTCTGTTGTATTAAACATTGAAACAAAACAGAGATCCAAGGCTGTTCATGCTTTATTCACATAGTATTTTACATAAAGCGCACGCACCGAATTCACTTTCATTATTTATTATTACCTTTACACATAAGACTCCATTCATGTTTAATGTATGCTGGGGTTCTTCCGTCCTCACAGATCCTTTGCCTAGAACATATTGTGCATAATATCTGCGCACACATAGGCCGGTCACATGTATTCACTATGAAAGCTACTGTAATTACATGGGCAGACTGCTGACTCTTAGTGAAATGATGAGGAATGAGCTTCTGATGGAGACCTTGCCTGGAGCAGCATTGTGAATTTATGTCCTTCTGTATCCCCAACCCCCGTGTTGGCTCTGGTGGGGGGTATGGGAGAACACAGGATATCATGGGGAGATTCAGGCAAAGAAAGGAAGGGCAAACGCACAGAGTTTTAAAAGAACACTCTAACGCAAATGTACAGTGTTATAATGCCCCTCATCTAAAACATACCTGGAGCTGCATTGTGTTTCAGTCATGGTTGTTCATTAATCCTAGCCTAGGTCAGGAACCAGCATACACTAGACATTTTGCAAGAACCCCGGAAGTGCAAGTCCGGGCACGAGCCAATCAGTGAAGAGCCATACATTCTGTGTTGGCAACGATTCCCGAGATCGAGCATTTAAAGCCCGAACAAAGAGAATGTTTGGTGAATTTTATCAAGGGGAAAGACGTTATTGCCCTTTTTCCCATGGGATTTGGGAAAAGCTTAATATACCAGTTAGTTCCATTAACGGCGCATTATATACATCTCGATCAAATAACAATGATTGGTTAAAGTAAAAAAAATACCCACCTACTGTTGAGCAAACAAATCCTAATGCTGCTGCGAGGTCAGACGGTTTTCATGAAGTGAAACCGGCTGATGAATCGGGCTACATTAATCGACAATGCCGTCTTCTCTGAGCAATCAAAAATGTTCTGTTTGAAATTTGTCTGTTTAGTTGCATCATAGATAAAACTCTAGCCTATATATAAGGATAATGTCAGCTCTGGAACTGCCCATCTCTACTGAACACAAGGTAAAAAGGTGGCTGGTCACTTTAAAACTACTGCTTCATGACATCATAATAATAAAATGTTACTAAAATTTGTGTGAATGAAACAAAACACAGGATAAAGTATTATAACATAGATCAAATATTGGATAATACAGTCATCCCTGTCTATATCGCGGTTCACCTTTCGCGGTCTCGCTATTTCACAGATTTTTTTTTTGTGTGCAATTTTTCATGCCTTTTTTTTTTTTTTTTTTTTTTTTTTTTTTTTTTTTTTACAGTGTATGAACGTGCATTGTGTTCCTTCCCCTGCTTCCTGATTGGATAAGAGACTGTTGTCAATCGGTCTCCTCCGTGCCGTGTCTCCTGTCCAGTAGAGATGAGTTCAGCTGCCAAATTTAAATAAATGTTTGATGGCTAGCAGTGTGATTCTGAAGTGCTGTATGTTTGCAAGTTTTCTCCCCGATAAAACCCACAATGTTGACGAAACGTTCTGCACCCACAAAGACTTCTGCGGTCGCACCCAAAAGGCAGAGGAAGACGCTAATCATCGCACAAAAAGTTGGACTTCTGGACACGCTGAAGGAAGGTAGAAGTTACGTGGCTGTGGCAGAGTCCTGCACTGGGTCGAATACGGGAAAGTAGTTGCAGAAACGGGTGGGTTTTAACATTCTGGAATTTTAGGGGTGGGTAGTAATTACACACGGGCGGGTCAGAACTAAACCAGAAGTAAACCAGGACTAAACCAGGGGTAAACCAAGTCTAAACCAGGACTAATCTTGGACTTAAGAGAGAGAACACTGAAGCAAGGTGCCTGCAAGCGTGATTGGGCAACGGCCGTGCTTATCTTGCTGACGTCTCCTGCAGTCACCTCCGAGTCCGTCCCGACAGTGAGTCCTGTTTCAGTCCTGGAATCAGTCCTAGGTTAGTCCTGGGTTAGTCCTGGTTTAGTCTTGGTTCAGTCCGTGGCATATGCAGTGCAAAAGTTTGATATAATCTCGGGTTAACGGGTGGGTGTGGTGCTGTGCTGCGTGGGTGCAAGTCTCCAAAAATGGATCCGTGCAGGACCCTGCCCTGTGGGGCTCCATTACGGAATAAATTAATTTTCGGTTTGTTTTATAATGAAGGGGTAAAATAACATAAGGACGACAGCAGCAATAAGTTTTAAGAAGGATGGAAAAAGGGTTAGGTAACTGTCCTGCCTAAGAAAAGTGTAAAAAGTGTGTAGTGAGGGGTTTTACAGCCTTAAAACTTTTATGATAATTGTAAAATATAAAGCTACTTCACGGATTTCAACTATCGTTTTAGGTTTTTTTTAGAAAATAACGAGGGACCACTGTATAGACCTTTTAATTGCTACAGACATTACAATTTGCACAGAATTTCATAACTTATCCATACATGATTTGAACCACTACTCATCTACTTCAGTCATTTTATTTTGAAGGAACAGTACTCTTCTTTCCCCGTGCATATAAAAGCCTGCAGTAGCATTTGGGAGTTGTGCCAAATGACCTGAACACAGCTCAGCTCCTCTGGGACAGTCCCACAGGGAGCACAGTCACAAAATAAAAGTGAAGTGTCCCGCACAGAGGAGGCAGGCCGTTCATCTCCACAGAGTACAGTCGTAATGCTGCGACCCCAACCCTGACCCCAGCCACAGTGCCCATCCCAAATACCATTCTGCAACCGTAAAACGCACATACTGGCAGATCTGAGAATTTACTGATTAGTACTTGTGTTACTGTAGCTATGTATATATTTTTGGGGGGGTAATAAAATTTGTCAGTGGCATTTTCTTTCTTTTTTTTTGTTTTTGCTATGTACCTGTGCTTTGCTGTGTAAAGGTGCATTGTGTAACTTTTCTGGTGGAGGGCCCGTCAAACACTTTTCTTCATGGAGATGTTATTGCTTCACCATGGAGACCAAAGCAGGTCAAGTTACAAGTCCAATGCAAGCATCACGAATTTCAGACTTCCGGTCATTGCGCAATGCATACTGGGAAAGATTTTCCAAAAAACTGAGCATCAAACCGCCATGTTTGTTTTCCCAGTGGGATGTGTCTATTGACAAAGCCAAACTTTTCAAGTCTTTTGAACCATATTGCTTCTGGTTCTGATATTGTCATATTTTAGTTTTGGGATTCGGACATTGTAATTGTGTGGTTGTTGGATGTCTTAACAGCGGAAAATGGGCTTCGGAAGTTTGCGAACTCCATAACTGCAAAAGGGAATCAGATCTGTGTGACTGCAAACCTCCTTTCAAACTGTTTCCCTTCCCAGCGGAATAAAAAATAGTGAAAGGCAAAGGCAGTGGGCAGTATTGATACACAGGAAAGACTAAAAAGGTAACCTTTGACTGCCCAAGACATCATCCTGAGTTTTGTATGTGAAGCGCCATCAAAGAAGGATCCCGTTTGTTAAGTGACAGGTACAGAAGACAAACAGGCCGAGCTTGCACTTTCTTGTTCTTGTAGCTTTACAGCAACATCACGACTTGGTCACTATGCAGGGGAAGGTGTTTCTTGGTGAACAGCTGGTGCCTTTTGCTTTGGCGTTGACTTTTTAAATTCATAACCAAGACTGAGTGAGGGATCTGGGTTTTGCTTTGATAACACTTCACATACAAAATGTTTGCTGCAAACTCTTTTCTTTCTTAGGCAGTCAAAGTTTTCCTTTTTCGTCCTTCCTGTGTATAATACTGCCCATCACCTTCGCTTTTCACTATTTTTCTATTCTGTGGGGATTGAAACAGTTTGAACGGGGGTTTGCAGTCACACAGGTCTGATTCCCTTTTGCAGTTATGAAGTTTGCAAACAAATTTCTTGAGCCATTTTTTGCTGTTCGGACATCCAACAACCACAAAATTATGATGTCCGAAACCCATAACTAAAATATGACAATATCAGAACCAGAAACAAAAGCGATAGGGTTCAAAAGACTAGAAAAGACTGGCTTTGTCAATAGACACATCCCAATGGGAAATCAAACATGGCAGTTTGATGCTCACTTTTTCGGAAAGTCCTTATCAATATGCATTGCGCAATGACCGGAAGTCTGAAATTCGTGTGTATGGAGAGGCACAGACCCTAACCCCTGCTCACAGTCAGAATGCTTGTTTTCCTAGGTATTTTTGAGCTATAAAACTACGTGTAATTTAATAAATGTAATGTAGAGCTGCTTAATGTCATACTGTGGAACATTCCAGGCAAAGCAATAACATCTCCATGGAGACAAGCAGGTGACATAGCTTTTACCAGAAAAGAAAACCTATTGTGCTTGTATCTGCTATATAGTTATAATCTCAGACACCCTTGGATCATTATGTTATAATTTAGACATTTTAAATATTATTCATCTAAAATGACTTAATAAGAGAAAAAAGAAGTGAACTGATTTCCACGTTAGAAAACCGTGGTGTCCAGTGGGAGCTGATGTTGCCGTAAATGTCATCACAGCAAAGAGGCGTGAAGATGTCTGTCTCCAATGGTTAGTTTCACATCAAACTAGTGAGCCACAGATTTTTTATTTATTTTTTGCTTTTGACAAAATGACTACACAACACTGCAGTAAAAATGTTGTTACTGAAGTAAAAGTATAGATAAAAAGGTAAAAAGTTATTCATGTAAAAGTAAAACAAAGTAAATGCATTAAAGTGTATTTAAAGAGTAAAAAGTAAAAGTATTTTGCTGAGATTTTTAGAACAATTTAAGGATGAAATGTTGTGATTTTTGAAAAAAGAAGAGCAGATTCTAAGTGACTGAATTGATTTCTTAATTTTTCTAGCCGTTTTATGTATATTTGATTTGCTCAAAGTTGGGACGTTAACTCAAATTAAATGTGCTAAAAAATAAAGTACTTTTACTTTTCAGTCCAGTTCTAAAATGTGGTAGTGTAGAAAATACAGATACACATTCTCAAATGTAGTGAACTAAAGTTTAAAAGTATCCACTCTATAATTAACTTTTTTATTTTTTATAGATACCTAAAATTTGTACTTAAACATTGCACTTTTACTTTTGTACTTCATCACCTTCTCCCGCTGGCCTTTACTCAGTATTCTTTTCATTTTCAGTATTCTTCAGTATTCAATATTTGTTCACACTTGGTTCACACTATTCCTATTTTAAACCCAATTTGTATCCTTATGTAGCTTTGGCAGGTCCTGAGTTAGTCCTTGGTTGAGTTCCAAGTTTAGCCCCAATTATGATTTGGTGTTTGTGCAAGTGTGCAGTATTCAACCATTGTTGAAAACTGCAAAATAATATAGAAAGATGTGTACTGTACTAAACTAATCATGGTGAGTAATTAGGATGTTTTGAATGTATAATTAAAGTGAGGAATAACTTTGGACAGCTCTAAACTGCAGAATGAACTAGATTTGTTTTTCACATTTATAAGACAGTAAAAATCAGGTGCAGTGCCTTTAAAGAGTCATTCACTAGCTAGGACCACGCCAACCACAACATAGTGCGAAGAAGTTGGCAAAGATGGCTGGGTTGAGACTATGGGTGGGGGCTCCGTCTCAATCTGCAATTGGCCCAGCCAGAACGGGACCCCCTTGTAGGGGTCTTATGACTGAAAGACAAAATAGGGGATGGGAGGGTGGGGTCGAGTTACCCGAGACAAACTTAGATGATGGGAAAGGCTGCTACATATAGGCTTCTGGGAAATTAGAGGCGTGGTCGAGGTGAATTGTGGTTCACTGGTGAGAGGAGAGGGCGGCTGAGGCGTAGGTCCTGCTCCTGAATCTCAGTTAATCATATTAACTACATATATTACACTATTTTCTGATCTGTGTTATAATGTTGTTTCCTCATCACAAATATACCTGGAGTTGTGTTTTGTTTCATTCACATGTTTAACAAGCAAACTCTGCATATTTAGGATGAGTTATTTTCTCAGCTGCCATACAAGTTACCAGGCCATGTCTGACCAGCCAGTCCCTTCTACATTCTGTTAGAATCCAGAAGGGTCTGGAATCAGACCACACCACAGGTCCAAGCACAGCCACTCATTTGTAGCACATCTCTCAAGTGGGGAAGATATCTCCTCTACAAAAGTCTTGTTTCATTCAAAACAAAATATATAACGTCTTTTACCCAGGATATATAAGAGTTTGGTGCTTCGCTGTGATTCCAGACTCAGACATCGTTTGGCCGGCCATAACACCAGGCCAAGTTACAGGTCAGATTTTTGGAGAAGTGAGGCAGCTCACAGTATGAATGCAAGATTTTCAAGGTACAAAAACACCTGCAAAGCTAATAAAAGGATAGTACATTCATATTTTATTGATCACCAAGCATAATGTGGCAGTACAGGATGTGCTCCACTATGTTCTTAAACTCCATACACTTTCACTAGAATCGTTTGGATAATTTTAGGCCTGGATTTGTCTATGTCTACTAAATTAAAGGTAAAAGGTAGCCTCTAACTTGAAAACTACCACTACATGACATCACAAGGTAATAAAGGATTTCTCAGATTTGTGTAAATGAAACAAAACACAACTCTGGGTATGTTTTTCAGGAAGTAACAGCATTATTCTGTGGCTAAAAGCTCACAAGAATCCATTTTATTTAATATAGGGCCTTTGAGCCTAAATATAAAAGACAAAAGCCTTCCATTTTGCTGTCAACACATGCTTCCGAGAAAGTGCAGCTAGCGTAAAAATATAATGTCTTAGTTCACCTTTTGGAAATTGGAAGGTGTAACCGTGTTGTATAAGGCACATTAAAAGGTGCATGGAAAGGTTGTTTAGTAAAGGTCAGTGTAGAAAAATGATTCTGCCCCAGTGTATTCCCCAAACAATATGTGATAACTGCCCTACTGCTTTGTGCATGAGAAAATGGGACTGGACATAGCCAGGGTAAAATGCAGTAGTAAGCCTGGGTTTCAGATGACGTCACGACATTCTGTGGGCTAATAATATTCAATACACATGGGGGTTAGTAAAATGAATATTGTTAAAATGCTGATTTTGTTGTAATACAGTGAGTTCTTGGGTCTAGTCCATAGATTGTGTGTATAAATAGACATACCACCACGTTTCAAATAGGAAGAGTTCATGGGGCGCTTCTGGCTCCATCAACTCTTTGCAATTAACTTTCCAACTGACTTAAAACATACATTGAAAAATGGTCACCCCTCTCTCTGTGACTGCTGTAGCGAGCCTCATCATTTTGGTTTTAAAATGTTCATATTAACCCATTGTACATGATCCTGGTGTTTTTATTTCACTATATCCATCCACCTATTTTCTTCCGCTTATCCGGGGCCAGGTTGCAGGGGCAGCAGTCTCAGCAGCGTGTCCCAGACTTCCGTCACCCCGAACACACTTCCTCCAGTTCCTCCAGGGGGACCCCAAGG
Source organism: Boleophthalmus pectinirostris (assembly GCF_026225935.1). Lineage (NCBI taxonomy): Eukaryota > Metazoa > Chordata > Actinopteri > Gobiiformes > Gobiidae > Boleophthalmus > Boleophthalmus pectinirostris. Next base: position 34,922,775 of record NW_026571133.1, read on the forward strand.
TGTTCCAAGGTCAGCTGAGAGACATAGTCTCTCATAGGCACCCAGGAGGCATCCGGAACATATGCCTGAGCCCCCTTAGCTGGCTCTTCTCGATGTGGAGGAAAAACGGCTCTACTCTGAGCTCCTCCCATGTGATTAAGCTCCTCACCCTATTTCTAAGGGAGCACCCAGCCACCCTGTGGAGGAAACTCATTTCAGCCACTTTTATCCACAATCTTGTCCTTTCTGCCATTACCCAAAGCTCGTGACCGCAAGTGAGGGGAGGAACGTAGATTGACCAGTAAATCGAGAGCTTTGCCTTTCGGCTCAGCTCTCTCTTGACCACAACAGTCTGATACAGTGACCGCCTCACTGCAGACGCTGCACTGATCTGCCTGTCAATCTCACGCTCCGTCCTCCCCTCACTTGTGAACAAAACGCTGAGATACTTGAACTCCTCCACTTGAGGCAAGGACTCTCCACCCACCCGGAGAGGGCAAGCCACCTTTTTTCCTACTCCAGGTGAGTGGCGTCCCTGCCTTCACTATATTATCTGTAAATAATTTCCTATCCCTAAAATGGAACTGGGTCCAAATTCACTCCAATAACTGTTAGCATCGTGAGCTTCATTTGACTGGAGCCGAAATCTATGGGTGACGTCACACTGCCTTAGTCCACTTCTGTACACTTTCTGTACATCTGGCGATTTTAAAGTTCCTCTGGTACCGGAGCCAGAACATGTACAACTTACTTGTTTTAAGGAGGAGATTGAGAAGGAGAAGGACGATGTTTTTGGCTGTGGCATTTTGTGGGGCAGTGGCAGCAAAGTCCATTGAAAGGAACATGTGGATGTGGAGACGTGGCCAAGAGTGGTGAGTGGTGATGTGCTTCGCTTCAGTGACATGCAGTTCATTAACAATTTTCGCCTACATCAGCGCAGAATAGTGATGTTTGTGGCTTGTTGACAAAGTGTAGGTCAGATGAATGCGCTTTGGCCGTTCACACTGAAGTCGCATGTCAAAAGATTGGATATGTATCAGTTTCATGACCACATATCCAAGTGGCCTGGGTCGCATTTGGAAAAAATCTGATCTGTGTTGTTCAGACTGCCATTAAAAGATCAGATACACGTCACATAGGGGCCAAAAAATCAGATCTGGGTCACTTCAGGCTGCATTCTGAATGTAGCTTATGCCAATGCTGACAGTGCCTCATCCACCATCTAAAATACTGCATCTTAAACTATCCAAAGTATCCTCTATGGACCACATCTCTGCACTGGCTAGAGTGAGTTAAATGTAGCTTATGTATTGTTCATTTGAGTAACAGAACTTACAGACAGGGCAGTGCCCTCAGTTAGCATGACACCCCACGAGAATGACATCAGCTGCAAAGTACCAATAGGGAAAACTGGCACTTGTTTTAGGAGTATACAGGAATGCGACATGAGTTGCACACACAGCCTGGTACTTATAGGGTAGATGTTGTGTCACATTTTAATGAGACAGCAAAATAAAAACATTCATTTTGACATTGTAAACCGCACAGAAAAGTGGCTGTTGTTTATGCCTGTATGTTTGTTACATTTTCCAATGAGTTTGATGAGTCAATATCGAACTTCCAGCCCCAGTTTCTAAAGTTCACTCATTAAAGTAGGATTTGTGGTGCTCGGTGTGACGAACCCAAAAAGTAATTGTCAAACTTTTGTGGACCGCTATGTTTTTTTGGTGCAATCATCACAAATAACGTTAGCTTTAAGACATGCTTATTATGTGTTTTTGAGCTTTTATTCTAATTTCTGACGTTAGTTGTGACATCAGAAAACAATCAGTAAAGCCTCTGTGTAAAATGCCCTGGTTTTGGAAGTTTCTATGCGATGTGCGAAGATTAACGCCAAGTGCATTCATTTAAAACAAATTATTCTATGAAAGAATCAAATGATGGTCATGTCAATCAAGTAAAAAGACAGTAGAAGCTATTCCAACTCTGTATGATGTAACTTACTGTAGGTGGACACAAACAAGGTTATTTTCATCCCTTATTAGTTCTTCTCTATTACATCTCGAATGAACTGTTTAACTTGAGATGTGATAGAGAAGAACTTGAAAAATGTCAATTAGCTCTGATTGGTAAGAAAGGAAGATTCCGAGAACATTGGTTACGTACTGCAACTAGAGTGTGCAACAGAGGTTCAAGCACTAACAGGAACAGTGATATAAATACACACTCTTTAAGCCAGGACTAAATCAAAGTTGTGATGTCATTTATTTTTCCTATTTGTCTCAAAATGGCAATGTCTCTAACAAAAGAACAGATGAACATAGATTTTCCTTGATTTTTTAATGAAAGCAGAGTCTTCTTTGGCCTACACATTTATATTTTCATATAGCAGAATCTGTCGTCCTTCTCTGTATCGCGGTTCACCTTTTGCGGCCTTGCTTTTTTTGTTTTTTACAGCCTACGAATGCATATTGTATTTCTCCCCCTGCATCCTGATTGGCTAAGGGATTATAGATCATTGTCAATCAATCTTCTCCATGCCGTGTCTCCTGTACAGTACTGAATGCAGTCAGCTTGTCAAGTTTACATAAATATTCGATCGCTAGTAGTGTAATTCTGAAGTGCAGTGCGATCAGGCAATTGCCACACTTACCGTGAGATGCGGAGCTTTCCGTTCGTCCCGTCGGTCACCTCCGAGCCCATGTCCCAATGAGTCCTGGTTCAGTTCTGGTTTAGTCCTGGTTTACTCCTGGTTTAGTCCTCCTCTTCAGTCCTGGAATCAGTCCTGGTTTAGTCTTGGTATAGTCTTGGTTCAGTCTGTGGCGTATGCAGCGCAAAAGTTTGATATAATCTCAGGTTAATGGGCAGGTGTGGTGTTGTACTGTGCGGGTGTAAGTCTCCAAAAATGGACCTGTGCAGGACTCTACGCTGACTCTGGCCTCCATTACGGAATAAATTAATCTTGGGTCCGTTACACAAAGAAGGAGAAAAATAACATCAGGACGACAGCAGCTATAAGTTTTAAGAAGGATACAAAAAGGGTTGTAACTGTCGTGTCTGAGAAAAGTGTATAAAGTGTGTGGTGAGGGGTTTCACAGCCTTAACACAGATATAATCATTGTAAAATATAAAGCTGACAACTTCGCAGATTTCACCTATCGCGGGTTATTTTTAGAATGTAACCCCTGCGATAAACGAGGGACCTCTGTACAATAAAATAATGGGAAAATAAAGTAAAAAGTAAAGTAACATAATAGACACAAAAGTAAATATTTTCCAATATATTCCCATACACGGTCCAATCAGAGTATTGTATTCTGAATATTTATACTTTTCACATTCAGTTGCAGTATATTATAGTTTAAAAACATGACATAAGATTAAAACTGCAATATTTTTGTTGCACACTTTGTAATGTACTTATGTAAGTGTAAATTTCATGATCTGCAGTGTATTCCTTTGGGTTTTGTAAAGTAACTGTATGCTGAACATCACCAAATGCATTTTTTGTCTACTTTTTAATGAAAGCAGAGTTGACTTCAGCCTACACACTTACATTTTCATATAGCAAAATCTGTGAGACTGCAAAGTTGTGTAAAAGTAAATAATGGTAATATAAAGTAAAAAGTAAAGTAAAGTAAGTAAGTATAATGGTAAAGTGGTAAAGTAAGTAAGTAAAATAATGGACACAAAACATATTTCGCTCAAATATACAGAAGAAAAAGGGTACAGTGCATTGAATACATGGTCCAATCAGAGTACTGTAGTCTGAATATTTATACTTTTCACATTCAGTTGCAGTATATTATAGTTTAAAAACATGACATAAGATTAAAACAGCAATATTTATGTTGCACACTTTGTAATGTACTTAATTATGTAAGTCTAAATTTCATTATCTGCAGTGTATTCCTTTGGGTTTCGTAAAGTAACTGTATTCTTAACATCACCAAATTATTATTATTTATTTATTTATTTATTTTTAATGAAAGCAGAGTCTTCTTTGGCCTACACATTCACATTTTCACATAGCAAAATCTGTGAGACTGCAAAGTTGTGTAAAATAAAATAATGGTAAAATAAAGTAAAAAGTTAAGTAAAGTATGGACACACAACATATTTTGCTCAAATATACAGAAAAAAAAAGGGTAAAATACATTGAAAATTTATTTTCCAATATATTCCCATACATGGTCCAATCAGAGTACTGTATTCTGAATATTTATACTTTTCACAAAACCGCAATATTTTTGTTGCACACTTTGTAATGTACTTATGCAAGTCTAAATTTTACCCTTTTTTTTTTCTTTTTTTTTTTTTTTTTTTTTTTTTCAGTTTTTTAATGAAAGCAGAGTTTCTTTGACCTACACATTTACATTTTCATACAGCAAAATCTGTGAGACTGCAAAGTTACTGCGAGTTGTGTAAAATAAGCGACAGGCTGGCAGGCTGCAGGTTGCATTAAAGAAAAGGCATTGAAAGAGTTAACTATGATCCTATGATGCAGTAATGTGATCATAGACATGGTACGTTTTAATGCACCTGTCTTGAAGAATGGCCCTGTAATGTGATTTCCTTGCAAAAAAGAAAGCATTTGGAGCAGAGTCAAAGTAAAAAGCAAGTTTTTTTTTACTGGCTTTACCAATAATGGACATATATTATGACGTTAGAGCATCCGCCTCAATAATAGTATCGCGCTGTTGCATCAGAGTAGATTTATGATAACAAAGTGCACATATCTCTTAGTGATTTGAAGTGTTTACGTGCCCTTATGCCACTGTATTGTCAGATGAGATTGTCAGCTTGGACTGTGCTGTTGGATGCAGGAGACAGTGTTGGCAGGTCCATACTGTGCACCCTGTGAGCTGATCCATAAAAGTGAAGAAACATTGTCCAATTCTCTGACACGACTAACCTCCAGTGCTTTGTTAGTGTATAGTATTGTTGCATCTTGACATTGTAAGATCCATATATAGACATCACACACATATATAGACATCCATTATTCTATGTGATCTTTATTGCATTCAGGTCTTCAGCTCTAGAAAGTGCTGCTTATTCATTGTATTGTATTGTATCTTTTCTTTAATAACCTTTGCACAAGTAATTCAGACTAAAAAGCAATGTATGGCTAACAAAAAATGCATTGTATTCAGGGAGAGATGTGAAGAATACTTGGGAAAATGTCTTCAGTTATAGAATACTGAGAACTCCTCTGTACCTGATTTTTACCATCTTAAAAGCGTGAATAAGAGGAATAGTTTTTTACAACTTTCAGAAGCAAGACAGGAGTTCTGCCATCATAATAAAGCTAACAAAACTAGCATGCTGATGCACACTCCTGATTATCAGACAATAAAACACAAGACACATTTTGCTCAAATACACAGAAAGTACACAGGGTACAGGGCATTTAAAATATTTTTTCTGATATATAATCCCATACATGGTCCAATCAGAGTGCTGTATTCTGCATATTTACACTTTTCACATTCAGTATAGTAGTAGTATATTATAGTTTAAAAACATGACATAAGATTAAAACAGCAATATTATTGTTGCATACTTTCTAATGCACTTCTGTAAGTGTAAATTTCAGGACCTGCAGTGTATTCATTTGGGTTTTGTAAAGTAAGAAAAAACATATATAAGTCGCGCTGGACTATGCACTTTTTGGGGGAATTTTTTTTTTTTATAAAATCAGAGGCCAGGAACTGACATTTCAACTTGAAAGGCAAGTTATAGTAATAACAATAGAACAGAGAACAACAGGCTGTTAATGTCACATATTACGAGTTATTCATAAGTATAGCCTAAACAACAGACCAGAACAAGTTTACTAAACTCTTGATCTCACTCCAAATCACTAAATCCATTGAATTCTGAGCAACTCTGTGACCTCCAGAGGTAAACAGAGCGCCACTTCCTCTTCTGGGTAGCTGTCACCAGACTCAGCATCAGTTCCAGTTAGAATTATTCCGGCCTTTCTGAATCCCGACAGGATGGTTTCAGGTGTCACTGAAGTCCAGACTTTGTCGATCCTTCCAATGACTTCCAGGAAATTTTCATGTTTGTCACAAGTTTCGCACTACAAACTTTCTTTCTGCTGCTTGATTACTGTTTTCAGCTGTGTATTTCACTACTTGCAGCTTGTAATCTGCAAAATATTATTTTCTTTTTGGAGACATTTGTGTTCAGTCTTCTCAGTCATCTTTATAAGTTTGTTTCAATTTTCTATTTTCTGTACAGAAGTAATGGTGCGATCGAGTGACATGATACAGACAGGACAGAGGCTCTTTCTGCAGGAAACATGCACAGTAGAGCCAAGTGACAGTGGTACAGGAGTAATAGGAGTGTAGAGCGCCCTCTTGTGACTGTCAGTGTGAAAACTTTAAAATATAAATCGCACTGTAGTATAAGTTGCAAGACCACCCATACCATGAAAAAAAGTGCGACTTATAGTCCAAAAAATACTTACTTTTCAACACTGTAATTACAAGCCTCTCTCTAATTTTAGCATTATTAGTTCCAAAATGACACTAAATATAAGAACGCTTGTAGATGCAGGAGAAATTACTACTTTTATCTCTCAGACTCTCATAAATTAAAATTAAAAAGCAAATGTATTCTCGTTTCTATGACAATGTTGACAGTGCATCATCCACCATCTAAACTACTACTGCATCTCAAACTATCCAAAGTATTCTCTGTGGACCACATCTCTACACTGCCCAGAGTGAGTTATTAAATTTAGCTTACATATTTCCAGCAGTAGCCTGGACTTGGACCGGACCCTGCCATAAATCAGAACAGTGGTGAAAGTTGCATGGTGTTAAAACCCGGGAGCGTAATTTATAGTACGGAATATCAAGTGCGGGATAGAATCATATAGTTATTTGTCTCAACAGAAAGCAATGCACACTACACAATTCGAAGCACAGGAAGCTAATAGACAAAAATAACCTTTGCAATTACGCATTTTGCTTTGATTTTAGCCTAAAGAGCATTGGCGATACATCATCATGAGTTGGCGCGTTCTGCTCTGTGTAATGCGCTAGTTCTGCTCCGAGCTAATAGCGTAGCACTGTGTCCCCGGCGAGGCTGTGGCAGGGACCATGGCTTCATTGACATGCCTATTATGGTTTTGCAGTCTCACTGGCTGGGGGTACTTTCTGTTGGCCGTACAGCGTAAGGCTATTACAGCACTGGACAATGATGTAAAAGGATACTGAGGAATGTGGTGCCCGGAGACCCCAGGAGTTTCGGACCGCTGGCCTCTGTGGAGCTGAATGGATATTAAGCTTCCATGTGTTGTAGATGTAATGTGACTGGATATTCACAGCAGCGTTATTATGCAGCTAGGAGGAGATATATTTAATCATTTAGCGATCTATAGGGTAACAGTAGGTCTGTTCTGCTCAGTGATCTATAGGTCGGCACTTCGAATGCCGCTCTCGATGTAAACATTGATGATAGAGTGGTCGGATGAACTAGTCACCGATTGGCGGCGCGATTCCAGCTCCTGCAGATTATGATGTTGTTGTGTCCTTGGGCAAGAGACTTAATCCACCTCAGCCCTGGTGTTTGCGTACACTGGTGTGTGAGTGTGTGTGAATGGGTGAGTGGTTCCTTGATGCAAAGAGCTCTGAGTGCCTTGAAGATGGAAAAGTACTGTATAAAAATATGACCATTTACCATTAGCATCTATAATCACCAAACTTTTTGTTAATGAAAACCATAAATGTAGTTTTGTGTAGATAGTTTATTAAAATCAAACCCATTATTTAATTTAGTTCTCTCTTTACCTCCAGATTTTGGTCAGCAGCATTGGTAGTATATCTGCAAACAGAATCAAATAAAGCACCTCGGACACCTTACAAATACAATGTACCATATTTTTCAGACTATAAGTTGCACCAGCCAAAAAATATATATAAGTCACACTTTTTGGGGGAAATTTATTTTATAAAATTAGAGACCAGGAATTGACATTTCATCTTGAAAGGCAACAGAGCAGAGGACAACAGGCTGAATAGGCGTCTGATATATTAACGTCACATATGAACAGTTATTCAGATAATTATAGCATAAACAACAGAACATAACAAGTTTACCAAACTCTCTGTCTCACTCCAAATCACTAAATCCATTGAGTTCTTCATCCCTGGTGTCACTTCTGTGCAACTTCGCGATCTCCGGAGGTAAATGGAGCGCCTCTTCCTCTTCTGGTTGTTGTCAGACTCAGCATCAGTTCCAGTTAATGACCATCCAGTGACTTCCAGGAAAGTTGCATGGTGCAACCGAAACCAGGAGGTTTCCGTGAAGTTGTGTTCTCCATTCCCACTCTCCGTCAGTCCCTCACAAGGTTCTCTCACTCCAAACTTTCTTTCTGCTGCTCCATTACCACATATTTCACTACTTGCAGAAGGACAGCAGCTTTTTCTGCAGGTGACATGCGCAGAAAACTGACACACAAGCCTAGAGCACCCTCTCGTGGCTGTCAGTATGAAATTTTTAATATATAAGTCGCACTTGGAGTATAAGTTGCAGCACCACCCAAAACATAAAAAAGTGCAACTTATAGTTTGAAAAATACGGTAGATAAAACAAAAATAATCTAGGAACCAAGACTCAGCTCAATTTATATTCTCATAATCATATCCCTTAAATGATTTTCTATCTTAGAATGTGCTATTCCTCTGATACCATCCTTTTCCAGTTTGGAATTTTGTGGTCAGTTTCATCAAATGCTTTCCGTAAATCTAATATATCTGTGCTAAGGCAAAACTACATTCAAATCCTGTTGTGATAAAAGTACACCCTTACATGTTAGGAGGATATTTTCATGAGTCTTTTTAAGTACACTTTTACTTTCACTGGTGGAGGGTCTGACCTGCTTAAAGCATGGTGTGTGGCATTAAATGTAAGTATGTGATGCCACCAGGCCAAGTTACAGGTCATATCACACACTAAGAATGGATTACTGATATTTTAAGTCGTAAAACCACCCAAAAAGAAATAAATACATAAATATGTTAAATGATATACTGTTATGGATGTCCCCCATGGATATGGCAAAGCATATCCATGGGGGACAAGTACACAAGTTGTCACATTGAGCACCTTTAAATACAAAAGCCTTTAATATTGTGACATTTTGGAAGAGCTAAACATAAAATAAAGACAATCCTCAACTACTGTCACCAGAGTGTGTCATCACCATTATGGAGATTATAAATTGCATTTTAAGTTCCCCACTTTGGCCAGTTGTGATTACTGGCCTGGAATATCTCTGTTAAGTGAAAGTATGGTCCTGGAGAATGTGCACCGCTGTAAGGCCTAGGAGAATAATTAGCAACATCTGCTGTACATTCTGCTGCGAAGGAAAAAAGTGTAATTTGCTTTAATTGTATATTTTTATGTGTTCTGTGAGATGGAAAATCACTCATTTAGATTGCAAAATGTTTACACAATTGAATACTCCATTCTCCATAATCGGCTGTGGAGTCTAACGCTGATGAAGTTACTGTTTTGCTTTAGGTAATGTACTGAAATAGACAATGCATCTAACAGAAATGCATTTTATTATTCTAAGAACTTTGGACTTAAAGAGGCGGAATTGTGGGATATTAAAGGGATAGTTCGGATTTTTTGACATAAATCTGTATGGCATCCCCGTCATCAGTGTTGTGCATCCACACCGACTTACCCCCGAAAGCGTCCGGTGAGCCGAGATACTGGCCCGTTTTGGTGCTGAGGAAAGTAGTTCGGCAAGTTGTGTGGGGCTGTATACTAAAGCGTTTTTCTTCTCAAAGCAATATTTTGTTCAAAAGAGTGATACATTTGCATCACAAAACCATCGTCGCCAAAAAAGTCAGATCTCATAATTGCTTGGCGCTATTTTCTCTCCGTACGTACCACTGCGCGCGGGCCGCCAGGTGACAGTCGCGCACGGATCCATCAGTTTCTTCAGTTGTTCGGCAGTGTTTACATGCGCAGACGCCGCCACGCGAGAGAGCTAACGAGAGAGCTAGAGCCATAAGTATATGAGCCTGGTTCACTTTGTTTACTGCTCGGAATGTTAGCGACAACATGTCTGATTATGACACCGACAATAAAGACTTTGCCTTTACCACAAACCCAAGGGGAGATCTTTGTGAACCCGAATATACTGATGCTGAATTTCACCAGATGGAGTTAGAAAGAGCAGAGAGAGAGAGAAAAGACAGAGAAGTGGTACAAGTTGAAGCTGGAGCCGTGTGAGAGACCGAGTGAGCGACAATCACCATCACGTCATTTATAAACTCGTATGCAGCGAACATAGAGCCTCCACTGTGACTGAAGCATGGACGACTAACAGAAACATAGAATCATCACACGTCCACGTAGCTGCTGTCCAATAGTGTATGTGACATTTACAATAGTAATAACAGTCGACTTATAAAGTTACGTTTTGTAGAAGCTTCACTGGTGATATGACACTGAGTGATTTACTGCACACAGCGTTACAGCTGATTTCTTGAACCTGTTCTCTTGTAAACACAGCGGCACTTCTTCGTTCTTACCTGGTTTGTTTCCACATTGAAGCCAAAGGCAAGAAGCCAAAGTTTCCTCAGCGCAAAGTCCGTGACAGGAAAACAGTGAAATGTGCGTGGAGATTCAGCCAGATTTTTGTTGTTACAGCCTGGATAATCAAGAGTTCGCACCATTTTTTTAGATATATTCATATGTATCTTATACAGGCTCATATACTTATGGCTCTAGCTCTCTCGTTGCTCTCTCGCGTGGCGGCGCATGTAAACACTGCGAACAACTGAAGAAAGTGATGGATCCGTGCGCGGCTGTCACCTGGGCGGCCTGCGCAGTGGTACGTACGGAGAGAAAATAGCGCCAAGCGATTATGAGATCTGACTTTTTTGGCAACAATGGTTTTGTGATGCAAATGTATCACTCTTTTGAACACATATTGCTTTGAGAAGAAAAACGCTTTAGTATACAGTCCCCACACAATTTGCCGAACTACTTTCCTCAGCACCAAAACGGGCAGTATCTCGGCTCACCGGACGCTTTCGGGGGTAAGTCGGTGTGGATGCACAACACTGATGACGGGGATGCCATACAGATTTATGTCAAAAAATCCGAACTATCCCTTTAACTGCTAACACATCACTTGTTTAGGTCAACATGTTACCTTGTATTGTTTTGAAAATTGTATATTTCTCAAAAAACAAACAAACAAACAAACACGTATTAACATGTTTCACTTTTGTTGTCCCTCCCTTTGCTCTCTGTGTTAAGTCACTCCCCCTTCAGAGTGGCATCACAACATGATCAGTGTGCAATAGAATAAATGATAATTGATAAACTAATGCACATCACATCAGGTTTCTCAAATTGTGTACAGTTTTGTATTGTGTTTTTTTTTTTTTGTTGTTGTTTGTTTGTTTGTTTTGTTTTTTTATTGTTTTTGTGGGAACATGGAAGGCTTGTGGGCTAAGATTTGAACTTTCATCAGCCAGTTTTACTTCATGGAAATTGTATATATACAGTCCCTGACAAAAGTCTTGTCGCTTATCCATTTTGTAGAAACAAAAGCTTATAACCTGACTTTAAATTAATCGATTGGTTTTAGAAATGTCTCATATGAAAGCTAAAACCCTCCCAAATTATGCTCAATATACTAAATTAAATTTGCTTCACTGAAGAAAGATTGATCATTTAATGAACACAGAAAGGTCAGATTTTGGCCTACAGAAAATTGAACAAATAATTTACTTCAAATACAAAAATATGTTGCATAACGTCAGTGAATGAAGTAGTGGTGCTGTGAGATCCATATTTAATATCTTGTATGACTTCCATGAGCTTGAAGGACGCATCCATGCGGTTCAACAATGATTCATACAATTTGTTGATGAAGTCATCAGGAATAGCAAAGAAAGCGTCTTACATGCCTCCCAGAGTTCATCAAGATTCTTTGGTTTTGCCTTCCATGCTTCCTCTTTCATTCTGCCCCCAGACATGCTCAGTGATGTTCATGTCTGGTGACTGGGCTGGCCAGTCCTGGAGCACCTTGATCTTCTTCACCTTGAGAAACTTTGATGTAGAGATAGAAGTATGTGATGGAGCACCATCCTGCTGCAAAATTTGACCCCTTTTATGGTTGGGAATGTAAGAGGAGCTAATACTTCTTGATATTTTAGGTTATTGATATTGCCTTCCACCCTGCAAATGTCTCGCACACCCCCATACTGGATGTAACCCCAGACCAGGATTTTTCCGCCACCAAACTTAACTGTTTTCTGGGTGAATCTTGGATCCATGTGGCTCCAGTAGGTCTCCTGCAATATTTGTGGCGGCTGTGATGTAATTCAACCGAGGATTCATCTGAGAAATCCACCTTCTGCCACTTTTCCAGTGTCCATCCTTTTAGCAGGCTGTGGGCCTTGGCAAATGCCACACGTTTTTTAATTGCCTTTTGTTTAGTGCTGGTTTCTGTGCACTGATTCGACCATGGAGGCCATTTCGAGACAGAATTCTACAAACTGTTGTGGTTGACACAGGGACTTGAGGTGACCAGGCCTGGTGGAGTCTGCTGCAGTGGAAAAGGGGCTGCCCTTGGATCTTTGAAATCAACAAACGGTCCTCCGAGCAGTTGTCTTGCGGGGTCTGCTGGACCTGGACTTGTCAAAAACATCTCCAGTCATTTCAGATCTTTTTCTTATTCTTTGTACTTGACGCTGAGACACATTGAAGGTGTCACCACCTCAGCAGTGGATCTGGTCTTCAGCCTCTTGATAATTAACACTTTGGTCTCAGGGTGGATCTTAGGCATGTTGTCAGAGGTCAAGTTGCGGTTGATGTGAAGGTCTGGTGTGCTGGGGTTCTTTTTATACACACCCACTAATGATTGATCAGTAACTGATCACAGGTGAGGCTGTAATCTAGGATTGGGTGCATCATATGACAAGGCGACAAGACTTTTGTCTTGCCAAAATCTGACCTTTCTGTGTTCATTAAATGATCAATCTTTCTTCAGTGAAGCAAATTTATTTTAGTATGTTGAGCATAATTTGGGAGGGTTTTTAGCTTTCATATGAGACATTTGGGCGGCAGTAGCTCAGTTTAACAGTTTGTAGAGCATTCGCCCATTCTGAAGGTTGGCGGTTTGAATTTAAGTCAGTGACCCACAGGTTGGCTGGTGTATAAGCTTGAATTGCGTTGTGTCCTTGGAAGACACTAAGCCCACAGTGTTGCGTACACTGGTGTATGAATGTGTGTGTGAATGGGTGAGTGGTTCCTTGTTGTAAAGCGCTTTGAGTGCCTTGAAGGTGGAAAAGCGCTATAGAAAAATGTGATACATTTACCATTTACATTTCTAAAACCAATCGATTAATTTAAGTCAGGTTATAAGCTTTTGTTTCTACAAAATGGATAAGCAACAAGACTTTTGTCAGGGACTGTATATATATATATATATATATATATATATATATATATATATATATATATATATATATATATATATATATATATATATATATATATAAGCTTTTTCCCAAATCCTGTAGGAAGAAGGGCAATAAAGTCTTTCCCCTTGATAAAATGCACCGGACATTCTATTTGTTCCTCAATTAAATCCTCAATCTTGGGAATCATTGGCAACACTGAATGTCTGGCTCTTCGCTGATTGGTTGGTGCCTAAACTCGCACTTCCGGGGATTTTGCGAACCGTCTAGTGTATACTGATTCCTGACCTAGTCGTTGGAGAGAAATGAAATTGAGTGGAGACACTAGGTGGCGCCAGCCTGGCTACAAAAATACTATTTCAAGTGTATGCAAGAATCAGTACTGAACTAACAGGATTCATTTGGATGGATCCACCTATGACAGGTGTAAGATCACATTGTAATATCAAAAAAAGTTGCATTTTTAATATTACTGAACTATAAAAATCAATGCAGGGCCTTTTCTTCAGTGTCACAATTCAATTTGAAACTTGAGTATTGTGACAGCACTAGTCTGAAGCGAGTGATGGAGATCAGACAGACATGTATTGGCAGTCACATCACGATCAGTTAGCCCGAGGGCAGCTATGACTAAGCAGTATTATTGCTGTTTTTTTTCCATCCAAGTCTCAAATATTGATTGTACGTCCTTGAAATTTCGTGCCTGGCAAATCCAGAACGATATCTGTGTATTTTTTATACAAATGGATCAGTCTGGTCACTTCTCCCTCCAACACATCTCCTGCCATGCCAAATGTAGCCACGCAATCAGATTAGTTTGTTTGGGTGTTGAATGTGAAACATAGGATCTCATTGGTCACTTATCATTTACAAACAAATTCAAATTTCCCTCACCTCAGATTAACACAGTTTACTGCTTTGCTTATTGATGTTTTTCAGTCCCCTGTGATAGTTTTGTCCTTTCTTTTTTTTTTTTTTTCCCTCACATGCAGCCACATTTGTTACCTCCGCCAAGGAGGTTATGTTTTTGCCGGCGTTTGTCTGTTTGTTTGTTTGTCTGTTAGCAACATAACTCAAAAAGTTATGGACCGATTTTGATGAAATTTTTAGGATTTGTTGGAAATGTGAAAAGGAAGAACTGATTTCATTTTGGGGGTGATCTGGAAGAAATCCTGGATTCTGGATCACTTTGAAATTTTTGTTAACATTGTGGTAAATGGGGCCAAAAATTTTGTTTCTCAATATCTCGGTTAATTATTGACCAAACCCCATGAAATTTGACTCAGGGATGGACAATGGGATCCTCTTTCATATTCCAAAGGCTGATCCGGATCTGATCCAGAAGACTGATTTTATTGCAATTTATATAAAAAATGGGGGTAGTCCTTGGCAGAGGTCTGCGCTCTCTGAGTGCTTTTCTAGTTTTGATATGGATTTGCCATGCGTGTCTCTGATTGGCTAATCCACCTGTCAATCACGCCCATCTGAACCCAGAGAGATTTACGAGACTCACATATTTGTAAAATATTGAAGAAGTGTGTATTTTGGATCCCAGCCAAAGAAATATTCACAAGAACACGATCTTCTGCACTCTTTCCTGACCTGAAGAGTCCCGGGTACAGTCATTTCCTCTCAGCCTCTCCACTCTCCATCACTTACAATTCAGAAAGAGGCTCCAGAAAGAAGAGAATGTATTAAAAAATAGAATTACACTGAAGATGCTATGCTCCCCCATGTCGACCTTTCACAAGTTACTCCACTGCACTTTTGAAGACCTTCCATTTCCTCATCCCACAAAACAGTACACATTGTATCTTGGATTATCTTTGGGATTATCTCTTCACCTCTCTGGCTTTCCGTTTTCTCACTACTGTTTACCACAGAAGGTACATTATTTTTTGTCAAGACCATAGACTGTATGACAGAGCTAACCCACTAGACACTGTGTTCCAAATAAGAAGTGAACATGGGGTGCTTCTGGCTCCAACGACTCTGGCTCTAATTGACTTTACATTGGAAATTTGTCGCTGCAGTGAACCTTGTCATTTTGGTTTTACAATGTTCATATATTTCTATGTTCGTATGTTCTTACATGATCCTGGTGTTTTTTTTTTTTTTTTTTATTTTGCTATTTTGTCTGTAAATAATTTCCAATTCCTAATATGGAACTGGCTCCAAGTTTGCTCCTATAACTGCTAGCCTTGTGAGTTTTTTTTTTTTTTTTTTATTTATTAGTCTGTGTCCAAAGCTCAAAATGGTCTGTTCCGCCTTGTGATGGTCATGTAGTGGTAGTTTTACCTTTTGTTCAGTAGAAATCGACAATTCCAGGGCTGAAATTATCCAAATGATTCTAGTGAAGTGTATGGAGTTTAAAAACAGGAACATTTCCTGTATTGCCACATGACATCACCAAGTGGAGCAGAGTTTTTTTCAGTTTCAGAGAAGAACTCAGCCTAATTACGCAGTGTGTTGTGTGTTTAACATGCGTGAATGAAACAAAACACAATTCTAGGTATATTTTTGATGAAGAAAAAATAGTGTAATATGGACCCTTTAAATCTGGGGTCATAAAACTAAGGCCCACAGGTCAACTCCGGACCGCCACGCCCAGCACCCTATGAGGCAGTCCTCAAAAGTTGTCATAGCCTATTTTTTTAAAACTACTTTTTTGGCAAACAATAGCATGTCTGCATCTTGTATTCTGTAATTTCTTTTGTCTGTTTTGTTTTTTCAATTAAAAGATTATATTTATATGAAGTAAAAGTTAAACAATTATATGACGTATTTACATTTGTCGCTCGAGATCAAACAGTGACAGTCAATGCTCGCGTTCTGTAGTGCAGTTAAAGACAGCAAAATGGCTTGTGTTAAAGTACGAAAAGTTGACAGAGAGTGCCGAGTTTTCAAAGAACAGTGGACGACAGATTTTTTTTTTTGTTCAGTGTAAAGCCCATGCAGTGTATCTGATATGTAAAGAAAGTGTAGCGGTTTTCAAAGAATATAATCTGCGTCGTCAGGGTCATACAATTCTGTTATACGACTTACCCGACCATGGCCCCACATCACATTCAGGAGCGATAAAAGTTTGATGACCCCTCCTTTAACATACTTTGCTTAAAACATTCCGCAGTATGGCAATAAACATATCTAGCCTGCATGCATCCGATTAGAACCAGCATATCTTGAAAAACATGTATTGTTACTGTGAGCGGGGTTGCCTCTCCCACTTAGCATGGTTGTGTCACCTCCTTGTCACCATGGAGACAGAAAGGTTTAAAGCCTGACAGCGTAACAGTCAACGCAATAACATGTCCATGGAGGTGGCAGAAGCTCCAGCCAAAAAATTACACCGTGCACCTTTGGTTCTAAATTCTAAAACACCGTTGCAAAGGCTTCGAAAAGTATTTGAAAAAGAGCTCCCCTTTAACCACAAGAGGTATATTATTCGCCGCCGTGACCTCCAGATACCTGTTTAAGACCTTCAATACCGACACTGTAAAACCTAACAAGATGTTGTGGCCCGCCGATCCCTTTACGTGCACTTGTGGTTTTATTGGGGCAAGCTTATTGGTCATCCTGGCTACTGTCATATCTCCGAATTACATTTCACCCCCCAAGTATCAACAAACCTGGAAGACGGCATACTTCATGAAATAAGGATATATTGTACCTCCATATTGGATTGCACTAGACATGTAATAAACCGGCACTCCACGCATAAGAAATACAGTGAGCGAATAGAGTTCACATACCTCTTCTGCGCCTCCTGTCAAATAAAACGTGAAGGTCCACCAAGATATCTGTGCGAGCAATAGTAGTAGTAGTAATATCATGAATGTCAGATGCGTTTTGTCAAAGAAATAAACAAATATTGCGTTTGTCTTGATAACAATGCGACTCTGATTTATTTGTCCATAACCTACGCCATTATCGTGATGGAAGTCCTGTGTTTTATCAAATTGTATTAATATGAATAATAAAAGTGGATAGTAAAACATGACACATTGTTAACCCCGCTTTATCACTGCTGTGACATTGGTTTTAGTGACTCCAGTGTGGTTTATTTACTCGACGTGGCAGCCATTTTGGTTCCCGATAGCGCTGAATGGTTTCTTGTTTTCTTCCAGATGTGCAGTTTGGTTGAGACAAGCTGTCACCAGGCTAATAGATTTGAGCGCAGTGATTAATGATACAGTATGTAATTATGTGAATTGTGTATTCTTGTGCTTTGCTCTCCCAGCAATTTCATTTCATTTACAAACATGATCTGAAAATGTAAAAAAATTTAAAAAATAAAATAAAAATGCAGATATCTATCGTTGCTTCACTAAGGGTGCTGATTAAATGTGCATTATGTTTTTTGTTTTGTTTTTTTAAACCTACTTGTCTCCATGGTGATCATCTCGCAGAAACGACCCTGCCACTCCTCTGTTCTGATCCAAATCTTGGTCTGGTAGCGTCAGATGCTCGTCTCAGTGGAGGAGAAGTTTAATGTCCTGCTGTAAAACATACCAGACAAAGGGACAGCTTTTCCATGGAGACAAGAAGGTGGTAGATACTCCATCATAAATGTTTCATAGTGTACCTTTAAAGATAAAACATGAAAGCAGGGATACTCATTGCACAGCTCACGAGCCACATGCGGCTCACCAAGCTTTAATTGGTGGCTTGCAAGCTTATACCAAAAATAGTAACACAGCCAATATATATATTTTTTCAAATGTGCTAGACAAACATATAGTGATCACTGCAACACAAACATCTGCATTATACTAAGTATTAATCAAGGCTTAATTAATGGTGTTTCCTAAAGGGGGCACTGTGACACCAGCAACCAGTGATGCGCAGGTCCATGTATAAATGAGCCGTACCTGACCAACATTTTCAACTAACCCATCCACAACTCCGACCGCAAAAAAATATTTGAAAATATTCTACCTGACCTGCTGCCTGACCCACATTTTAAAAAGTAGTCCATGCTCTTGATTAACATCATCTAAATAAAGTGACCAACATAAATAAAGTGAGTGAAATTATGTTAAATAAAAAGCTGCACTAAACACGCACTAAACTGCACATGTACAATCTGCACTCGTATGACCTGCACATGTATATCTGAATACATGAACCATCTCCAACATGATAGACACACAGAACACTCACCATGAACAGCACATGACTGTCAGAGAGAGAACACTCCTATTCCACTGAGTCGTGTCCTTCAGTCCGACAGAAGCTGACACATCAACACAAGGAGCGAGCTGTTTTTTCCAGACATATAGTTTATGCAAATGAGCCATGTGATTTTAAGTTTTGTTTCTGTAAAATGTAAACAAATGTGTCAAAGCTGCATTAAACACATTATAATGTCAAACAGGCTGATGTGGCTCTATAGTGGTTATGGTTTATATGTTGTAAAGTTGAGTTATTTATTCAGATCAGTAATAGTAATAATGCATGCCAGCTTCTGCTCATCCAAGTATTAAGGTAAATATGGTTTTAACTGAAAATGGGGCTGGTTTTGTGGGATGTCCAATTTATATGTAAAAATGCACATTTGCAAAGGTGACTTGGTATGCTGGCATATGTTGGGTATAAGTGGCCCTCCTCTTAATTTTTTTCAGTGAGTGAATTCTGGAGGTTCAAAATCTTGTTCAAGTACAAGAATGGGAACTTTGGTGTATGTAGGTGCTACTTCAAAGGACGTATGTGGGGGTAAAATACATTATATTTTCAGAAAACAGACTTTGAAGTTATGTCCCATTAAACTCTATGGGGGCAGATTTATTACATTAAAACAGTGCATAGTTGATCATGTTGTTTCCACGTGAAAGCTTGTATTTTTAAGAGACCAAAAGTGTTGTCTGTAGTCTAAAAGTCTTACAGTTTTAAGGGGAATGTTACAGTTCCTTTAACATTTAAGCACTTTTAATATTTACTTATCAATCAACTACCACAGGCCATTAACTCCATTCTATTAGCCCCTAACTAAAAATTCCATTATCAGTAACATCACAACACCTAACTTTATAATAACGTTGCATATTCCACTTTGATAAAACTCCCATGCAGGCTTGGCGCTTGTATCAAATTAACAACAGTGCCTTGAGCTCCTCTGTGCACCCGGCCTCATAAAACTGCCCTTATTTATGAGTAGCATTTACATACAAATCACTGTTGACGTTTCATCGCATAGCTCAGCGTAGACACTCTGGCCTGACTGCGTTCTGTGGTGGCTTTTTCTGGGTCACCCTCCGCTCGCCTTTATTGGTTTTTGTTTCTTGTTATCCAGCCGTTGCCGCGCGAGCTGTTGATTTTTGTACCTGACTGCCTCTGCCTTGTCTGTGGTAATGAGTGTGCACAGGGAGATGATGTGCCTACATGCATGGAGGGCTCCAATGACGGGCCCGACAGACCAGCGCAATTGGATTCATGCATTTGAGGCTAGCTCAGGTGCTTGTTTTAGTTCTTCTGTAGCTACCAGAATAGAATAAATCAAGAAGTTGGTGGCACACATCTATGTTACAGCATTGTTATAGCACGGGTGTAATAACATGGTATCTAGGGACATTAAAATGGCCACCTAATATCGAACTGACCAAAACATACGTGTAGCTCTATACATTATTGGTACTATTCTAGCCCCATTTGGCACAGAGAGATTAATCATCACAGAAACATGAAAACAGAGTCTAAAGAGATTTAACTTTGCTATATCCAAACATGGAAGACATAATGCAATTGAATAAAATGTTATGTTTATTGATAATTAGCAAAATAAACCCTTTTTGTGATTCCTAGGGAGCCCCATGGCTAATTTGACTACTTTACTAATTTTACAATTTTACTTCCTAATCCCAATTCTGAATAGCAAGACTGTAGCAATACTGTTACTAGGTTGCAGAGGTGGGGACTTGCAAGTCATGACTTGGATTTGAGTCAGACTTGAGTCACTATTTTTAGGACTGGAGACTTGACTTGGACTTGAGGCCTGTGACTTGAGAAGCACTTTTCAATCAGAATTCTTTCTATTCTGACCATAATGATTCACACTAAGATCTTGTCAAGACATTTAAAAAGAAAAACATTTACATTTCTATACTCATATATAAATATACCATGACTTTTTAATTACAATTTAGTTTAGAGTCCATATAAATTGCAAAAATCTAAGCTATATTTGGTACTTTGGTTTAAGGACTTGAAATGACTTGAAGCTCAAAGCAGACGACTTGGACTTGACTTGGACTTATGGACCAGTGACTCGTAGCCAGGCTGGTGCCACCTAGTGCCTCCACCCAATTTAATTTCACTCCAGCGACTAGGTCAGTAATCGGAATACGCTAAATGATTCGCTAAAGCCCCGGAAGTGCGAGTTCGGGCACCAACCAATCAGCGAAGAGCCAAACATTCTGGGTTGGCAACGATTCCTGGGAATTTTTGGTGAATTTTATCAAGGGGAAAGACATTATTGGCCTTCTTCCAACAGGATTAGGAAAAGCTTAATATACCAGTTAACCCTGTCAGTGGCACATTACATATGTCTTGACTAAATAGCTGCGATTGGTTAAATGAAAAAAGAACCTGCCTACCATCGAGCGAACGGTTTCTAGCAGTGAAACCAGCTGATGAATCAGGCTAAGTGACTCAAGACTCAACTTGGACTTTCTTGTCTTTGACTTGGGACTTGACTCGGACTTGAGGTCAAAGACTTAAGACTTACTTAAGACTTGCAAAACAACAACTTGGTCTCACCTCTGCTAGGTATGGTTAGTATTGTCTTGGTATTGCAACAATCTTCAATCTTCAAAATGCCTTACCAATTTTGCTATGCTTTTTTCCATCCTGCCATGCACTAGAGTGTGACCAACATAGAAAAATGTCAATATTGTTCTGTATGTATATGTATGATAACGTGCAAGTTAAAATCTACTATTAGTTTTATTCAATCCTCAGGCTTTTCTATTTTTTCTTTTTCTTTACTGAAATATAACCCAGTGAATGCCTTTCACATATGAAGTCATAAATAGGATATGAAAAATGTATATACACATTAGAGCCCGACCGATATGGATTTTGTTGTGGCCGATATGAAACTGATATAATGGGAGTTGAAGCTGCCGATAGCCGATATAATCACCGATATATTTAGTGATGTAAAAATTCACAGTAAATCTTGAATTGATTAAAAAACTTAGGTTTGGCTCTAGTGGATTCTAAATTGGGTTTATTTAGGCAACATTTATTGTTATTTTGACTCTTCACATCAAATTTACATACAGTAGATTGGCCTAATCACATTCTAGCTACTGTTACTGTCACTGCTAGTGATGGGTATTCCAGTTTTTTGTTTTTTTTTGGAGAACCGGCTCGGCTCACAAAAGCAGCTGGCTCTTTCGGCTCCCAAGCGACTCTAGAGATTGTTTTGTTGCAAGCAGGACTAAACCAGAACTGAACCAGGACTGAATGTCGGGACTCAGTTTCTATCTTTCTCCTGCACTCGAGCCCAAGATTAGTCCTGGTTTATTCATTTTATGCTGAACTGCAGCCAAATATGCACTTTTTTATCCTATGCACACGCAGATTTCTGAAAGTTTCGTTTTCAGCCGCTGCTGCTGCTGTCAAACTACAGGTCTACATGCGGCATGAAGAGAAAAAGTGAGAAAAAGAGAAAACACGGCTCCCAATAAGAAACATGCTCCCGTTGTTCGCTTCAAAGAGCCGAATCTAAGAGCCGCTTCGATCGCGACCGACCCATAACTCCTAGCTAGTAAACTATCACTATTAGCCTTTAGCCGTAAAAACGTGCGCACCGCGGTAATTAATTATATGCATAAATGTGGATCATTTACACGTCTATTCACAGCTCATTTACATATCAATGCTGGTCCAGTAACAAATATACGGCCAATGTAGTCACTTTACAATAGACCAATAGAAAACAGCCTGTTTATGTGCGGGAGCTACAGCAGCTAATTGCTAACAAAACCTAAACTAGCTTCAAAGTCGATGTATTTCCAACACTCACCGCTCACACAGGCTCCTCCTCACATCACAAGTCTGCACTAATAAAAGTCCTTTTAATCCAGACTCAAACCGATTATTCGAAAAAGAATATAATCTCAGTGTTGCGCACGGCTGCGGGTGTAAACAAACACACGTGTGTGAAGTGACGCGACTCTGGTGGTGTGTTCAGGGACAGTACGGACACAGACAAATTACACCGTAAATAAATACTGATGTGGAGCCACATATTAGGACATTTATCTGTCTGTAAATTGGATTAAATGAACATAATGTAGAGAGTCTAAGCTTTATAACGAGATATAACATGCCCACGTGAAATATCGGCCCATATCAGCAAGCATATCGGCCGATAGCTGATATGTCTCCAAGTGCCCAAGTGCCGATATATCGGTCGGGCTCTAATACACATACACAAGATTGTATGTATAGGTGTAATGTTTCTATATTCTCTTTTTAGTTGATTCTGCTATTTTTGTTGCTTATTTTGCTTACATCATAGAATACGGCCATGCATTAACACATACTACACTCTGAGGTTCACCATAATCTTCTTAAGAGCTAAAATACTGCCTTTCGAAGATTTCTATACTTATTTTTGTAGGAGTGGGTTCTATTTGCAGTGGCTCAAAGTTATTCCTCACTTCACTCCTGCATTCTAAGCAATGAAATTATACACTGTTTATAAGCCCTTTATAAATCCATATATTTTGATTTCAAGATATACTGTATATGAGTACTGGGGCAAGACAAACTCTGCTCAAATACATGGAATAAAAATCAGGTACAGGCCCTTTAAAAGCACACTTTAAAATACAGTATACACAGGAATTTCTATTGAACCAAAATCCTTGAAACAAACAGAATGTGATTGTGACTCGGAAGGCCTCCGTGGAATTAGACAGTGCGACTGGATTGTTTCTGTGTCTTCAAAGAACAACATTTATTCACACTGAACATGGAGTGTTTGAAGGTTTGCTCTCCCCGGGGATCCTCTTTAAAAGTGCTGTAAGATTTTCAAGTGCTTTCTCAGCATGGAGCCCGGGCTTTTGTTATGTTGAGTGTGACTTTCAAGCAAGTTCCATAGACTTATAAGAAGTTAATGCGCAAATAGAACAGTGGGTCTTTGTTCGTGCGACTATTTTCTTTTTCTTATATATTAAGTCTGTGGTGAATGAGCTGACTATGGATTCACGCAGTCTTACAAAGTTGAAAACATGAAAGCAAGGTGTAGAAAATAGGACCAAGTATGGTATAACAATGAATACAGCCAGTTTGTCTTTCAACCTTTTTAAATTTCATCAATATAATAACCAGATACACATGTTCAAATGAAATATAGCTTGTACTGATAACAATTTTAATGCTGTTTTATTCTTAAGCACAAAAATAGTGCCGATGATGGCCAATTTGTTATATTAGGAGTGTTTAAGATGTCGAAATCCTCGCCTGGATTGTTGGTGAGATCAGGTGGCAGCCGAGGGGAGAAAAAAGCTCAAATCATCTTGGACACTTCTCGAGCCCAAGAACACCCAGGCGGCCTCAGATCATGCAGAGTCCCAGTGACAGGACGGGTCTCGTGTTCATTTGAAGTGTTGCACAGAATAAAACTACATTAATCTTTGTGAATGCATTCTTCAAGACATCACAGACTGACACCACATCATCAGAGCAAAGATCACAGAGCTCAAAATAAAGTTTACACACTTTGACCTTATCTATGGTGACAATGACTTTTACATCATTAAGATCATACATCAATCATGTATCTGTGTTGTACAACACCCAGGCCCTTTTCTCTCTGATTTGAAGCATCTGTGTTGATGTAAAAGTAGATAGATGTGAAATGAAGAAAGAGGATTCTCATTTCATGAAAACATATCAGGTCTAATCAGCTGTCAGTCAGCTGTGAGTGTATGGCATTTCCCATCATGCCTTTGGGCTTTGTAGTCCAGGAAGACAGGTAAAGGCAGCTGCTTTTTCTTACCTTCACCCGCCATGCAAGGCTCCTGCAGTCGCCTTGATCTCATGATATTACTGGTGCCCACGTAGCGGTGTTTTAGGGCTGTCCGCCTGCAGCTGCCTTCACTGCCTTGTTCATCATAAACACATCTAGTGTGGTGTTTTGATTCTCAAGACTGTTATCCAAGTGAGTGAGTCTGGCAACCCAAATGAGTCTCTCATTTGGGTTGCCAGTTTAATGCTGAAACCGACAAAGTTTAATTGTCTGACAGCACAGAGATACATACACCATTATTTCCAGTAGTTTATCCATTCGACTATTCCATTTCAATGACTAAAACTATCTCATCCCATGCTCTTTGTACTCCACCACATCATCAGGTGGTCTAGCTACTCCGCTCCTCAGGCTAACAGCGGTAATGTAGAGCCTGAGGCAGCTCAGAGTGAGGGCGCACCTGGGACCACCGATGTTGGCCGGACTTTGGCACGGAGCCGCCAGCCTTCTGTGCTCTGAGCCAGCTGTTGTTTTATTTATCTATCTGCGAGGGCGGGTGACCTTTGGAGAAGAGACCCCCCCCCCCTCCTCTTCGGGCATTCTGTCTGGTCCCTGTCGCATTCCCCAGCTGAGGGAGGAGATCGAGAGACATCAATGGTGTCAAGTCTCATGTGCTGTTCCTTTCCTATTTGTGTGGTTGTGTGAAGAAGAAGCAAGGTAAATTTCTTACACCTTGTTTGACATCAGTTTAAGTTAGCAATGGATAGATTTTAAAGGTGGACTTTGTAACTTTTCTGCTACCTGCTTGCATCCATAGAGATATTCTTGCTTATGTTGGAATGGTCCACAGTATGACATTAATAATTCTTAGAAATAAGCAGCAACAAGGTGGATCATTCAGATGAGAGCATTTTAGAGAGCCAACATTACTCCGATACAGCTTGCATCACACATTTCATTTTTTATTTTTTTTTGCAACAGAATGTGATGTTATCTAGTTTATTGTGGTAGAACTACTAACACCACCTGCACAAATGTACTGTCTATCAGAGTCCTGCACTGGGTCGCTTATCTGCAGGTACAGGCAAATAGTTGCTGAAACGGGCGGGTTTCAACGTTCTGGAATTTTACGGGGGGTATGCGGGCGGGTAGTGATTGCACACGGGCGGGTCAGGACTAAACCAGGATTAATCTTGGACTTAAGAGTGAGAGAACCCTGAGCCCATGGAGCAGGGTGTCCGCAGAGCGCGATCGGGTGACGGCTGCTCTTACCTCAGTAGGGTGCGGAGCTCTGTGCCGGTCCTTTTGCCTGTAGACCTCGGAGCCCGTCCCACCAGTCCTGGTTCAGTTCTAGTTCAGCCCTGGTTTAGTCCTTGTTCAGTCCTGGAATCAGTCCTAGGTTAGGTCCTTCGATAGTTCTGGTTTCAGTCCTGTTTCAGTCCATGGCGTGTGCGGCTCAAAACTCTGGCATCTCGATCAGTGTTTCTTCGGCTCAGTAAATAATGCCTGTGAAGTGACAGTCGTGTCGCATCTGTGAATTCATATTCGTAATGAAGAAAGCGTAACCTTTTCATTTTATTTCATGATTGTAATTCTTGAAGTCATAACTTTTCAATTCGTATTCTGATGGATGCTTCAGTTAAAATGCTTTTGGTTTGTGTGTGATTTATGTGCACGGGCAGGTAACGGGTGGAATGTTAACAGGTCCGGGTGGGTGCGGGTTTAACTTTTATAAAATCACGGGTTATCGGGTGGGTGTGGTGCTGTACTGCGTGTGTGCGGGCAAGATGCAGGTCTTCAAAACTGGACCCGTGCAGGAGTCTGCTGCCTATGACTATGCAGCAATTCAGCATGTAGTCTGAGGACCAGCAATAGTTTGGACACAGTGCTCAATGATGCATCAGTGCAAATGCAGGTGCTGGGGATCCACCCTTCAACCTCATGGCTCGGTGTGAATATTAAGATTAAGGTACACTTTATTGTCCCTGTATGGAAATTGATCCTAACTTTCATTGCAGCTAGGGCAACCTGTCCTGCTGTTTGCATGCTGAGGGATTTATATTATTACGAAAGGTACATTTTCAAAAATACCATCATTTTTGGTGAATAAATTCTGCCTCTCCACTCTGCACTGAATCACTGTCTGTTAGCATGGAATATCGACCACCATTATCTGCCAAGTTATTTGAGTGCGCGCTCAATCCAGTCAAAAGCTGATTTAAATACACACATGACCCAGCCCTCTCAGCGGTAATTCACAGAATCCCACTGCCACTTTTGGGAACAGAGCCATTCGGGCTAATTCCACCATAGTAAAACTAATGAAGGCTTTTTAAATTTTGACTCCCCCAAAACACTTGCAGCAGTCGAACTTGGAAACCGCAAAGACAGGGTAAAAGTACAAGCGTGCACTGCTATATTGAGCAGTTGCCAAAAAAGTAAAAGTATTAAGAAGTTGTATGCAACATAAACTATTTAGCAAATCCCATAGTTTAAGCAAAATGTAACTTTTTTTTTTCTTACCTGTTACACTTGGCCTTGATCTCAACCACTTCCATAGCCAACACCCTTGCCATCACCAGTTACCACATTAATACTGCATTCGTGTTTGTCTGTCCAGCAATGAGTACACACTTCAATAGACTACTTTACAAAGACAGGGAATCTCAACAACTTATCTCCCTGAGTTTAATTGGTCATTGACAGTTGGATTAGCCAATCAGGGAAACGCATGGTCAGTTCAAGTCAAAACAAACATTGCGGCTTAGGAGGAAAAAAAGAAAAGGGGACACAATAACACAGGGGACTGAAAAACATCAAGGCTTCCTACTTTCTACTAAATGCTACTGATATGAAGTGAGAATTCAAAAGCCTTCAACCCTTCTTCTTTTGCAGTCATTTGTAACTTTCTTTTTAAAGACAAGACATGTATTTACATCGTTGACATGTTTCGGCTGCTACCTGCGAGCCATCTTCAGAACTGCCACTTGTCTTGATAACATTTCATTTATCAGGGGGTCATTGGATTGGAAAACAAGTTCAAATGCGGATTAAAGGTGCTGTTTTAAAATGTGAAAAACAGAACATTTCAATATATATATTTTTTTAGGCCAAGGTTTAGTTTGTTTTCATACCTGACAGTTTTGACTGCTCTCTTGCGGTCTTAGAGTGGTTAAGTGTTTTTACTGTGATGTGTCAGGTCAGCTTATCTAAAAAGGATTTTTTTTTTTCAGATGTGCACTTGAATCTGTCAGGTATGGAAACACACTAAATATATATAATATTTATAATCCATTAAAATAAATGATTGGAAGACCAAATGAACCTCATTGGACAATAAACAGATCGATGAGTTTTGCTGACCGTAATAAAACAAGCATGCTAAAGTGCTCTTCCTGATTATTGGACAACAAAAGGTCGAAGAAGTTTGATATTGTTCAAAATGATTGATCATTTGTTTCATAGTGAAGTACCTGGCTCAAGGATACAACAACGTACAGTTCTGGTAGCAGCACTCAAACTGCCTACTTGCTCAAGAGCCCATTCCATCAGGGAATCAAACCAAGGGCTGTTTTTGCTATAAGGAAAACAACTTAAAAGTGAATTCCATCAAATACTTTTGTCCGTGGAGATGTTATTGCTTTGTCTGGAATGCTTCACAGTATGATGTTAAACCTTTCTATGTTCATGAAGACCAAACCAGACAGAGTTACAGCTCAGATCTGCAGAGATCTGACCTCATTCACTGCCAGAATGCCTGTTTGTCTAGTTATTTTTGAGCCATAAAACCACCTACAATTTAATAAAAGTAAGTCTGAGCTGTTTAATGTCACACTATGGCACATTCCAGGCAGAGCAATGGCATATTCATAAAAACAAGCAGGTGATGGACCCCCAACCGAAAAGTTACATAATGCATCTTTAACTTCCCCACCGCCAGAATACACTATCTTGCATTTTTCATTCACTTTTTCATGTTCGTCAAAGAATCTCTTCAAGGTTAAACAAACAAAGATTTTCCCTTTTGAGACTTGAGCAAAAGTCGTGATGATGCCTGGAGACAGTGCAGCTCTAATCCCTCTACTGCAACATCACAAAGAGGCGAGCGAGTGAAACAGAGGGTTACTATGGTGATGTGACATGGCCTTGGACGGCCGCGGTGCTTGAGGAAACAGCTGCTATTAAACTGCAGGTGAATACAGTGTAAGCAGAAAGCACAATCAGTGCAATCAGTACTGCCCTGCAATATGACGCAAAACGCTGCATACGGAGAGGAATTATGGTATGTAATTATGACAAGGCACTTGGTATTTCAGTGAAAAGTATTGTTACCAGCAATGTTAAGCGTGCACTGACTGGTGAATGATCTGCCATAGAGAGAATCTGCTATATTTGACTTTTGATATAATGCAGATTTTGGCTACTCAAAGTTATCTAAGAGTGAATGTTCTGTCATATGCAAATTAATGATGAAGCTAATTCCCATATAAAACCAACAAGTATGTTTATTTTCATGATGTTTCTGTCCCTCCTCATTGAAGAGGTTTAGTAAAGCACAGAATAAAAACTTCTCAAATATTTATAGTGTAGCCTTTAGGCACAGATAGCACTTTGACACACTAGCTGTTATCTAAAATACAAAGGATCTAACCAAGGTGTTCACCCTGTCACCCTTTGGACCCACCTCTGTTTCGCAGGGGATGTGTTCCAAAAATACAGCTTTTTGTTTTAATATAATAACATATTATTATTTTTGTTTTGTTTTGTTTCTGAGGTCAGGGATAATTTTGTGCATGATTCAGGTCCGCTTTTATTATTCACTTAAAAAAAAAAAAAAGTTTATTTTGTCACAAAACAAATGACCATACCAGATAAGACTAAGAAAACTACTCTAAACTATACTATATACTAGGGATGTAACAATAACCGAAATATCATATCGTATTGTCAAAAGTCTCACAGTAATATTGTGGGTTGTCATGATATATCAAATTACAAGTTTTTTTTTTTCTGCTTAAATGCATGGTTCAGAGCAGACAACATGAAGAGATATGTTTTTAAATGTTTTTAATTGAATTCTTAAGGAAATAATTCACTCCAAAATCTTGTCAAGGTATTTTAAAAGCAGAAACGTGTCCCATCTTTAATTATTAGCCTCTTCAAAATATTGTAATAAATACTGTACTGTGAGATGCATATTGCGATAATATCATATTTTTACATCCCTAGAATATGTACCAAAATATGTACCAAATGACTTGTCAAAGCATTTTATAATGTCAGTCTTGTTATTATATATATTTATCGTAATATTTATCGTGAGCCTTCCCACAATATCACAATAAATATCATACTGTGACAATATCGAATCGTGAGACTTGGGTATTGTTACACCCCTACTATATACTATAGGCTACTATATTTGTATACTAGACTATACTTGTATTTTCAAACTTGGATTCTCCTTACACTTCACTTTTTCTCGCTTCACAGGCTTGTCGAAGCTTCTCAAGGTGCTAAACTGTAGTCATTATTCATTCACACAATATTGTACCGTACCTGCTCTGTGGCAGACCGACCTAAGCAAGGCTGCCAATCTGTGCCATCGCAACCTCCAACCACCACCAACACACACACAAACTCAAACTGCAGTCATACTAGAGAGTGTTAATACACAGGCCACTTGAGTCTTTATTATTCCACCTGGATTCCATAACTTTGCTGTACAACAGACACTATTTTGTATTTGTTTAGTATTTCATTGAAAAGCGTTGCCATTTTGTTGTTCTGTAAGTAGACCTTAAGGCACCTACACGTAGCTAAAATGTGGTATTATTATAAGTGACAACATTCTTACGGTTTCATAAAATGCTTTCAGGCTTTTCATTTATGTTTAGATAGCTTCACCTTGGTGCTTCACATTGTGTAACATAATGGTTATATAAACAAGAAAAAGCACATTAGCCATATTATCTGATATAACAGACACCGCTGTTGGCAGCAGAGGACACTCAGACTGCTGGGGGCAAGGAGGAGGGAAGACATTTAAATGGAGCTAAAACCAGTAGCTCTGAAGAAGTCTGTTAAAGTTGTATGGACTTCAAAAACACTGAGGAGTACTATTAAGCATGTGTAGTTTTTGTTTCAAATATCTGACTGCATGACATGGAATATTCTTATTTTGTTAAAAGGGCACTATGCAACCTTTCTGGAGAAGGGTATGATACCTGCTTGTCTCCATGGAGATCTTGTTGTTTTGCCTAGAATGTTCCACAGTACATGCCATTAAACGTACAATCAAAACAATACAAACTAGAAAAGCACTCAGAGAGCGCAGACCTCCGCCAAGGACTACCCCCATTTTTTATATAAATTGCGATAAAATCAGTCTTCTGGATCAGATCCGGATCAGCCTTTGGAATATGAAAGAGGATCCCATTGTCCATCCCTGAGTCAAATGTCATGGGGTTTGGTCAATAATTAACCGAGATATTGAGAAACTAAATTTTTGGCCCCATTTACCACAATGTTAACTAAAATTTCAAAGTGATCCAGAATCCAGGATTTCTTCCGGATCACCCCCAAAATGAAATCAGTTCTTCCTTTTCACATTTCCAACAAATCCTGAAAATTTCATCAAAATTGGTCTATAACTTTTTGAGTTATGTTGCTAACAGACAAACAAACAAACAAACAAAAACAGACAAACAAACAAACAAACAGACAAACGCCGGCAAAAACATAACCTCCTTGGCGGAGGTGAAAATGTGTTTCAGTTTTGTTTTTGGTACTCTGAGTTCCTGCTTTCAATGCTATGTCACCCGCGGCTGTAGGCGCCATTACAGAATTAATTAATCTTCTGTTCATTGCATAAAGAAGGAGGAAACTAACATAAGGACGACAGCAGCAATAAGTTTTAAGAAGGATGCAAAAAGGGTTGGAACTGCCCTGTTTGAGAAAAGTGTATAAAGTGTGTGGTGAGGGATTTTACAGCTTTAAAACAGATTTAATAATTGTAAAATATAACAGTGACTACTTCGTGGATTTCACCTATTGCGGGTTATTTTTAGAACGTAACCCCCATGATAAATGAGGGACCACTGTATAATATTTCAAGGTGCACTATTCGTCACCTGCTTGTTTCTATAGATATGCCATTGCTCTGCCGGGAATGTTCCACAGTTTGACTTTAAACACTTCCTTACATATATTCCATTACAGGTGTTTTACTGCTCAAAAATACAGGTATTCTGACAGCGAGTGGGGGTGAATCTCCACAGATCTGACCTGTAACTTAGTCTGGTTGGGGCTTCAGGAAGATAAAAAAGTTTAATATCATATTGGGAAACATTCCAGAAAAAGCTATAACATCTCCATTGATGGACCCTCTGCCAGAAAAGTTTCACAGCGTGCCTTAAAGTGAAATAAGAGTCAATGATGCCAAAAAATTCTAAAAAAATCAGACTCATTTTAAAGTTTTCTTGACCTAGTTTGGAAAGAAACACTCTTCTGGGTCAACTTGACAAGACAAAACGCTGGCTAAACGTCTTTACTGTTTTATTCCATCCATTATCCCACTTTGCTAAACATATATATTTTAGTATTCTCAGGCAGAGTAAACCTGATTATCTGTTCTAAGTGCAAGCCAGGTCCACTTAAATGCACATTTCATGCTCCAGTGGTAAGCACCTGTGTAATAAGTAGCACAGTGGCTCAGAGAGGTGTCCAAATGGAGTTAAAAGCCTGCCGTCCTTATGTACAGGCAAAGTGCATCCTTGACATTTAAGCAGCTCCTAATGGCTCTGGCTTCATTGGATTTATTTTAAATTTACCCCAGTTAAGGGTCAGCAAACCTTGGCATTTTGAGAATAATTTTTGGAGAGACAAACGCCAGAAATTTCCCATCAAAGGCCATTTTTTAGTTTAGTCAGGTTTATAAGAGAACTTAATGATGTTAAATACAAAAACATAATAATTTCTGGCCTTTTAAAGGAAAATTATGTTACTGACTTCTTGTGTTTTAATTACTTTAAATGTGAACTAAAACATGCTTTCTTACTGTATAGATGGTATCCATGGAGATAGTATTTTACAGAGGATCATTTCAGGTAAAGCATTAACATCTCCATGGTCTTGACAGTGTCAGCCGTTGTTGTATAGTGCAATTTTAAATTACTTTGAACACTTTACCCTTGGTTTACATTTTAGCATGACACAAAAATTAACTTTGAAAATACCTCAAAGCCTTGGTTGGTAACACAGACTGTGGATTGAGGAAGTGTGATGTCACCCGTAGTGTAGCCAACTGAGACTAGCAAGTGGTTAATCTGCAACCAATATTTGGAAACTCAGGTGGACAATTAAAAATCCAATCAGGAGCGTGGTTGTTGAAGGTTCTCACCCTTTCCCGCTTGCACTGCTTGGCAGGGGACCGGCAATGAGCCATGATAGCTGTCAATCAAACCTGTTAGTAATGGTAGAGGGAGCGACCTTGAGGAACGAAGGCCCCTAATTGGTCTTGATTTACTGACAAATCAGCAGTTCTGGAGAGAGGGCTCTGATTTTTAAATAGAAGTCAATTAGAAGCAGACCTCGAAAGAGCCACTTTGCACCCATGCTCACTTCCTACTTAGAACACGTCGACTAACAGGTTAGCTAGGTGCACACAGTCTAGGCCATGCAGTTTATCTATAGACAAAGAGAGGGTGCATTTCCTTTTTTGTTTGAAGCCAAAATTAATGGTAGCCATAACAGGTACTCAGCTTCAGTTTAGTGAATTATACTTTAGAAGGGGTATTCCACGAGCCAGGCTGGCACCACCTAGTGCCTCTACTCAATTTAATTTCTGTCCAGCGACTAGGTCAGGAATCAAAATACACTAGACGGTTCGCAAAAACCCCAGAAGTGCAAATTTGGGCACCAGCCAATCAGCAAAGAGCCATATACTCAGTGTTGTCAACAATTCCCGAGATTGAAGATTTAAAGCCAGAACAAAGAGAATGTTTGGTGAAGTTCATCAAGGGGAAAGATGTTATTGCTCTTCTTCCTACAGGATTTAGGAAAAGCTTAATATACCAGTTAGCCCTGTTAGCGGCGCATTACATACATCACAACCAAATATCAGCGATTTGTTAAATGATAAAAAGTACTGACTAGTATTACACATCTATGGGGTGCTAAATGGAAACACATAACATATTTAGATGACCATGTTACTTTTCATAATTTTAACACTTTTTATTTTTACATTTACATTTTACATTTTTGCACTATCACAACACAATCAGCATGCATCCCGCTAATGAAACTACTGCACATTGCAACAGGTTTGTGAAGTTGCAGTGTGTTGTTTTTGAATGATGCTTTTGTATAATTTCTGGAAAATGTACGTGTGGGTGCATGGGTGACAGGACTGAGTCTTGGACAGAATTGTACTGCTAACCTCAAATAGTGCACGAGACAGATCGCTAGATTACTCAAACAAGCATGCATAATAAATCCTCTCCTGGCATATTTTTGATTTGATGAGTGAATTGCATTATAACACAGGTAGAAAGATACAAATCGATTTTGCATAATACCTCCTATATAACAATTCCTAAGTCAAAATGGCTTGACTTATCCATTACTTTAAATGTCAGCTCAGGGTGTGCAAACCTTGACACTTTAATTCTTTACCCTGTGCACTTGTGTGGAAACAGATGCAAGGGAAATGCCACAAATGTCCCTTCAAAGCCGTTATCAAAACAGAGAGCGTCAACTGTGAGCTGGTGTTCTATTTTGTTGGTATTTACAGCAGCACGCTAATTTTTCGTAATGACTTTTTCTTTATTTAATGACCATACCCGCTCGCTCAGTCCATATCAATTCAGAGGTAATAGAGCACAGGGAAAGCTATTTGAATTCTAAATACCAGCAGCTGTGTGCCTTGGTCAATAGACAAATAAAGCATTTCATTGTTGTAATATATTAATCAAGGTATAAAGAGTCTGAGAAATAGCTTTGTATTGTATTGTCTGGAGCGTTAATGAATTATTTGAATAAATATAGAGCAACAAACTGAGAGCGCAGACAGTGTAGCTGATTGAGGCTATCTCGTGTCAACCCCGCAAAACATTTCAGCCAATAAAAATAAAATAAAAGCGTGCATTCATTAAGGGTGGCTTTGTTGCTATAAAACTTTGAAATGTATATCCTTACTGTGGGCAGGCTTTCCTCTCCAGAGATCTGATTTGTAACTTGGACTGCCATCTGCTTATCTACATTGTGATTGTATTGCTTTGTCATTATACTATCTACATTTGATTTCATTTGCAGTTAAAGGTTGTATGGAGGATTTTTTTTTTGTTTCAAATATCAATGAAAGTTTAAAATACCATTACATAGACGCAGCAGCTTTGTAATTATGATGACCAAAAAAAAAAAAAAAGAATGAAAATCCATCAACTGTGGACGTGTTGAGGCCAGATAAACATCAACCAATAGAAAACGAGGCTGCCTCATTTTCTATTGGCTGTTAGGTTGTCAATCAAACTCCCTGCGTTTCTAGTGTAACTGACTCACCGGCGTGTGGGGATTATGTGGTTTATGCAGCGGTTCTTAGAGGCTTTTTCAAACTGTAGCTTCCTCGCAATTCGCACAAATTTTGTTGCGATCGCGGATGAGAATCCACGACCAGTTCACCGCAAAAGAAAGTCAGTTTTTGAGGTCGCTGAAAGAAGAAGAGGAGAAAAGGAGCAAAGCCAAACTGAGGTGATTCTTGGAGATTTCTTCCAGGGCATCTTTGGACATACGGTTTTCACGCCATGCATTTTCATCAGCTACTTCTTCCACAAAGTTGTCCCACCATCAACTGGTGCTCCCAGGTCTCGTCCATAGCCATCTAACTCGCCTGGCACGAACTGGTACATCCAGAATTTGACAGAGGTAATTGCAGATCCTTCTCTGTTCACTAATAGTATCTCTGCAGATTCTGTACATTTGTTGGGAGCCTCCTGTAAGTTTATTAGCGCTGCCAGACCAACTTGAAAGTCCAACGCATGGAAATTATCCAACATGTTTCTTTCTGTGTACTCTATGAATGTGACGTAAATGCACATGCGACGTGAGAAGATCTGACCAGAGTTTTGCGTCTTGTGTAGTGTAGAGGGAAATGCTAAGGTGGAGCATATTCAGCTTTTCCACTCTGGAGGGTGATTTCAGACTTTTGCATTTTTAAGCCCCAAAAACACACAGTCTAAAGGAAATTCACTTCCGATAAAATATTTTGTCGTTTTTACCTGCAAGCGTTCTCATGTAAACAGGCTCTATGTCATAATGTTGTTTCCTCATCAAACATACCTGGACTTTCGTTTTCTTTCATTCACGTATGTTTAACACTCAAAGTCTGCATATTAGGACGAGTTCTTCTCTTAAATGGAAAACACTGTGCTCCACCTCTGTCATGTGGTAATACTGGAAGTGGCCCATTGTGTTTTTAAACTCCACACAGCTTCACTCGAATCAGTTGGATGATTTCAGCCCTGGAAGTGCCATTGTCTACTGAACAATATGTAAAAGGTAGCATTTAACTTGAAAACTACCACTACAGAAGAAGGTGGACAGAGCATTTTGAGCTTTAGGCAGACTAATAATAATGGATTACTTCTGTGTGAATGAAACTAAACACAACTTTCCAACATGGCTTAAAGCTCGCAATAATGTGTGCAATACTGTATATGACCTTTAAAAGCACTGTACATTATTTATAATTTACTACATTTTGCAGCGACCTAAATCACTTATCTAATGCATTCTGAGCATCCTAATTATTCACCGCAATGAGTTTATAAGCACTTTTCACAACTTTCAGAGACCAGAGCAATAAAAATGGTAAATGGTCACATTTATATAGTGCTTTTCTACCTTCTGGGCACTGAAAGCACACAGAGGAATCACTCACCCATTCACACACACAGTTATACACCAGTGTATGCAGACACTACAACACAAACTACATTACAAATGTTGAATACAGATGAAGTTTATTTTAAGTGACACATGCTTGGGGAATTGTGAGTGTGTGTCTGTGTTGGGGGGTCGGTTTGGGACTTGGCAATGAATTTATTATTCTCATTTTCACTCTAAGAGCTGCTTTTATAATATATCTTTACTGAGCCAAATCTTAGCTGGGCAGCCTGAGCCAAACGCTTTAACCAAAAAAGATGAGTCTGTCTGGAACTGTATCCTGTTTTCTCAATTTCAGTTGACTGTGATTAACTAACCAGAGATGCATGGTCTGTTCGTGTTAAAACAAACATAGGGGTAAAAAGGGAATACAAAATGCAGAGGACTAAGAAACAGCACATATTTCTGGAGAATAAACTCTTACTTATCCCAGGCTTTTAAAAAAAAGTCACATACAGTATTTTGTCCTGAATATGAGAAATTTGAAGAGGAACTTTCTTCCTCATTTGTTGATACAAATTAGAGACTGTAGTCGGACCAAATTAGGCTGGAGGTTTTCATGCTTTATGGTCTGAATCCAGATCCTTTTGAACAGAATGCAGGTAAGGGCAAAATCATTTTTACTTAAATACATAACAAGATAATCATGTACAGACCATTTAAAGCACCCATATTATGCTACTTTCTGATCTATGTTATAATGTCGTTTCCTCATCACAAACATACCTGGACTTGTGTCTTGTTTTATTCACACATTTAACACACAAACCCTGCATTTTTAGGCTGAGTTCTTCTCTCAAACACAACACTCTGTTCCGCCTTTAATGTCATGTCATACAGGAAGTACTCCACTGTGTTTTAAACTTCATACGCCTTCACTAGAATCATCTGAATAATATCAGCCCTGGAATTTGTAAGTGGAACTTGGAAGTGGAACAGAACCTTTTGAGTATTGAAGATGTAGACAGACTAATAATAAGGTCTCACTCAAACATGTGTGAATGAAACAAAACACAACTCCAGGTCTGTTCTTGATGAGGCAACTGCATTATAACATGCGTAAAGCTCACAAGAGTATTTTTTTTTTTTTGTAGTATAGACCTTTTAGTATGAATGAGCTGTTTATTTTCCCTCTTTTTCCTCCATGTCGATAAGTACCACAGATAGCCAGCTAAACGGACAGCCTGATAGTTACTCCAGACAGAACCACCGCAGTGAGACAGATGAAGAGCAGTAATAATACTTGTGTTTGGAGCTCTCCTCTGGCCTTGACGGAGAGGATGGCGTGGTAGAGGAGGAGCATTAGGTCTGGAGTTAAAGGAAGCTCAGACTGACGTAGTGCTGAGTAAATGTTGCTCTGGTAAATAATGCACTACAGTGGAAGATACTGCAGATAAAAACATTTCTGTCTTCTTCTGTCATTTTAAAAATGTCCAGAAATGAAAAGGCCTATGAGGAACATGCCCTCGAAACTATTCTGACCTGGAAGTTCATTTTGTCTGAGAATATGTGAATGTGACAAGTGTCTCTGCCAGAAACAGAGGGGGTAGTTTGACAACAATGTACAATGTCTTTGATCATTTTTTGTGTATTATGATGGGCTTAATGGTCAGATAAAAAAACTCTGCATTTATACATCCAAATTGTGTATGTTACCGGTCAATCTACATTCCTATCCTCACCTATGGTCATGAACTTTGGGTAATGACCAAAAGGGAAAGATCGTGGATAAAAGAGGTCGAAATGAGTTTCCTCCGCAGGGTGGCTGGGCGCTCCCTTAGAGATAAAGTGAGGAGCTCAGTCACACAGGAGGAGCTCGGAGTAGAGCCGTTGCTCCTCCACGTCGAGAGGAGCCAGCTGAGGTGACTTGGGCATCTGTTCCGGATGCCTCCTGGGCGCCTACCTCGGGAGGTGTTCCGGGCATGTCCCACCGGAAGGAGGGACTATGTCTCTGGGCTGACCTGGGAACACCTTCGGGTCACTCTGGAGGAAGTGTCCCGGGGTGAAGGAGGTCTGAGAGTCCCTGCTTAGACTGCTGCCCCTGCGACCCATCCTCAGATAAGTGGAAGACAATGGATGGATAAATTGTCTATATAGAGGTATGTACTGTATATAGCACTCAGTTTTCAGAGGTTGGTTGTATCTAAGTAAAAGTAGTAAAGAACTGTTCTAAAGTATACATTTTATGTGTCTTTATTTTTTTTTAAGTACGTTTTAAAGTCAGTAGTTTTATTTTAGTGCATTAGAGAGCAGGTATTTATACTCTACTGCATTTTTTAAACTAGACTGCAAAGTGAAAGTATTTTTATTAGTGTTTGAGACCAGCTGAAAAGCCTGAGGGGTTTATTTTTAATAAGTTTGTTTCAGTTGAACAAAATCACTGCATTTGAAGTCCATTTAATCCCTCAGTTGTCCAGGTAGGATCCATAGCAAATATATATATACTGTATATGTGAAGCTTTAAAAGATCTCAAACTCTGTCCAAAATACTTCACTCTTTAAGTACGTTTTTAAAACCCTTACTTTGATACTGTTAGTAGATATGTCCATGTGATACTTACTTAAATACTTTGCTTTACTTTAAATATTTTAAATTTTAAAATTTAAAATTTAATTTTTTAATTTTAATATCTATCTGTACTTTTACAAACAAATCTGAGTACTGAGGAAAAAATCCTTCACTCAACAAAGTATGCAACCTGTGTCAAAGGGAAAAATAAAATAAATGCTTTGTTAATAGTTGCAACCAAGGCCAATGCACTGTAACACTTTTTTTGAATTACTATATTTTATATAAAAGAACCTGCACACTCAAGCCACTGTGGAACTACCAAAACTGGAATACAATGAAAATAAATACTTTCTCTGAACTCTACAAACATTATTTTTCACGTCGTGGTGTCCCAAAGTTATACCATTGTACTTTTTTTTTCTTTAATCTATCGATCTATTTTGAGATACAGAATTGTTTAATTTTGTGTTTGTTTTTGAGAAAGTTGAGCACATTCCACAAACTAACAAATCCAAGTAGTCAGTGGTCAGATATTAGATGTTAGATGAAGTCCCACTAGCAAACACTGTCACACTGACATAACATTTGTGTCCCGGGACAATGGAGGAAGACAGTGTACCCACGAGAACTCACAGTAACAGAAGAAACAGGGAGACCCAAAATCACACCTATAACTATAAAGTGCTGTGTGAAGTAGTAACATTGTACCTGATATGTTATTTCCTGCATTACACCTAAAAAAAAAAAAAAAAAGAAATAAGTTTTTTTTTTTTGTTGTTAGTTTGTTTTGTTTTTTTCCAAGCTTACATTCTTTTACTGGACTAACAGAGAGGCAGTGGCTCAGAATACTGTTTGTGCTCAAACCCAAGGGTGTGATGTACAATCCGAGCTCAAGTAATTGTGTTCTGTAACGTTGGGTTAAAGTTGTCACAATACTTACAAATGCTAAGGCTTGGTTGATTGCAGGTTGCTATTCTTGCATGTTCTCAACGCTACAGTTAAGTGGCACTTGGTGGAAAAAAGGTCGAAAAGAAAAGTACAAAAATGCAGGAAGTAGCACAGAGCTCTTAAACATAATACCTACATTATCAACATGTAACAATTTCGTCAAAAATACAGGGCCCTTTTACAGGAACTTTTTTTTTTACACTATTTAAAAACATTAGACCAGAATATATATATATTTTTTTTTGCCTTTTGTTTTTGATTGTGTATATTATAGACTTTGATAGACGTGAAAATCTCAGTTTGTTGCTACAACTCCATCACGACCCGGAGTTAGGGCAAATCAAACATTCACATATAAATGTATGGAGAAGCCAATCCCCATGTTAAAGTATATACAATTTTAATTTCAAGGGTTGACCAGGTTTTGTCATTCACTGGACCTGTAATGTGTGTGTGTGTTCTGTCCACCCGTGATAATTCTGCCATTTATGGAACCGATTGTCACCAAAGTTTGGTACGTGGGTCAAGCCCCCGTGACCAATGCCACAAAAAAAAAAAAGTTTGGTGATGATCCAAAGTCATTTGAGGTCACACAGGTCAATTGAAAGGTCACGCCATTATAAAGGCTAGGCAATTTCAGCAGTTTCTGAAAATATTCACCCAATCATCACACAAATTGGCACACACATCACCGGAGTACACTGGATGTTGAAACAGGTCAAGGTCACTTGAAGGTCAAGGTAACCAAGGTTAAATATGCGTTTTTGGTCATAACTCCGTGAAGGATCGAGCTACAGCAACGGGAGTGGTCTCAAAATCTCAGAAAAATTATTATCTATTTATAATTCTATGCAGTTGTATAGTCAAATATTAATAGTTTTCCAAAATAATCACTAACAGTTCCTTTCTCTTCCAGTGTTAAAATTCTAATTGGAACGAAAATGATTAAATTTTTTTCTTTTTCTGGCGATACACAACACACTGATCTACAGTCACAGAACTAACATATACTTAACTCATTACATTTTGGTTATACGCTAGTAAACACAGACATTCTCATGTGTGACCAATATCACACAAATGTTCATGGGCTTGTACAGATACACACATTGCATTGTGGATATAATGATCATGTAATATGGGCTGGGCGCCTCATAAGTTGCTTCCGTGGTGATGAACTGACCTGGTTACTATCTCTGATTGCGCTTGTTATTATCTAAAATAAAACACCAAAATGTTTACACACTTAACAATACGTTTAACGAGGCTTTGTCATCTCCTAAATGCGGTTGATGGGTTGGTACCTGCTGAAACTCTTCCACATTATTCAAAATGAGATTATTGTTAGTGTGCGTGCATTTCCACAAACCTGACTCTCATTTGGTCTGCAGGAGGACCTCTTCCTGGTCCCTTAACATAAAATATTCTCCAAGGAAAAGTTAGATTTTAACTTTTTTATTTCCATAGAATCATCTCCATGTGGCATCTCCAGAAAGTACATACTGTGCCTTTAAATTAATTATTTATTGTTTATGCTTAACCATGATGCATTCTAAGACGTTTAATGTGTATTTTTCATCACCTCATTATAATTGTGTATGGAAATATGCCATGACACATCCTGCTAACATTGGCAAAAATACTGTAAAGCATGAGGCATTATGCAAATGACTTTACAGTAAACATTAGAACTGCCTCCACCGTGAGTATCCTGTGTTAATAAGCTTCATATTATGGATCAACAATGATATATGATTAATCACTTCCTCTCACAAAACCAAAACAAAAAGTTAACCATGTAATTTGAAAGTAAACTTACTCATTTAATTGTGTTTTAAGCCAGACAAAATCCATTCGGCATTTACTTCATTACAATTACTGCATATGACAGATGTTCATGGTTTTCAAATCATTACTTTGTTGGTGGAATAGAACCTGTGGTAAATATTTATCATAGTCTTATATCAGTTAAGTCTGAGAAGCTAAGCAAGGCCGGGTCTAGTTAGTACATGAATGAGAGACCACTGGGAATTCCAGGTGCCACAGTGGGGTGCCAGTAGCCTGTTTCATCAGCCAGTTTCACTTCGTACAAAACGTCTGACCTTGCAGTGTTAGAATTCGTTTGCTTGACGGTAGGCGGGTACTTTTTTAAATTTAACCAATCGCTGCTATTTGGTCATGATGTATGTAATGCGCCACTAACGGGGCTAACTGGTATATTAAGCTTTTCCCAAATCCTGTAGGAAGAAGGGCAATAACATCTTTCCCCTTGATAAAATTCGCCAAACCTTTTCTTTGTTCCGGCTTTAAATCCTCGATCTCGGGAACTGTTGACAACACAGAATGTATTGCTCTTCGTTGATTGGCTGGTGCTCGAACTTTCACTTCCGGGGTTTTTGCGAACCGTCTATTGTATTCTGATTCCTGACCTAGTCGCTGGAGAGAAATGTATGTTATTAGGTTCTTTTTTTCAGACCTAGAGTGTTATTTCATACCTGAAATAGAGAGAAATGTAATTGAGCAGAGGCACTAGGTGGCGTGAGCCTGGCTAGGGTGCCACTGCCAAAAACTGTCATTGTGTCCTTAAGCAAGACACTTCACCCACATTGCCCAGTATGAAAGTGGCGTGTGCATGAGTGATGGTGGTGGTCAGAGGGGCCGATGGCACATATTGGCAGCGTCACTTCTGTCAGTCTGTCCCAGGGCAGCTGTGGCTGTGGATAGTACCTTATCACCACCAAGTGTGGAATACATGAATAATGCTCTGTAAAGTGTCTTTGAGTGTCTTCAAAGGTGCTATATAAATGCAATGATCAATTAATTAATGTATTTTGATTATTCTAATCTAACCATATAAACTATTGAGCAATTTAGAGGTTAGTTTAAGTTTTTGCTCTTGTTAACATCATGGTTGCTGGGTAACAGTTATGAAATTAGACATATTGATAGTCATATATGTTGTCATAGTCCAACAAGGAAGTTCAGTTATTAAAGTCAAAAATAAAAGGTCACCTGTCACATGTACTTTAAAAGTACTATTATACAAGGCTTTAAGCCAGGGATCTCCAATTTGTAGCTCAGGAGCTACCAGTAGCTCTCCATCCCATTCCAAGTACCTCACCAAGGGATTTCTGAATAATACGTATTGTGCTGAATAAGTAAAATTGTATTAATTACCATTGTAAATCTACCATATTAATGCCCAGTTGTGTGCACTAACAAATGAATAATGGTTTATATTTTATCTATCAAACTGTCCCTAATCTAAGGCTGTGGCTCTTATATATACTACATTTCTTGCAACTGTTACAATAAGTAGCGCTTTGGCATTTTTGTTGTGGAAAGGTAGCTCGCCAGAAGAAAAATGGTGAAGACCCTTGCTTTAAGCCATGTTATAATGTTGTTACTTACTCTAAAACATACCTGGAGTTGTGTTTTGTTTCATTCAAAAAGCTCAAAATGTTCTGTTCCACTTTGTAATGCAACCAAATGGTAGTTAAGCTACCTTTTTACCTTTTATTTAGTCGAGAGTGGCAATTCCAAGGCTGAAATTATCCTAATGATTCTAGTGAAAGTGTATGGAGTTTAAAAACACAATGGAGCAATTGTATTACCACATGACATACAAAGTAGAAGAGTTTTGTCTGTTTGAGAGAAGAACTCAGCCTAAATATGCAGGTTTTGTGTGTTAAACATGTGAATAAAACAAAACACAACTCCTAATCTGTTTTTCATGCAGAAACATGATAACATAGATCAGAAAATAGACCAGTTTCCTCTTTAGCAAAAAACTAAGTCTCCCCTCATACATTTTGCAGAGACTTCTTGCAGGCAGTACATTCCGCACAATCCGCATAATACACACATCCGCGGTCATGGAAACAAATGGTCCACCCTCCTGCACAATAAGTTTTACAGAGACGCGAGCAGAATTTGTCTTGGGCGGTTCTTCACTGGCCTCCGAAGTGAAATAACCCAGGATGAATAGTGGTCCGGCATACCCATTCGTTTCCACAGCAGCCATATGTAATGCAGGAGGGCTATCTGGTCGGATTCTAGTTTTAAGAGAAAAAAAAAGTAATACACTGGACATGGTGCAGGTGCAAACATATAAAGGCAATGTGGAGCAAGAGTCATTTTTAGAAGAAGAAACTGCAATAAGATGTAGGTTGTGTAGACGAGCGTTTGGTGCTGGAAAGTTAAAACCATACTTTTCTCCTTGGAGATAAAATATGTTTTATGCTACACTGTAGAAGATTATTTGCCTGGAAAATCCAGAATGATATCTGTCAGTATTTTTATACAGAGATGTATATCAGTTTGGTCCCCACTCCCTCTGCTGTGCTTCCAGCTAAGCCCAAACACAACCATGCAATCAGATATGTTGT
The DNA here is from genome assembly GCF_026225935.1 of Boleophthalmus pectinirostris. Classification (NCBI taxonomy): domain Eukaryota; kingdom Metazoa; phylum Chordata; class Actinopteri; order Gobiiformes; family Gobiidae; genus Boleophthalmus; species Boleophthalmus pectinirostris. The sequence continues at coordinate 34,966,998 of NW_026571133.1, forward strand.
TTTCACTGACACATGTACAAAGAAGGAGCTCATTGGTCATTTACAAACAAAAAAGTTCGCACCCGCTCTTGATGACGATACACAGTGACAACACTCAAATCTTTGCAAAGTATATAGGGATTATCGGATTACGTCAGTTGTCGCTCTCCTGCGCATGTCGCCTACAGAAAGAGCTGTCTTGTATCATGTCAGTGTCTTGTACGATTTCAGGCTTTCCCAGGGTGCGGGGCATGAATGGATATCCAACTGCTGAAGTTTGGGCCACTTCTTCTCGTCATTTACTCACTCACCTGCATTTAACACATATGGACCATTAAGACATATCCCATTCATACCCATTCATGTTAATTTAGCATAACTTATTTTAACACATGGTGATAAACTGTTTTAGTGCACTGACGACATTGCAACTTTATGTTAACTGAGCTTTCTGCACTCCACTGCACTGATAAACAAATAATCCGTACAGGAGAGGTGTGTATTTTGGATGCCAGCTGCCAACAGAACACCCTTTTAGAGAAGATATTTTGGAAGGAAATCGGAAGTTTATTTTTGACACCACATGCTTATTTCTTGTCTTTCCCCTGCTAAAAAGCATGGAGATCCTTCGCTGATGCTGAGGAATTTGAACTCCAATTTAATTTGAGCGGCGTGTAGCTTAATGACGGCCGTTGGACGTGCGTATGACACTGATGGTGTAGATTGTCCCACCAGCTAAAATGGAAAGTGATAGCTGTGCTTGTGCTGCACGTTTGCTGTGCTGCTGTCCAAAGAAACTATAAATTATACAAATGTGGCAAAAATAAATAAAGACTTGCATGCTTTTGACTGAATGCTTGTAGACAGAAAATCATATTCAAATGTAAGTTATGACCAATGCACTTTAAAAGACTGACAGTCATTTTATAGTAATAGAAGTCTGACTTTGAATGACGTACGATCAGCAATATACATAGCATTTACTTATACGTGCAATATTATCTTCAAGCTTATGTTGGCCAATGCATATTAGCTACACATTTTGAAAGGTTTCATCAAATAAATGAGACTTTTCACCGTAGTGGACAGGCAGGCGTTTGCAGAGGCTGACGTTTATCATGCTGATGTAACTGTAAAACTGATTTACTGTGTAATTTCTCTAGAGGCGTGGGTCTATATGCTCACTATGCAATTGCTTATTACACAGGGGACCCTCCTCCCTTAGCGACAGGCTTGACACGGCTACAGCTGTAATTTTGACCAATGAGAAAAATAAATACATCAAGGCAATCTGACAAAAATCAATGTGGCTGCTATTTTTAAAGTTTGCTTCAGACCTTAATTGTCACTCATGAAGAACTGCAAATGTTGCCAGTTCTTTTCACTGGGCTAAACTATATGAAGAGATTAAAGTTAAGGAACACTTTATTGTCCCTGTTGGGAAATACTAATATGGCCTTCGCATTCGACCCATCCATCACTGCCACTGGGGCACCTCATCAGGAGCAGTGCCATACTCGTTGACCCATCTCCAGACCTTGAGCTAGTCTTGATCAGGATTGAATACTTAGAACATTAGCTGGAGGATATGATCTGAAAGAGCCATTGTCTTTATGTGACTGGTTGCTACAGTAATGCATTAACGGCAGGGGTCATGTGGGTAAAGGTGATGTGTTGCTAGTTTCAAAGGCGTTGGCTTCCTACTGTTTGGTAGGAAAGAAGGGTATTTTTCGTTAACCACTTCATTTTGCTTGTTACCATCCTGTTCTGTTAGCCTATGTGACACCATCTGTGTAACCTGCATGCTTAAGCTGTGGTTTCATTAAATCACGCAGAAAACACATCAGGAGCACGTCAGACAGAGGTACTGGACCCAATCTCCTCTCTAAGCAACAAAGGCTTTAGGCTGATGAGGGAAAAAGAAAGTGTCTGGAAGAAACCCACCCAGACGCAGGAAGAACACGCAAACTCTACACAGAAAAGCCCGGTCGACCTGAGGATCGAAGCCGGAACCACGGTGTTTGAATAGGACAGACCTACGGAAGCCGGGAGGTCTCATAACAAACGCAAACGCCGCAACAAATACAAATGCGACAACACAACAAAAAGCCACAACAAACCAAAAAGCCTCAACAGAAGTGACCGTGGGACTCAATTTTTCGAAAAGAACTACTACTTACTTCTCCGTTCCTTTACTTTTCACATTCTTGTTCTTCTTCAACTTTTCCCATTCACTTCCCGCTTGATCCTTTAATGCTTTGCTTTGTCCATCGGAAAATAGAGTCCCGCGGTCACTTCCGCTGTGGCTTTTTGGTTTGTTGTGGCTTTTTGTTGTGTTGTGGCTTTTTGTGGTGTTGTGGCTTTTGCATTTGTGTTGTGGCTTTTGTTGTGTTGTGGCTTTTTGTGTTTGTGTTTGTGTGTTGTTGGCTTTTTGTTGTGTTGTATTTGTATTTGTGTTGTGGCGTTTGTATTTGTGTTGTGGCATTTGTATTTGTGTTGTGGCATTTGCATTAAAATAGAGTCTCGCCGTCACTTCCACTGTGGCTTTTTTGGTGTGTTGTGGCTTTTTTGGTGCGTTATGGCTTTTTTGGTGTGTTGTGGCTTTTTTGGTGTGTTATGGCTTTTTTTGGTGTATTGTGGCTTTTTTGGTTTGTTGTGGCTTTTTGTTGTGCTGTTGCATTTGTATTTGTTGTGGCATTTGCATTTGTTATGAGCCCTCCCGTCTTCCTTACAGACCAACAGGATTATCTGACAAACTAAAACTAAGATTAATAAAAAAAAATTTAAAAAATCCTGTCAAAATTCACAAATCACTTTTTTTTTTTTTACTCAAATACCTCAAATACACATTGTTTGAAGGAGAAACATACATTACAGTGATACTGTAAAACCAATACCCCGCTCTCCTCTGCCCTTCACCACACGATACGACTCTTCTTCACGCAGTCGTCTGTTCTCATTGTTAACTCGGTGTAATAGTACTTGGCAGGCACTCTCAGCACTTCCAAGCCCCCTCCGTGCGCTCCTGACGTGGACTGCACACGCCCGGACCTCCAGGGGCTCCATATACTCCGGCTTTCTACAGAAAAGGAGGAAGAGGAGTGGTGGAATTGTAAGATCGCCTGTGTATCACTGATTGTGCCCACTGGCGGACCAAATAGCATATTCTTCCACTTTAACAATAGCAGTGAGTCAGCGAGCGGAAACAATGTAATGCAGAGTGTCAGGCACGGGGCTACCTTAAGGCGGTCAGGTGGAGCAGATTCTGAGAGGAGAGATAAGATGTGCTTGTTTGTGAGTATAATGTAGCTAGCGTATTTGGCCACGTGGAAAGACCCTCGATTAGCCGATTAACCAAATGTGCATGGTTCAGAAGTCGGTCAGAAATGGCATTCTAAACGGTAAGATTGTCAAAAGTATCTAAAACCAGATACTGATTGATTCTAAAACTAGATACTCATTTGAACAGGTATTGATACTAAAAAACACATTCACAGGATAGAAATGAAGCTTTCCTGAATAGCTTTAGAATGATCTTGAGCTGTATCAGAACAAGTTTAAGACCACAGACTTGTATGCACCCATGGACCACTATGGAACCTACCTGGGCGACTGAAAGATTACGCAGATATAACGCTACATGGTAAAAAAAAAAGTACTATTATTTAACTTTGAATGTTTTTATCATTATCATCGTGGTATCAGAATCAGTTTCAAGTCTATTCCTTAGTGTGTACAACCCGTCAGTTCCTTAGTATTTAGATTGATTTTGAAATGCTGGTATTATGACAACACGACTGAAATGTGATATAAATTGATCTAAAATTCAGTTTAAATTTGCTGCATTCATGCAATCTCAGAAACTTGTTATATTCGACCTCTGACTCAGAAAAACAGATTGAAAACAAGTTGGCTCAGAAATTCAACTTGTGCGGAAGCAATGGACTGGACAAGTTCCAGAGTTTACGTCATAATGACAAGGGTTCGTTTGAGATTGGAAGAAAGCATGATTCAAACTGACAGGGGTTTTGTTTTATATTACACTGATGGTTCTACTTCACAAATTAAAAGACAAAATTCAGCTTTATTTTCAAATTAATGAAGTAATCAAATCAAATGTATTTGTACAGCACATTAAAAACAGCTACAGCTTCCCAAAGTGCTGAAATATAACATCCAATAAGCAAATCAAACAGAATTATAATAATACAAATGATAATAACAGCAAGGTGCCAAGGTGTCTCTTCCTAACTCTGGACAAATGCCAAGAAGAAAAGGTGTGTTTGAGCAAAGATTTAAAGTGCTCCAGTGACTGTGCAGTTCTAATGTCCAAAGGCAAAGTGTTCCACAGTCATGGACCAACCACAGAGCCTCATCTCCTCTGGTCCTCAGTCTGGTCCTGGGGACAGCAGGAGGTGCTGGTCAACAGAACGCAGATCTCTGGATGGGACATAGGGCTGGAGGAGTTTAAATAAAGAGTGCCATGCCATTAAGACTCTTAAAAACAATCATTAAAATTTTAAAATGGATTCTAAAATGTACAGGGAGCAAATGCAGGGATTTAAGAGTAGAAGTGATGTGGTCCCTCCATTTCTTTCCAGTTCAAAGGCGAGGTGCTGCATTATGGACCCTGCAGGCAGCTGAGCTGGGCCTGGTCAATGCCAGCGTACAAAGAGTTACAGTAATCAAGTCGGGAGGTCACAAACGCATGAACGGCCTTTTGAAAGTGCAAATGTGAAATGTACTATTTGATTTTGCTTAAAACCTTTGATTTAAGAACAGAGCTTACTTGCTGTTCAAATTTAAAACTGCAATCAAAAATAACGCCAAGATTTCTAGAAAATGATTTTTTCATAGGAGCTAAGAGGACCTATGACACTGTCACAGTTCATCAACAGATCAGAATGAACAAAAACAATGATTTCTGTCTTCTGCTTATTTAAACTGGGAAAGTTTGACTGCATCCATTCCTGAATCTCCTTTAAGCAAGTCACTATTGCTAATACAGAGCAGCTCGTCTGAAGTGACAGGTAGATTTGCACATCATCAGTATAGCAATGATCAGCAATACAACTTTACATAATGTCCTAAATAATTTCTTTATCTGGAAACCCACAATTCTGTTAAACCAGCTACTGGGTTTTGCACATCTTTTCAATGAATCAACAACGATAGTCAAATTAAAGTTATGTAAATGTAAAATGTATGTTATTGTTGTTGGTTCACGTTTGTTTCACGAGCTGCTCTCATGAACGCTCTGAGTTTGGGAAGTCATATGTTCATGTATCCATCTCTGAGTTTCCAAGATCACATAAATGCACCAATTCATTAACTGTCTTTTCTCTTGTTTGTCATTGTTTGTCTTCCCATGTAAAGCGCCTTTGGGTATCTTGAAAAGCGCTATACAAGTGTTATATATTATTATTATTATTATTATTATTAACTGTACGAGACACGGCTAAGGCCACAACCTCAACTAACCATTACAGTTTGTTTTTGTCATAACAATAAGCTGTAACATGGTGATGTAATACATTATGTGTTAACAATTAATACTCCATAGAAATGGAACATCTCTAACCTAACCAAGATTACCCCTGTCTAGGGAACCAGAGCATTTTTAATCATGCACAAATATTGTTCCCACTCACAAAAACAATAAATATAAGCCACTTTACAGTCACTAAACATAAGCATAAACAATCAACGTTTAATATGCATTTATTCTCTGTAATTACACAACTCCGCTGATTGTGTTTCCATGGGCCCAATCTATTTCCCATTTGATTACATTAAAGTTTGCATGGTGTTGTCACAAACCCTTGATAACGCCGTGTATTATTCATACCACATCGAATCAAGCTTCTTTTTTTTTTTCCTCCTGGTGATGTTATAAATAATGCACGCTGATGACACCTCCATTTTCTAAAGGTTTTCAAGGACTAATATCCAATCAATGCGTGCCTATGTGACTCGCCCTTCTGCTTTTGTTTATGGGGGAATATAATTCCGGGTTGACGCTGCACCTGTGGCCGTCATTTAACCCAGCGTGCTCAGTTAGATGCCGGAGCTCTGGAGGTAATTCGAAGCAATATGTACAAGAATCACCCCTGACACTGGGAATACCAAGCAGTATGTTCCAGGTACCAGGACTATAGGATTTCTATAATGTATTCACATATTTTTTCTTATAGATTGCACACACTGCTCCCTTCATGAAAATGCAGTATGATGGGGTTGACTTTTTGAAACCTTTTTATCATTTTATAATGTTGTTCCCTCATCAAAAACATGCCTGCATTGCTTTTTAATGTCATCCATGCATGTCTGAGTAATTTAATGATCTCTTCCAGGCCCTATTTGAACCCTCCTTATGGTTAACTGTATGATTCTGTGCAATGCCCAAGCGTACGTTATTCATGCTCCTACATGACAGTTTTCCATACATATACAAAAACCATACACTATAACTCCATAAACCTGCTGCAATGTGCACTAGTTTGTTCAGCAGAATACACAGTCCAGCTTGATCCTGTCAGATCTCAGAAGGATCTGTGTGTTGTGTGAGAGTGTTCTGAAGGTGCAGTGACAGGGAGCAAAAGGAGGGGAGACTCAGAACATCCAAAATTGTGTTTTTGTGAAATATAGAATTTTCAAAAAAATAAAAGTTGATCTCATTTCCTTATGTGTTAGCAGTTAATACCCCATAGAAGTAAAATACCCTCTCTTTAAGTTTATATTTAGTAGACAACGTATGTTTTGATTAGTTACCATTTACAACCCGAAACATCTTGCTGTAGTCAGGAGAGTCTTATGTGATGTTATGTAGTACTTTAAATTCCTATGACCACTGCCGGCAGTGGTTTAGAGCGATTAGTTCCACTTAAATTATGTATTTATTTTCATTTTTTATTGTAAGTCTAAAGTCTTTCTCTTTTTTTGTTGTCCTAATGAAATTTGTCTAATTAGCATATTACATGTTTTTAATTAGTTAATCAGAGCAGGCTTTCTACAAAAGGGAATTTCTACAGCAATTTCTACAATTCATTTCACAACATAATTACAGTGAAAGTGCTGCTGCTACTATAAATATCCATAAATACCAACAGTACTACTACTACACAAAAGTTTACATTAAATCAGTTTTCAGTCACAATTGTATTTCTTAAAAATTTCCCCCAAAATGTACAGCACATTTTCCTCATCTCTGTATAGTCTAGAGTTGTGAACACAGGACACTTGTGGAGCAGCAAACTCTTTGAACTCCCTCAAGTATGATATATAAACGATAAGAGGAACATCAGAGGAGAAGGTACGACAGAGCTCCAAGGGCAGTGACGTCACAGAGGGGCCCAGTCCAGGTGAGCTGTGTCCTGGCTGCTGAGTACCTGACATATCTATCTAGTATTCATTCAATAAATAAATAAATAAAAGGTGTTTATTATAGCCAGAACAAAAACAAATAATTACATAATAAATATACAATAAAAGACTGTAATTTCAGGACTAAAAGCCGCTACTTTTTTCTCACACTCTGAACCCTGCGGCTAATAAAACGATACATTTACTATATGGACATATTCTTTGTTTGGCACATTGACTATTCATATATACGGTCTATGGTTTGGCAACACAGCAGAGTGCAGAAAGCGCCGCTGTCTGTGCGGTTATACATGGATCTAGGGTTAACATGAAGTTGCTACACTAGCTAGTGATATTGTCAATGCACTCAAATAGTTTATCACCGTGTAATAAAATAAGTTATGATGCTAAATTAACTTTAGTGAGTGTGATACGTCTTACCTGTATGTGTAAATGACGAGAAGAAAAGTCTGAAACTTCAGAAGCTGGACATCCAGTCAAACCCGATTGATGGAAATAACCCCACTCCCGGGAGCCTAAAATCTGCTGAAATCTACATGACAGTGACATGATACAGACAGGACAGAGGCTCTTTCTGCAGGAGACATGCACAGTAGAGCACGAGGAGAGACAGTGGTGATGCGCCGAGGAAGATGCTTGTATGATTGTGTTTTGAACAGTTATTTTGTGCTTCATACACACACCCTCCTCGTGGAAAACACGAAGAAATGCAGATGATGCAGCTTTTAAGTTGACGGCAGTTGATGTGGCTATGGAAAAAGGAAACAGAGCTGCTGCACGTGAGCTCGGCATCAATGAGTCGATGGTGAGATTCTGGCGACGGCAGCGTGACCAACTGACTCTATGCAAAAAGACGACAAAAGCTTTCAGAGGCGATAAAAGCAGACGACTCGAACTTAAAAACGTTCTTGAAGACGTGGACACCTGCGGCTTATATTTAGGTGCGGCCTATATATGTACAATTTGAAAATTTAGTTGATGCGGCTTATATTCAGGTGTGCTCAATAGTCCGAAAAATACTGTATATATTTTGACTGTGAGTGGGCTTGCCTCTCCATAGATTTAACTTGTCACTGAGCTGGTAGTGTCTGCAGATGAGTTTGCAGCTTTTGTGAAGCATTCCAAGCAAAGCGGTGACATTCCTATGCTGACAAGCTGGCTGCATATCCTCCACCTAGAAAAGTGACTTCATGTACATTTAAAAGAAACAATTACAGAACTTGAAGTGCAAGATACAAACTCAGGAAATAGCAAAAAATTATTAAAATTTTTAAACTGCATCATACCCATCTAAATTATCTATTAGAATGTACCAGCAGAAAAAGTGACTTCATGTATCTTTAATAAAGAATGTGAAACAAATTCTATTGATTAAATAGAAATCCCAGTTTGAATGGAATTGAAATTGAATTGGCAAATCCTAAAAACGGCAATCTTTTTTTTTTCCGCAAACAAAGAAATTCTGTGTACACTTCTAACCCTGGAGTTTAAATCTGAATTTATAATGTTACGTTTTTACAGAATGCTATAGAATATTTATTACAAAATGAAATCACAAATATGATCTTAACTCCAGTGCTTGTCAGAAACTTTGCCATGACACATTTTCCCCTAGAAAATACCTGGTCACCGAAACCAGACATACTTTACACTTCACAGTCACAAAGTAAGCACAAATAATCAGTTTTTAATATGTATTCATTCTCTGTAACACCACAACCTTGCTGATGGTGTTTTGGGCATAATCATTGAACTCCCTGGACATTTAAAAGATTAGAGGGACATCAGACAAGAAGGTCAGTAGAAAACTCCTGGGGCCAGAGTCTTGAGGCCAGGTCAGAAAGAGAAGGAGGAGGAGGAGGAGGAGGAGGAGGAGGAGGGAGCCATCTTGTCCTTGTCTTACTTCTCAGAGGAGCACATGAGGTAAAGTGACAGCGCAGGTTTTGGAGCAAACTTTTGAAATCCTGCCAAGATTTCATTTGATCCATTACAGTCACAGGAGCGTCACTTTCATCTCAATCATCATGAATCTACATAGGTTTTGCTAGGACACAAAAGGGCATATTATTTTTCAGTCCAGATTTTTTTTTTTTTTTTCTCTCGTAGGCAGCTGTATTTGTTTTAATACAGATGGACCATGCATGATTGACTAATCCAGTGGCCATTACGATTTTGACATACTCTGTGACATGACAGGACGGCCCTGAGGTGATTCTGATTACAAACAACTGTCTGCAGGAGTGGAGTTAGCAGGAATATATATATTAAAAAAAATCTCTTCCTCACCCTCAGCAGGTAGCTGCATCTTCATCCAGCTCGAGTCCTGGGAGCTTGAGGGTTCTGCGCAGTATTTTTGCTGTTCCTAGTACTGCACTTTTCTGTACTGAGATGTCTGATGTTTTTTGTGGGATTTGCTGTAGCTACTTCTTCAGTTTGGGGGTTATAGCCCTGAGTGCTCCGATCACCACGGGCACCTCTGTTGCCTTCACCTTCCAGGCCTTCTCCAGCTCTTCTTTGAGCCCCTGAGATTTCGCTAGTTTCTCTTGCTCCTTTTTCCTGATATTACTGTTGCTTGGTATTGCAATGTCCACCATAAAAGTGAAAAATTTTATTGTTCAGATGGCCGATGGCCAATTTTTTTTCATTTTTTAATGATGTTTCAGCGAAAAAATACTTTGTCAGATTTATTTATTTGTTTATTTAGCTTTGGACCACAGTAAACAACATGGTTGCTAGCCCAGGTGCTCACATACCCCACCAATTAATGGGAGGTCCCAAAGTGAGGTCACCCAGTGAGTTCAGCCCACTCTATGACAAGAAAAAAAAAACTGTTTAGATATTTACATAAAAAAAAAACATTCTATTAAATACAGAAATAGTTTGACCATTTCACAAAAATCTCAGGTCAAACTCTACATTCAGTCCATGAGGAGCAAGAGTCTTAAGTTGGTGAATCCAGACATGTTCTCTTTTTAACAGGAGCATTTCCAGAATCCCTCCTCTAGGGGGCAGTTTTACATTTTCAGTGCCAATATATCTTAAGGAAGAGATAGGATGGTCAAAATCTATAAAATAACCAATGTTCACCACCACAACTTTGTTCTGTTGCTTATCCAACACCACTATGTCTGGTTGATTCACCATCACCATTCTGTCAGTGTGTATCTGGAAGTCCCACAGGATCTTGGCTCGGTAATAGATGACTCACGACATTCACACATGTAACGTTCATGTTACATATAGTGAGAATATTCACAGCATTGTGGCCTTGTCTGTTCAGTCCTCCTCCAGTCTGCAGTTTAGCCTCGTCAATATTTGGCTGCTCCTCTCTCCTGCTCTTGGGCCCTGCTCGATCAAAGAGTTTTTTAACCTGTGATGTGTTTGTGTGGCCTGGACCTCACTCCTGCCATGGCCCTGAAGATAGTTTAATAAACCCAAAGCCCACATACAGACTTACAGAGACTTTTTACCAAATGTCTCTTTCTTGAACTTGACTTGAAAATGACATGACATCGCAAGGTAGAACAGAGCACTAATAATAAAGTCTTACTCAAACCTGTGCATGAAACAAAACACAAAACTCAGGATATATTTTTGATGAGGTAACAATATTCTAACATTAACTTCTTAGGTTCTTTTTAAAGACAATGCAGTAAAGTGTATTTACCTTGTTGACATGTTTCGGCTGCTAGCTGCAAGCCATCTTCAGAACTGTCACCGGTGTTGGTGGTTGTTGTTACTTCCTGTAGGCGTGGTCAGCCTGATGGATCTGGCAGGTCGCTCAGACTGACCACGCCTCCCGTCGCCCGGTGTTCTTTGGAGGAGGGTGTCCCAGGTGTGTGAAAGGAGGAACACGCCGTCATCACGGTTAATGCTGTCCGTGCCTCGGTTAATGCTGTCCGTGTGGAAAAAAACACAACAATCAAACACAGGGCAGCAGGACCACAAAAACATAGTCACACTACCGTACATCAGAGGAATAACCGAACCCATCCAGAGAGCCATGAAAAAACACAACATAAGCACTGTAGTAAAACCATACACAAAACTCCGCCAACAACTCGTACACCCCAAGGACAAAATCCCACAAGAACAAAAATGCAATGCCATATACGAAATTCAATGCAAATCATGCAATAAATCATACATAGGGGAAACAGGCCGGGCATTTCACATCGGAAAAAAGGAACACCAAAAGGAATGGGAAAAGGAAACGTCAGGGAGACTCCCCAAAACACAAAAAGATAAAGCAGAACAGGAAAACCTAAAATCCGCCATATCAGACCATTGTAAAAGGAACAACCACATTCTGGATTGGGACGGGGCTCGGGTCATTGGATCGGAAAACAACAAGTTCAAACGCTGGATCAAGGAGGCCATTGAAATCAGGAAACAAGGCACGGACAGCATTAACCGTGATGACGGCGCGTTCCTCCTTTCACACACCTGGGACACCCTCCTCCAGAGAACACCGGGCGACGGGAGGCGTGGTCAGTCTGAGCGACCTGCCAGGTCCATCAGGCTGACCACGCCTACAGGAAGTAACAACAGCTGATATACGACACGTCACCACCAACACCGGTGACAGTTCTGAAGATGGCTTGCAGCTAGCAGCCGAAACATGTCAACAAGGTAAATACACTTTACAGTACTGCATTGTCTTTAAAAAGAACCTAAGAAGTTAAAGTATATAAGAAGACAAAATGAACATCACTGGCTTAATATTCTAACATGGCTTGAAGCTCACAAGAGTAAATTTGAGATACTATATGACCTTTAAATGAGTCAAAAAGAACTGACTCTTCATTGTGAGTCAACATGTGAGTCAGTGACCATATTTATTGCACTGTGAAACAAAGTCCTTTTGGGAGTGGAACGTTTTACAAGTGGATAAGGCTTTATTGAATTCCTCCATTCAGTTCAACAACAGATCCATTGTGGCCTTCATAACACAATCTCTCATATTTCGCTTTTGAATGAATTTATGAATAAAGTTTATTATAAAAGTTCTTGAACCACACTCAAGTACTTTATTTTTCAACTCAGAATCTCCGCTCCACACATTATGAAGTTTGCAGGCCTTTGTAGAAACTTTATTATTTTCCATTTAACCACATGTACCCTCTCCAACAAAGCATGTTTTATTTTCTCCTGGCAGTACTCAAACAACATTTTTGGTCAATACAATAAAAAAAACATTATCTACTGAGATAAGTAACTGGCGGGCCCTCTACCAGAAAAGTTACACAGGGGCCCGGTCAAGCAGAAGTATACAGCAAGGCCAAAAATTCAAGTTAATGCATCTCATATAAAAATGTATTGAACAGATACATATGTACTCTAGTTTATGAAACTGTTTACCTTTTTTCTGTACCATTTTTGGTTCTAAAGTTACATACGTTTCAAACATACCATGTATGAAACATGGAACAAAAGATATTTCCTAAAATTCAAAGATCTGCAAATCATGTAAATAAAGTAATGTATTTCATCATATCTTGTCTTATTCGATCTTTGAACTGATGATGATTTTTTTTTATGTATTTAAAATGATAAAAATTTGCTTGGAAGGACTGACATATTTTATAGAAATAGTTACCTTTCATTCTGAAGTAATATTAAAGTATTCGGAAGAAAAAAGCTGACAAATTATGCAAAATCATGCACCTTCTACTTGCTTGCACAATTTTCCCTCTGTTACCATGACCTTTCTTAATAAAAAATCTCATTACTCAAAAAGTAAGAGGGTTTTCAACCTAATCTTGTACCATATGGTAGAAAACTATATTAAGCAAATATTCAAACCAGTTTGTTAAGGATATGTAAGTTATCGCTGTTTGTATTTATTGCCCAAAAAGTGCTGCATATTTCATTCCCTCCGTTACCGATATGAGTTTTTTAAATTTTTTGTCAACAACTTGAAAGAATATCACAGGTTTAACTTTACGCTGTTGGAGTGTTAACTCTTTCCTACATTCTGATACTTTACTTATTTCAATAGTCTTTCTGAATAAGAGCTATTTGAATGTAAAAAATCTGCCCGTTTCCCTCCGTTACCGCTCGACCGGACCCATAGTGCAACTTTAAACCGCATGTTACCAAGATGTAAATACTCCACACGAGGAAGCTTCTGTGTTTGTAAAAGTAGGTATGTGTGTCAACCTCTAACCTCATCTAAATCTCAAAATAGAACGTAAAAATACTTCTAATGACAAGCTGATTGATTTTCTGCGCAAGATAATTTCGTTTGTAGCTCTATTCAGTAAATCATTTTCATTTCAGTTGGCATTAGCTTACAGACACAAGTACATACTTTTATACACACGGGGTGAAGTGTGTATCCATCTGTAGCTCTCCGTCCGCTGTCTGATATTAAACTATAGATTCATTTCAGCGAGACTTGGCTGAATCTTCATAGAGAATGAATGGAGTGGGAAGTGCGGCCTCATACTTTTTGAGAAAACTGAAAGCCAGGCAGCGCCGTGAAAAGGGCCTACTCTGCAGAAATCTAAATAGTTTTTCAGTCCCCTGTGTTATTTTTTTCCCCCTTTTACTCATAACCAACCGTATTTGTTTTTCCATGTGAACAGACCATGCATGTCCCTGATTGGGTAATCTACCTCAAATTCACCAGTTGGTTAAACTGGTGAGGAAGGCAGGATCTGTAGTGAGTGCAGAGCTTGCCTCACTCACATCTATGGCTGAGAAGAGGGCCCTAAACCTCCATCTGGGATAACCCCCAGCACCCCCTGTACAACACCGTCACCCGATAAGAGAGCACCTTTGGGTACCTGCCCTGCTCCATGGACACACTCTGGAACAGGGTCGTACACGGGTCCATTTTTGGAGACCCGCATCCGCGCAGTACAGCACCACACCCGCCCGTCAACTCGTGATTTTATCAAAGTTAAACCCGTTATCCGCCCGTACCTGAGATAAATCACACACAAATTAAAAGCATTCTAAATGAATCATCCGAATACGAATTGAAAAGTTACAACGTCAAGAATTACGATCACAAAATTAAATAAAACAGTTACGCTTTCTTCAGTACAAATACGAATTTACAGACGCGACTTTACTGTCACCTCTTCACAGGCATTATTTACTGAGCAGAAGAAGCATTGATTGAGATGCTGGACTTTTGCTCCACACACGCCACGGACTGAACCAGGACTAACAAAGGATTAATCTAGGACTGATTCCAGGACTGAACTAGGAGAACTAAACCAGGACTAAACCAGACCCCACGGGTACCTGACCCAGTGCAGGACTCTGCTCTGGAAGTGATTTGTTCCACACGGCATACAGCTATACAACGCCTCACTATAAACTGAATTACTGATGTTATCATCATGTATTGTTGCTGTCAGAAATAAATTATTTAGTATTACCTATCTCTATCTGAACTCCAGGAGATTCACTGGCAAGCCCTGAGACCTAAACGTGACCGTCCATTCAAGCGAATGGGCTGAGCTCAATGGGGCATCTCTCTAGATTAGCCTTCAGTGGCTGTCCTGCCCACCAACCGTGCGCAGTAGTAGTAGTAGTGCTTTTCTCCCATGGAACTGCAAGTGCATACCATGTGACCACAGAAACCAGAAATAGTTTGCATGTAAATTGTGCCAAATGTTTGTGATGTCATCCACTGTAATTCTTAACATATTTTTCAGCTTTTCTTAGCAAATTGCTTCTTGATTAGTGTAAAACTATCATTTACATTTACATTTTCATATGCACTTAAAATGTGAGAAAACAGGGCTGTTAACATACAGTTATGGAAACAGGCACGTATCCAAGTAAGTAAGTAAGTGGGCGCTAAACAATTACACATCATTATCATAGCTTTTATATTCAAAACGTCCATTGTCCTCACCACATGAATTAACATACCCAAAGAAACAGATGTGACCCGCTGCTTTAAATTGCACATAATGGTCCATGCAGTAATGGTATAATTATGATAAAGACTATGCAGGGTCCGTCCACATCTTGGGCCATATTAAGAGATATCATTGGACTTGCTTTGCCCTCTGCTTTGATGAGCGCTCCCCTCTCTCCTTGCGGGCCTAATGAAGATTTGCCTGTCGCTTTAAATTCCTCTTCCAGGGGTTCACTCTCCCCTATGTCTTATAATTAAGTCACTATATGAGCCGTAAAGATCCAGCGCTCCGAAAATAAACCAGGAGAATTCACTGCCATCTGCTGCTTCTCCTTTAGCTACCCACCGGCCTCCCATCACCATAACACCGGGCTAGCGCTACTCAGCTCAATCCATTTTTAAAATTTTTTTTAACAGGAATGGAAAATACAGCAGTCACGCTGGAAGATTTGTGAATTTTATACAGTAATATCCATCCACTTATCCCCTCTTATCCGGAGCCGGGTCGTGGGGGCAGCAGTCCAAGCAGGGACTCCAAGACTTCCTCACCCTGGACGCTTCCTCCAGCTCCTCCAGGGAAATCCCATGGTGTTCCCAGACCAGCCCAGAGACATAGTTCCTCCAGCGTGTCCTAGGTCTTCCCCGGGGCCTCCTTCCGGTGGGACATGCCCAGAACACCTCTAAAGGGAGGCATCCAGGAGGTATCCGAAACAGATGCCCGAGCCACCTCAGCTGGCTCCTCTCGATGTATCCGTTATCTTGTACTTTCTGTCTTTACCCAAAGCTCATGACCATAGGTGAGGGTAGGAACATAGATTGACTGGTAAATCGAGAGCTTCGCCTTTCGACTCAGCTCCCTCTTCACCACAATCGTCCAATACAATGACTGCATCACTGCCGACGCTGCACCGATCCACCTGTCAATCTCACGCTCTGTCCTCCCCTCACTCGTGAACAAGACACCGAGATACTTCAACTGCTCCACTTGAGGCAACCATGGCCTTGAATCTGGAGGAGCTGATCTTCATCCCAACCGCTTCACACTCGGCTGCAAACCGCCCCATTGCACAGGACGTTGGATGACGAGGACGAGGATGTTGATGAGGGTGTTGGATAAAGATGTTGGAGCAGAGTTTCAGCCAAACAAAATATGGCCAAAAAAAAAAAAAAAGCATTTAAGCCAATCAAGATAGCATGGGAAATATTCTGTGTTGATCATGCTGATTCACCCAATATTTAGTACCTTGGAATGACAACAGGGAGAAAAACACGTTTGTCTATCTATGGTTCTATAAAAAGACATGTTTTTCTGTACTTTGAGATGCCACGAAGCAGAAAACTGATGTATGTGGACCCCGTGGCATGTACCCACCCATGATAAAGTGTACCGGGTCAGCATTATTGTTCATTTTCTTGCTGTATATGCTAAATGAACAAGTTAATGTTTTGTCAGATATGTGGTATAAAGCTACCCCTCGTTGTGAGTTGGGCAGAGGCGTCGTTCCGGGGTGACAGTTGTACTTGGTAATCAACTTGAATCTCTCTCTGAATCGAAAATGCTGAAATAAAGTGGCCTGTACTCGGATCCTCCCATCTTTTGTGCTTCTTTCTAGGACACGCACTGAACTCTTCCGAAAAAACCCACAATAGGTACTTATTTTTTGCTAACCAACATCACACAGGACAGTCAGTGTACATACTAGGAATGTAACGATATCCAAATCTCTTGATACAATATTTTCATGATATACATCTCACGGTACAATATTTATTGCATAATTTGTGAATATGCCACTTTTCTGCCATAATCCAAACACTTATTTCATCATGTTCTTTTTAGTTGATGCTGAGCTACTACGATAAATTTAAGCAACAAAGAAACTTGTAATTTGATATATTGTGATTCCCCACAATATTATTGTGAGACTTTTGATGGTATGATATGATGATATTTAGGTTAGTGTTACATCCCTATTACACTAGAATGAATATGGTACTTGCTTTATGTTGAGGAACCTGGAGTACTTAGAAAAAAGCACACAGAACATGTCATCTCCATTGAACAACCTCACTCAACCAATACAAAATGAAACACAGTCCATGACTGAAATTTGATAAGTGATTTCCACAGTAAGTTGATGTTACAGTGCAGTTTACAAAGTTCCTCATGATGCTGAAAGCCCAAATATGCCTGAGAGCAGTACCAGGTGTTTGCCCAAACATGTTCGGCACAAATTACCTTCTGCTTGGATTTAAAAGTTTACAGTGATTGCCTCTTGTAAAAAGTTCACTGACGACACAGGTGGCAAATTATGTAATGTTCCTAGGTTCCTTTTGATGGATGGAGGCTCTGAGGGGTCATATTGTAAACGTACATTAGAATTCTATGAGGCTTTTAACTTATTGCTGTTTCATGAAATACATTTTTTGGATGGAGTGAAAACTGTCAAAACTGTTTACATGGCCCCACCTGTTGCCTTAAAGGGCCCATATTAACTTATTTTCTGATCTTTCTCTCTTTATAATGTTTCCTCATAACAAGTATACCATCGCACATGTTTAACACATAAACTCTGCATATCTCTCAAACAGAAAACACTCTGTTCCACCTTGTAATATCATGTTGTAATACGGTAAATGCTCCACTGTGTTTTTAAACCCCTACAGCTTCACGAGAATCACTTGGATAATTTCAGCACTGGAATTGCCAATCTCTACATTTGTGACTGAAGCAAAACACAACTCCAGCTATGTTTTTGATGAGGTAATAACATTCTAACATGGTTTAAAACTCACAAGAGTCAATTTTACTAATAGTAAAACAGGACTTAACCTTTGTGCAGTGTGTTAAAAAAGATAAGTCATCTGCTATTTGTTTTTCATCTGAATAGGCCTAATAATAGAGATTATATCTATAAATCAGAAAATTCTCCCACAGAATTGTCAAATGCCCAACAGCACAATTTTTATTACAGGTGAGGTACTTAAGAATATTATTTTACCATGTGAACTGTGAAAATGAAACAAAATTAGTTTTATGAATGATTAGCCACAGAGCTGGACAATATTCAGTTACACTTACTCCTGTACATTTACACAAAGTAATTATTTAAAGAGGGATTAGTTTACTTCTATGATGTATTAACTGCAAACTGCAAAATTACATATTTAGATCACCACGTTACATATTATTGTTATAAAAATGCTACATGTTTAACATTTTCACTTTTGGTTTTGATGCTGAGTCCCCCCTCCTTTTGCTCTCAGCGTTAAGTCACTCCCCCTTCAGAGCACTATCAGCATACATCCTGCTACTCAAACTACTGCAGTTTGTGTCATGTTTTTGTATGTTATGGAGAACTGTCATGTGGGAGTTTGGGTTACATGGGCTTGTGGTCTGAGCATTGGAGAGAATCTTACAGCCAACCATAAGTAGGGTTTGAATAGGACCCAGGAGAGTTCACTAAACTACTCTACCATGCATGAGGGCATCTAAAACCTCTTTGATGAGGGAACAAGGTTATAACATAGTAGAAAGCTTATACAATTGATTTAGCATAATAACTCCTCATCTTTAAAGAAAATGTAGTTTTCAGGCACTGATTCATCAGCCAGTTTCACTTCATGGAAATTGTGTGATTTAGGATAAATCTGATTGGGCGTTAGGATTCGTTTGCTCGACGGTAGGCGGGTACTTTTTTATTTTAAAAATCGCTGCTATTTGGTCGTGACGCATGTAATGTGCTGCTAACGGGACGAACTGGTATATTAAGCTTTTCCAAAATCCCGTAGGAAGAAAGGCAATAACGTCTTTCCCCTTGATAGAATTCACCAAACATTCTCTTTGTTCCAGCTTTAAATCCTCGATCTCGGGAATTGTTGCCAACACAGAATATATGTCTTCGTCTACATCCATCTCAACCGCTTTGTTTACTCTTGTGCTGTATCACAAAAGGGACCCATGCAGGCTCTTTAGTTTGACATCATGGCTTCACAGCTCTCGCTGATTGGCCAGTGCATGGTCTTCAACTTCTGGGGTTCTCGCAAACCGTCTAGTGTATTCTGATTCCTGACCTAGTTGCTGGAGAGAAATGAAATTGAGCAGAGGCCGGCCTGGCTAGTATTAAGTGCTAACACATTACATATTTAGATCACCACATTACCTTTTATTATTATGAAAATGATACATTTAATAAGTTTCACTTTCGGTTTTGATGCTGAATCCCCCTTCAGAGCACTATCACAACACAATCAGCACACATCCTGCTACTCAAACTACTGCAGTTTGTGTCATGTTTTTGTATGTTTATGGAGAACTGTCATGTGGGAGTTTGGGTTACATGGGTTTGTGGTCAGAGCATTGGAGAGAATCTTACAGCCAACCATAAGTAGGGTTTGAATAGGACCCAGGAGAGTTCACTAAACTACTCTACCATGCATGAGGGCATCTAAAACCTCTTTGATGAGGGAACAAGGTTATAACATTGTAGAAAGCTCATTACAATTGATTTTGCATAATACCTCCTCATCTTTAATGAAATTGTAGTTTTCAGGCACCGTGCGTTAGTGGTTGAAGAAATGACTCGAGTTAAGTATAAAAAGTAGAATTACATAGAAAAACACTTCTTTTTAATGTCTGGCTACTCTACACCATGTGATTAGCAACATTATTTTGCAGTCTGTTAAGGTTTCCAATAAAGACCCCAATGATCCCTTTATTAGAATGTAAGACTGGGAAAACACTACAAAGCCCAAAGAGACGGTGGGTTAACACGAGGAACATCTGGCTGTGTGAACGTGTATGGGGATCTTTTAGAATTTATCCAAGAGTTCCTTTTGGAGGTTCAGTGTCTAAGGGGGCTCAATGTTTGGTTAGATTTTTTTGGTTTGATTCAGTGAAAAGGAGCTAAGAGTGATCTAAAAACGACAAGGAATTGAAGTTAATCGTCACAGTATGAACCTCACGGTACGATATTTCATGGGATATCATGGGAAAGCTCATGATATGGGGATGAGGGAGACTCACGATTAGGGATGTAACAATATCCAAATCTCTCAGTATGATATTTTCCCAATATACATTTCACGGTACGATATTTATTGCGATATTTTGTAGAAGCAAACAAAACTGTTAATATGCTACTTTTTCCTCTTAACATGCCTTGACGAGACTTAATCCAAAGAACTAAGATTTAAAAGTGCTTACAAGTGTTATTTCTTCATGTAGTCTGCACTGAAATGGAGCAAAGGATCATGGTCTATGTAGTTCCCTCTGTGTGAAGTTCCCTCTGTCTTTTTTTTTTTAGCTATTGCTGCACCATAACTCTTAATTTAACCAAAGAGACTTGTATTTCGATATATTGTGATGGTCCACGATATTATTGTGAGAACTTCAACTGAAATATCATGATATTGTATCGTCATTGTTACACCCTTAGTTCATTATTCATTCTGATCTAGTAGGCAATGTTACACTATTTTCTCATCAGTTTACAATATACCTGGAGTTGTGTTCCAAATCCTGCATATTTAGGCTGAGCTCTTCTCTCAAACAGAAAACACTCACTTTCACCTTGTGATAAACCCCCATAAACCTTCACTAGAACCGTTTGGATAATTTCAGCCCTATAATTTCCACTCTCTAGTAAATTAAAGGTAAAAGAAGCTGTTAACTTGAAAACTACTGGTTCATGACATTGCAAAGTGATACAGAGCATTTTGGAGATGAAGATATACTAATAATAACGGGTTACTCAAACATGTGTGAATGAAAGAAAACAACTTTAGGTTGTTTTTGAGGAGGTAGCAGCACTATATTGTGGTTAAAAGCTTACACTTTTGCATAATATAGAACCTTTAGTCTCGCCATAGTAGAGACTTTTTAAAACAAGCTAAGGTCTACATTGTCTAGACAGAAGTATTGGGAAAAAAAAGTCTAAAACGGCCTCTCGTGACATACCGAGCAGACCTATTGAATTTCTCTCTCGCTCATCCATCAAGGGCAGCCATGTGTCCTCATGTTGACAGTGCTCTCAATTCCAACCATCTCGAGGTAGTCTATTTTTATTTTTGTTTTATTTGATTTGTTTTTTTAGTTGAACTATGTGACTTTTCTGGTGGGTGTTATTGCTTTGACTGTAATGTTTTGCAGTATGGTATTAAACTTAGCTATCTCCATGAAGTCAAGCAGATAACACCAGCAAGCCAAGTTTCAGGTCAGATCTGTGAAGTGGCCACCCTACTCACAGTAAGAATGCATGTACAGTATTTCACAGAATTTATGAGCAGTAAAAAACTTGTAATTGATTAAAAGCAAGATAGATACTTGCCATAATGCCGTGCAGTGGAACACACAAAACAGAGCAATACCATCTCCATGGAGACTCCAACCAGAAAAGTTACATAGTACTTAATTAAATGGCCTGTACCTGATTTTTCTCCATGTATTTCAGAAAAGTTGTCTTGCCAGAGTGCAAATATATTTTATAAGCTACTCTTGAGGTCAAAATAAGTCCGCTGTACCCTGTCTTTTAATAAAGGGTTTATTGTCTGATAAGCAGGGACATCACAGTTTGCATGTGACAACAAACAAAACTCTGGCCTTTAGAAGTTGTGAAAAGAGCTAAGTGACAGTCTGCATCTAATTGTACAACATTATATTATTCTAGAATCAGGAACAGTGTGGTTAGCATGCTAGTTGTTATACCAAAGGAGAAATTTAATTTGCATTGCATTCTCATCCAAGCTGTGAATTCAGTTCTGGTGGACACTGCCTTATATCTGCCTGAAGGGAAGAGCTAACTACACTAAAACTACTCTGAAATGAACACACCTATTTGTTTACAGTTTCTGTTTGTTAGCTCGGCCTACTGAACTGCCTGAGTCTGAGATTATTAGCAGAATCATTCAGGGCCCTGATGGGTGCTTTCACACCTTTGAGCATACAGGCTTTCACTATTGTTTTCTTTGTTTTGATTTAGGTTGAGGATAGAAGGATTGTAAATAGGAGAGAGACGTTATTAGCATTATCATAACGGCAAAAGTCTGGCCACTGAATCTTGTGAAAAACTGCACTGAACCTGGGCCACTACAAACTGTTTAAAGGTTCTATGTTACATAAAAATTGACTCTTGTGTACTTTAAGCCATGTTAGAATGTTACCTCCACAAAAACATACCTGGAGTAGTGTTTTGTTTGAGCATCAAGCTGCTCTAGCAGGGATCCCTGCCCACTTAAGATGACCTAAAACCACCTAAGACCATCTACACTCAGCTAATAATAATAATAATAATAATAATAATAATAATAATAATAATGCATCCGTTTTATATAGCACTTTTTTGGACACTCAAGGACGCTTTACAAATCATTATTCATTCATTCCATACTCGGTGGTGGTAAGCTACTACTGTAGCCACAGCTGCCCTGGGGCAGACTGACGGAAGCAAGGGTCTCAATCTGCGCCATCGGCCTCTCCGGCCACCACCATCACTCACACACACACCACTTTCATACTAGGCAATGAGGGTAAAGTGCCTTGCCTAAGGACACAACAACAGTTTTTAAGATCTAAGATTACCTGAGACAACCTACGCCCACCTAAGATCACCTAAGACCACGTACGCCCACCTACTTAAGATCATGTAAGACCACCTAAGACTACTTAAGATTTCATAAGACCACCTAAATCTACCTGAGACCACCTAAGACCACGTGTATGTATGTTGTTTTTTTGGTTTATGAAGAAGGCCTAATCTTGCTATATATTTCTCTACATTATTTTTGACCTGCTTTAATATACTGTAATACTGAAATATCAAATATCAATGTTCCAAGTGGTAAGTCCAAGTGGTAGTTTTCAGGTTAACAACTACCTTTTACGTTTAGTTCAGTAGAGATTGGCAATTCCAGGTCTGAAATAATCCAAATGACTCGAGTGAAGGTTCATGGAGTTTAAAAACACGACACAGCCCTTCCTGTTTTACCACATGACATCATAATGTGGGACAGAGAGCTTTGTATGTTTTTAATGAGGAAACAACATTATAACAGATCAGAAAATTGTGTAATATGGGCCCTGTTTTTCACATTTTTCCACAAGTCAGGTACAGCATTTCTGCATGGATATGAATTATAGTTACAGTTTAAGCTTGATTTCCCACTAGGATATATAATTATGGTAGTGGAGTTGTTTTACAAATGCTATTTACTATGACAATGAAGTGTAAAATGACATTTGCTGGGAGTTTTGCAAGTTGCTTTACTGTTAATTAATTCAGTCTAGACACTTTCCATGAGGATATGTTATTTTTTTGCATTTACGCAACACAATAAACTTTATTGCAAGAGAAGCCATAACTTTCCCATGCTATGTTTACTGTTACAGCTGGTAAGACCAAAGGGCACAATGTCTGGCTAAGTTTAGTTCAATTAAAAGGAGCTAAGCAGATCTCAAAATGACAAGGAATCGAAGTTAAAGGGTCCACATTGCTATTTTCTTATCTATTGTGTCATAATGTTTCCTCATCAAAACTATATGTGGAGTTGTGTTTTGTTTCATTTATGAATTTGTAACAGACACAAATCCTGCATATTTGGGCTGAGTTCTTCTTTCAAATAGAAAACACTCCACCTTCCACCTTGTGTCATGTCTTGTGGTAATACAGGAGGTGCTCCACTGTGTTTTTAAACCCCATGCACTTTCACTAGAATAATTTGGATAATTTCATCACTGGAACTGTCAGTCTCTACAAAAAGTAAAAGGTAGCTGTACACTTGAAAACTTCACTTCACTTCATGACATTATCATCACAGGAGACTGAAAAACATCACAGATTACAGATTACTGTTAAATCAATGAATCTGATCAAAATGTGATTTAATTTGTAAATCTGACCAACGAGCTCCGATATTTCACATGCCTTACTGAAATAAACAAATCTCATTGGGCGATCATGTTTGGTTCTAGCTCAGAGGTTGTCATGACCAGACTGATATCCCTCTGTATAAAAAATACAGAGAAAAATAAAGAGAGATATCATTCTGTACTTGTTTGCTATAATGGAGTATTCCATATCTTTTTTAATGTTTTGGTTTCCCCAATCAACCCAAAACATGCTACATAGGTCTCCAGAAAGAATGGTTGATAGGTAAGGTCAATTAAATACAATCAGTCAGTTAACCTGGCCAGAGAATACAGGTGGAAATTAGCACTGGTACAATGCATCTCTCCTGTTAAGGTTAATGGTTATATTGTTCACTGTCCCTATCTCATTAAATAACTAAACTAAACTAAACTAAACTAAATAACAAAGCAGTTTTGTGTGTACTTTGCTCCTTGTCCTGGTCCTCCTCCTATTTATTTATTTTTTATATTTTTAATTCGCCTGATCCCGTCAGATCTCAGAAGCTAATCAGGGCCGGGCCTGGTTAGTACTTGGATGGGAGACCACTGGGAATTCCAGGTACCACAAGGGGGCACCAGTGGCAAAAACTGTCATTGTGTCCTTAGGCAAGACACTTCACCCACATTGCCTAGTATGAAAGTGGTGCGTGCATGAGTGATGGGCCCATGGCGCAGATTGGCAGCCTCTCTTCTGTCAGTCTGCCCCAGGGCAGCTGTGGCTACAATAGGAGTTTACCACCACTGAGTGTTGAGTGAATGAATAATAAACTGTAAAGCGCTTTGGGTATCTTGAAAGGCGCTGTATAAATGCAATGATTAATTATTATTTTATTTTTTATATATATTTTTTCCTGTCTTGCGAGTCCCTTATTGACTAACCCACCTGTCAATCACGCCCATCTGAACGGAACTGAACAGTGACCAGACTCGCATCTTCATAACATATTGGAGAAGTGTGTATTTTGGATCCTAACTTATCTTTAGCACTTAAGAAGTACCTATTACAAACATGGAAAGTAATGTGTACAAAAAGAAGAACTACTGTAAAATGGAGCTTTGACAGTTAATGAAAAAAGAAAGAAAAACAATGTTACAAAACAGTTTGTTATTTTAGTTTCTGGTGCTGTCATCACTACAGTAGTAAACAACAGTTATGAGTCTGTTGAGGATGAAAGGAGGAAAAAAACATGTACACACCAGCCTTTGAAGACAAAAAGAGACATCTCACTGCCTCTTTAAATGTAGTATTTTAAGTGCTCGAGTATAGCTCTTAGTATACCTTGAATAGAATGAAACAAATTGACAGTGTAGTTGAAAAAAAAAGTTTCTTTTTGTATTCTACGTTAATCTACATGTAATTGTGCAGGTGGAAAGTCTGCCACCTGCTTGTCTTCATGGTGATGCTATTTACAGTATGGAACTTATCTGTCTCCATGTAAACAAGCAGGTGATACCAGCAGGTCAGATCTGTGGAGAGGCATTCCCGCTCACCAGTAAGGATGTATATTATTCAGGTTTTTATATAGTATTCTATTTTTAATACTATACTGTGACAAAACATTGACATTTCCACCAGAAAACTTAGCTTAGTGCACGTTTATGGATGCATTCTATCAAAAATGTCTAACTTTCACAGTATCTATTTTCCTTTTATAATGAATCAAGACTGGGATCGATCCATTTTTGGTGCTTTCCATTTATTCTTGAAAGTAAGACAAAATCATTTATCTTAATTGTAAATTGATTTAAGGGGAGAAACAAACAGCACCAGGGAGATAGCGTTTACAAATTTGCCTAAAGTCAGTTGCATAGCGTTCCTATTTAACTTTCATTCAAGGCATTTAAATTATTCATGTTTGCTGAGCACTTTAAATAAATGTGTGGCTGGGAGAGTGCAGTCATTTTACCGAAGCAAGAGTACAACTACAGAGACTTTAAAGAAGCAATTATAAACCAAGTCATTAAGGATTAGCTGGATGCATTTGTAATGAAGCTGTAATGTAGTTAAAGCTGCATTATCCAACTTTTGAGTAAATTTTATTTCCTCTATAAATCATACCTGTGTGGCTGAAAGCAGACCACTACATGCTTTCTTCCTCTAATCAGAACAAAAATATAATGGTTTTGGTGTTAGTCATGCCCAAACTCATACTCCAGCTTTAAGTGCCATGTCCCTAGTAAAAGACTTGATAGACTTGATTTTGAAACATCAGGGAGACTCACCAGAACACAAAAAGACAAAGCAGAACAGGAAAATCTAAAATCTGCCATATCAGACCACTGTAAAAGAAATAACCACATTATGGATTGGGACGGGGCTCGGGTCATTGGATTAGAAAGCAACAAATTCAAACGCTGGATCAGGGAGGCCATTGAAATCAGGAAATGAGGCACGGACAGCGTTAATGGCGATGACGCCTTTCACACACCTGGGACACCCTCCTCTAGAGAACATTGGGTGACGAGAGGCGTGGTCAGTCTGAGTGACTTGTCAGGTCAATCAGGCTGACCACGCCTACAGGAAGTGACAACAGCTGATATACGACACGTCACCACCAACACCAGTGACTGTTCTGAACATGGCTTGCAGCTACCAGCCAAAACATGTCAATAAGGTAAATACACTTTACTGTATTGTCTTTAAAAAGAATCCAAGAAGTTAAAGGTTTGATTTTGAACTCAGGAAAATGTTTTTCCAATTTGAAAAATGCACATGAACACAGCATAAGTAGGAAAAACAACTCAGGAACTCGGGCGAAAATCATCTACCTGAGTTCTGCGCCTGACTTCACCTTCTCTGAACCTAAATCTGCTTATTTGTCTATTTAGTCCAGTTCTTCTCAATTATTTTCTACATACGAGAAGAAATGTTTTAGTCTTGTCTCCAAAGCGACTCCTTGGACACATGCAGCATGTCCATCCATATTTTGCGCTGCATTCACCTGCGTCATGAGGCGATCCGCTCCTGTCTCCGCCTCGTCTTTTTAGATGATGTCCGTGTTATAGTTTGGGGCACTTGTGTCGTCCAGTCTGACAGAAACCATGTCTAATGCTGCAGCCGTATTCAGCTCCTCTGCTATTTGGTGCGCTATCTTCTAAGATGTTGACAGTGCTCACTACTGAAGTCGCATTCACAAAGCGGGATGATTGTTGGCACGTTTTCGCTGAAAAAAACTCAAGCGGATTGGGGTGTAATGTCTTCAAGCGACGCCCTAATTTATTTGGCTTCATGCTGTCCACTGCGAACATTTTAAAACACAGTAAACACAGAGGTCTTTCCTCGTTTCCCACCGTAGTCACATTGAAGCCGAGCGCTGCATACATTTTACATACAATTTGTTCACTGCACTTCATATCTCCTGCTCTGTGTCTCTGTACTGTGTGACTGACTATGAGAGCGTCACTGCCAACTATTGTAGTGGATGTGCAATTACACTTTATTCTTGTACAGCAAAAAACCCCAAAACAAAACAAAACAAAAAAAAAAAAAACATGTTATTCGAGGTCACTGCACCACCCCCACTATTTGAGAAGGACTGATTTATTCTATAATACATTTGATCTCTGTGAGTAAAAGTGATTACATTTAGGGGTTCACTCTGCAGCCTCAAGACTACTAAATGCTTAATGAATTACCAATGTAACTTTAACTAGCAAAAGTCAATCAATAACTTAATGTTTAGAAGACTAGCAATAACAACTCTTGCCTACTGGTTAGCTCTGTTAAACTCTGTTAATGAGCGGCCTCAGTGAGTTTAGTGATGATCACATCAAACTCCAGACTTTCTGAGATAAAAGGACATGAACACAAACAAGTCTCATGTTGGCTTAAAGAAGCTTAAAAGTATTTATTTATTCAGTATTTTACCAGGTAGGTCAGTAGAGAACACATCTGCATTTACAATGAGGACCTGGTGGAAAACACAAAACAAAAACAACACAAGAAGAATACACTCACATCAGTCCAAAGCTGCTGCAGAAAAAAACATTGGATGTTATGGAAATGTGCACTGAGCCTTTGAAATACTCTGAGTTTTTGAATGAAGGGAGATTTCTGAAGATCCATCTCTAATTTTGGCTGAAGGAGTTTTTGTTTATTGTGCATGTTTTAGATTGATGAAGGAAACTGGAGTGCCTGGAGTGAAGTAGAGACACAAGGAAAACCAATCGAGATTCTGAGATGGTAAACACGCACCTCAGTGTTTTGTTCCACTGCTCTCTGTATACTGTTTTATGCTAATAGATTCTAATTCATCTCTAGGGATGATTCCAATAACATAAAGAATTTTGCTGTCTCGATTAAGGACTAATCTACTAATGAAGAAAACTCACTTTGTCACTGTCATCAACACCATAGACTGTATAAAGAAGTGGACTATGGGAGTGTGATGTCACGGCGTTCGACTCCAGCCAAATGAAGCTCAGGAGACTAGCAGTTATATGAGTGAATTTGGAGCCAGGTCCATATTAGGAATAGAAATTTGTTTACAGAAAAAAATAGAGAAATAAAACCACTATGATCATGTAGAGCGGGTTAATATGAACATTTTAAAACCAAAATGAGGAGGTTCAGGCAGACGAAGCAGAATTTACAGAGAGAGGGGCGATATTTTTTCAATCTAAAGTCAACTGAAAACAGAGTCAGTGGAGCCGGAAATGCCCCTATGTTCCTATTTGGAATGTGGCGACCAGCGGGTTTGCTATGTCCATTTATATACAGTGATCCCTCGATTATCGTGGGGGTTACGTTCTAAAAATAACCCACAATAGGTGAAATCCGCAAAGTATTCAGCTTTATATTTTAAAGTCATTATATCTGTTTTAAGGCTGTAAAACACCTCACTTCACACTTTATACACTTCTCTCAGACAGGACACTTACAACCCTTCTTAAAACTTATTGCTGCTGTCGTCCTTATGTTATTTTCCTCCTTCTTTATGTAACGAACCAAAGATTTATTTATTCCATAATATCTTGCACGGTCCATTTTGGGAGACCTTCGCCTGCCCGCACCTGTGCAGTATAGCACTGCGCTCCCCCGTAAACCCGTGATTATATCACACACAAATTAAAAGCATTCTAACTGAAGAATACGAATTCAAAACTTACAACTTCAAGAAATTAAATGAAACAGTTATGCTTTCTTCAGTACAAACACAAATTCACAGCTGTGACTCGACTGTCATCACTTCATTGATGGAGATGCCGGATTTTTGCTCCACACACGCCAAGGACTGAACCAGGACTAGACCAGGACTAAGCCAGGACTAACCCAGGACTAATATAAGACTGATTCCAGGACTGAACCAGGAGGACTAAACCAGGACTGAACTAGGACTAAAACAGGAATAAACCAGGACTAAACCAGGACTCACCGTTGGGACAGGCTCAGAGGCGCACCCGTGTAGATTGTCGGGTGACCGCAGGCGAAAGGACCGGCGTAGAGCTAAGCGCAGCCAACGCCCGATTGCGCTTTGCGGACACCCTGCACATCCCCTGCGACTGGCTCAGGGTTCTCTTTCTCTTAAGTTCAAGATTAGTCCTGGTGTAGTTCTGGTGTAGTCCTGGTTTAGTCCTGATTTAATCCTGATTTAATCCTGACCCTGTAACAAAAAAAAAAAAAAAAACATGCAAAATTGAACTAAAAAAAAAATATCATGAAACAGCGAGGCAGCGAAAGGTGAAACGCGTTATAGTGAGGGACGACTGTACTCAGTCTATGTTCACGACTAAAGCTAAATTGTTAATTGGGTTAATTTTGACACCTTGTTTGCAGTTTTATGTATGTATTTATTTATTTTATTTTAGTGCTCATTTCAAAGGGAAAGATCAAATATGGCATGATTATGTACTATGAAACCAAGTCTATTATTTTGTTTTGCTTTTACATTTTTACAAGTTTACAGTCTGAAGTTAAGAGAAGTAGATTTTCTTGTCTCTTTCTACTTTCTACGCCATTGCCATGTGAACCATGCTCACGGTCCTGTACTTGGTGATCTGAGGGCATCCATTCAGCTTGGCACAAAATGAAATGTCTCGAGGTTACCAAAAGGTGCCGAAAAAGGTAAAAGTCAACACATTCTGTCTGAAATTGAACAAGTCTAACATCATTTTTCAGTTCAACCACCAAGAATAAGTTATAAAAGAGAAGGTTTCTGGTTTTAAGGGGGATATATTATGCTTTTATTGGATATTTGTGAACTAAATTATTGGAATTGGCATATGCACGTCATTATTTAGCATTGGTTCATTGTAATCTGATGATTTTGTAGTTTGGATTTTTTTAAACTTCCTCAGGTGACTGTCTTTACGTGGAATGTCTGCATTTCTCTGTTAGGTGGTAGTTCAGAAAAAAAATAAAAATAAAAAAATAAATACAAAATTGTCCCTCTCAGTTTTCTCCCTTGTTTCAGCAGTGCAATCTTGGTTTTCCTGTTGGTGAGCCACATGATCACAGCTGAGGTGTGGTTGTTTCAATCCATCAATCAACACCTTTATTAATCCCAAACGGCAATTCAGTTTGCACATCTCTGGTTGAGATTTTTGTTTTGCCCTTTTAGGTTGAGGGGATAGGCCTCTGTGGTATTCAACTCCAGCAAATTTCCTTTGGACTTGACTTTGGACCTGCCACTTGTTCCACTTTCCCACTCCTATGACCGGGGTTTAATCCTCAGTCCCGTAATGAAAATGTTGTTGACGCTTGAGGTTCATAACTTTTTCTGTGTTTTGCAGGCACAGCTGGTTAACCTCTAGCCAGGCTGGCGCCACCTAGTGCCTCCTCTGAGTTTCATTTCTCTCCAGTGACTAGGTCAGGAATCGGAATACACTAGACTGTTTGCAAGAACCGCTGAAGTTGTAGACCACACACTGGCCTTCAGCGAAGAGCTCTGAAGCCATGACGTTAGACTCAAGCATCTGTCTGTGTCCCTTTTGTGGTACAGCACAACAGTAAACAAAGCAGTCAAGATGGATGTAGATGAAGCCATACATTCTGTGTTGGCAACGATTGAGGATTTAAAACCGGAACAAAGAGAATGTTTTTTGAATTTTATCAAGGGGAAAGATGTTATTGCCCTTCTTCCTATGGGATTTGACAAATTACATACATCACGACCAAATAGCAGCGATTGGTTAAATAAAAAAATTACCCACCTACCGTCGAGTGAACGAATCCTAATGCTGCGAGGTCAGACGGTTTCCACGAAGTGAAACTGGGTGATGAATCAAGCTACTTAACCTCCTCCATCAGGCACAGAAGTTGTTGTTGCTGCCATGAATGTTACATTTGCTGTGCGATCTCCTTAGCCCCTCCACATCCTCTGCCGCTGGGTTCTTCTTCGGTGGCATCATTGCTAGGCAGCGCTCACTGAAGTTAGCTTGTTAACTTCTCAGCTAACCAGTAACTTGTTGTTTCTGCCTCATATCTGGCCAGGCTTCCGAGCCACAGTCATAATACTAGTCCTTTGACTTTAATCGTATCTAGAGTCCATTTTAGTGTGAGTTCAAACAGGAAGTGCATCCCACACCAGAACTGTTCCATATATAATGATACAGGTGTTCATTTACTTCCAGGTTCGTAAATGTAACATATTTTCTGTTGCTCCTGCTCTTCACAGTGACATGTCCCTTAACAACCAGCAGATTTAACTTACATGTTTTAATGGCTATGCAAAGTCTTTGAACTCTTTCCAGAGAATTACAATAAAGTGGTTGGAGATGGATGACATTTTCTGAGCTCTCAAGCTTCAACCGTGGGGGACAGCGGCTCAGCGGTCCCCCGATCCAAAGGTCGGAGAATTGATTGAAACTTGGACCAAGTTCTGTTGTTATATCATTATGCAAGACTTTTCCCCCACCTTACTTAGTATGAAAGTGGTGTGTGTGTGAGTGATGGTGGTGGTCAGAGAGGCTGATGGCGCAGATTAGCAGCCTATTTAATTTAGTTTAATTTCCATAGCTTTTTATAATATAATTTTTATTTTCATATTTTAAAATGTTATATTTATTTTACTTTTAATACAGGAAAATGCAGAACTACTCAAACATGCATGAATGAATCAAAATACACATAACCACTACTTAAAAGTGGATTTTTTTTTTTTTTTTCAAAATATCTCATTTAAATGCAGATGTGCAATCATACAAACACACTCAAGCTCTTTCTCTTTGCATTCTATCAGAGCGCCAACATGACGCAGTATGATTTACGATTCTGCAGAAAAAATGAAATAAAAAATACACTGAAGGAAAGGAGTGCTGACAGCTGCCATAAATATGGATAGGCCACTCAACCCACAATCAAAAGACTCACAAATCATACTTTTATTTGGCCGTTGTCAATAGAGCAGCCCAGATCTTTGACTGGGTTGATGTAAAATACTTTAAAGCTGCACTATGTAACTTTTTGGTTGGGGTCCATCAGATTCTTGTTTCCATGGAGATGCCATTGATCTGCTTCAGATATTCCACAGTATGACATTAAACAACTCTACCTTACATTTATTCAATTAAAGGTGGTTTTATAGCTCAAAAATACCTAGAAAAACAGGCATTCTGACTGTGAGTGGGGTTGCCTCTCCACAGATCTGACCTGTAACTTAGTCTGGTTTGGTCTCCATGATGATAGAAAGGTTTAAAGCCATACTATGAGACATTTCAGACAAAGTAGTAACATCTCCACCAGAAAAGTTACACAATGCACCTTAAACAGCCCATATTTTTCTATATTCTGATCTATGTTATAATGTTGTTTCCTCATCAAAAATATACCTGGAGTTTAACACACAAACTCGCATCTGCATATTTAGGCTGTGCTTTTTTCTCAAACTGAAAACACTCTGTTTCACCTTGTGATGTCATGTGGTAATACAGGAAGTGGTCCAGTGAGGTTAATTCGGTCTTCCAATATTTTATGTTATTAGGTTCTTTTTTCAGACCAAGAGTTTGATTTTCATACCTGAAAATTTTGACTACTCACTAGTGCTCACGTGCTGCTTGCTGTGATGTGTCTGAGAGATTTTTAGTTGTTCCTGTTCTGCTTTGTGTTGTCCCTGACCACTGTCAGAAAAGACAGAACCACTTTATGGACTTGGATGGAGCAAATATCATTGGGACAGAGGAAAACAAACACTGTCGCTGAATTAAAGAGGCAATCGAAATACGAAAACGTGCCCACGGGACTATAAATCGGGACGAGGGGGCTTTTTTATTCTCACACACCTGGGATACTGTCCTGAGGAAGTCAGACTGCAGATGGCGCTGTCATCCTGCCTCCACCAGGAGGACGACAGCGTCAAAACCTGTTTAAATCAGCTGACTGGACACTTCACAGCAATGTCACAAGACCACTCCGAGGAAGATTGCTGGTGAGCAGTCAAAACTGTCAGGTATGAAAACAAACTCTTGGTCTGAAAAAATAACCTAATAACGTATCATACAGGAAGTGCGTAGTGTGTGTTTTTAAACTCCATACACCTTTACTGGAATCATTTGGATGATTTCAGCCCTGGGATAGTCAATCTCTACTGAATGAAAGGTAAAAAGTAGCTGTTAACTTAAAAATCAGTGCATGACATCACAAAATGGAACAGAGCATTTTGAGCTTTGTCAGTATAGACAGACTAATAATAAAATTACTCAAACATATGTGAATGAAACAAAACAACTTCTGGTATTTTTGGGAAGGTAACTTTATAATATGATTTAAATTTCACAAGAATACTTTTTTGTGTAATATAGGACCTTAAATATTGAGTTTTTTGTTTGTTTGTTTGCTTTTACAAGTAAACAGTGTTATGTAAATAGGCCATGGCAGTGTATTCTTCTCACTTTCTATCTCATTGGTCTGAACTGGTTTAACCTTCCCCAGAGTCTAAACCACAGTTGAAGGATTTCCATTTCACACAATATGCTGTTATATTGTTGTCTCCATTCTCCAAGCGCAGATGTACAGCCATAAGCAAAAGATAAAAACACTCCGGAAACGATTTTGTATCTATAGTATTATCAAGGGTGTGCAGAGATAGAATTCTTTAAAACTGCCATGCGGATGGTGATGGATACACAGAAATTGGTGCTGTTTTTACACAGTATACAATAAATATTATTACCTAATTTGGACCCTATTTTCTGATCCATGTTATAATGTTGTTTCCTCATCACAAACATGCCTGGAGTTTTGTTTCATTCACACTTAACAACAAACAACCCTGCATATTTAGGCTGAGTTCTTCTCTCAAACTGAAAACACTCTGTTCCATGTTGTGACACCATGTGTGTGTACGCCTTCACTACATTCATTTGTATAATTTCAGCCCTGGAATTGCCAATCTCTACTAAAAAAAATGGTAAAAAGTATCTGTTAACTTCAAAACTACCACTTCATAACATCACAAGGTGGAACAGAGCATTTTGAGCTTTAGAGATGTAAATAATAAAGGTTTACTTAAATGTGTGAATGAAACAAAACCCAACTCCAGGTATGTTTTTGAGGAGGTAACTACTACATTCTACCATGGCATAAAGCTCACAAGAGTCCATTGTGCATACTGTATTTTTCAGACTATAAAGTGCACTTAAAATCTACAGTGTGCTTAATCTGGTGTGCTTTATATATTAATTCTGGTTGTGCTTACTGATGTTGAACCGATTTTATGTGGTACATGGCACTCAAAAATCTGTCAAAATGTTTTAATATGACTTTGGTACGCTACGAAGCTGCACATGTATAATCTCTGAAAAGTTTCACATGAACCAGCTCCAACACGATACACACACAGAATAGACTCATCATCAGCAGCACATCCTCTGTTACAAAAAGAACACATATATTCCACTGAGTTGTGTCCTTAAGTCCAACAGAAGCTGAACCGCATCAGTGACACATTAGGAGTGAGCTGTTTTTTTTTTTTGTTTTTTTTCCAGTGCTTATAGTTTATGCAAATTAGCCATGTGGTTTTAAGTTTCATTTCTGTAAAACGTAAACAAATGTGCGCAAAGCTGCATTAAACACATTATTACTCAGTGTATATTTCAGTCCTAATCATAGGACATAAAAAAAAATAATAATAATAATAACTTAAATTATCCAGACACATTCACATTCATAATACACAGTCACCAAGACAGAGAGGCAATCTTCTTTGGCACTATCTGCCAATGGATCATGGATGCCTGGACTAAGGGATCAATCTCAAGTGTCATCCATTTGTTTCGCTTAATGTGCCTTATAATCCAGTGCACCTTATGTATGAAAACAGATGAGAGAATTCAATACTATTGATACTGCGCCTTATAATCCGGTGTGCCTTGTAGTCTGAAAAATACGGTAATATAGAACCTTTAACATGTCATCATAATACCTTAGGCTTGACAAATTGTTGTGTACAGTTTTGTATCATGCTTTTGAATATTTATTAGGAACACTGCACAGAATCTTACAGCTAACCGTTAGGAGGCTTTGAAAAGGGCCCGGGAGCGATCTCTAAATTACTGAAACATGCATGGACGACAGCTAAAACCTCTTCAGTTCTGTTTTTGATGACTGAACATTATAACATGTTAGAAAGCTCTAAAAATGTATCATGCGTAATACTCCCACTTGAAATGATATTGGCAGTTTTGAGCTGGGGCAGCTGAATGCATGTTTAGTGTGGTTGATCCCCTCATTTGTAAAGGTGGGTGAGCAGCCACCTGTCTCCCCTTCAGGTCTCCTCAGGTACGAGCCAGGTTTGTGTCTGCAGCAGATGGTGGCTTAGCTCTCCACATGCTCGGTCCAAGAGGGTGCACGCAACAGCCGATTATACACAAAATACATGCGTGAAAGAAGACATAGCTTGTAAGAAGTGTGGCATTTTTGCATTCATGTTAGTGGGAAACAAACAATCTAATATTTTGAGTTTGTTTAGAGATCTTGGTGCTTTTTAAGATTTTTTAATCTGATGTCATACTCCCAGAAGCAGTTTTCCCATTTAATTACATTGTACTTTGGCATGAAATATCCGAAAGAAAAATACACAAATGCTGAACCTAATTATTTCTCTTAGGGACTAGACCCAAGAACTCACTGTATTACAACAAAAATTAGCATTTTAACAATATTAATTTCAGCTGCCCCCATCTGTATTAAATATTACTGGCCTATAGATTGTTGTGATTTCATCTGAAACCTATAAATAATAATGCAAATATTTATCAACTACATCTATTGAAGTCTGACTTTTATTTTGAAAAAGCAAAAGAAAATGTTACCCTTTTCATTTATTTTTCAGTTTTGACAGGGTTCTAGTAAGTCTTATTAATGCCTTAAAGTGACATTATGGGAATTTTGGACATACTGTAGGACCTCATTTTCTAGTGAGCCAGAGTGTTGGAGACGTGTGGAGACACTTTTTAAAATATTCCATCTAGTCCTTGTATTTGAAGAGGTCGCTGGTGCTAGGCTAGTGCATGTCAATGGCCATAGTTAGCCCGCCACTAAAAACTTACCCACTCAACAAAGCACCTGAAGCAAATCTGTTATTATGCCAGACGGTCAATGTGAATGTCTGTGTTGATAGAATAATGTTTGAATATAAAACTAACCTTATATCGCAAGAATCATTGCATGTTGAGGGACTATTTTCTTGGTAAGACAGGTGCTAGGTGATATCAGTCCGCCGCTGCCAAGCTTTCTATCAGGAAGTACAACTCGCTGCTGCTCAGTAAATCCTTCAAATGCAAGGTTGGTTTTACTTCTAAAATTATTCTATCAACACAGACATTTACATCGACAGTCTGGTGTAATAATATTTTTTTCTTGGTGTTTTGTGGAGTGGGTAAGACTGTTTTTAGTGGCAGGCTAACTATGGCCATTGACATGCACTAGCCTAGCACCAGCGACCTCTGCAAATACAAGGACTGGATGGAATATTTAAAAAAAACAAAAAAAAACAAACAAAAACAACCTCCAACACTCTGGCTAACTACGGAAGTGAGGTCCTATGTCCGGAATTCCAGAGCGTCCCTTTAAATCTCTGTCTGAAGGGAAGAGCTAACTACACTCAAACTGCCACAGCCTAGTTGTTTGCAGTAAGGAGGCATGTCTGTTATTAGTTAGGGCCATTGAGCTACCCTAAGGTATGAACTACTGAGTCTGATCTGAGTCTGAACACACATTAGAATACTGTTGCTAAACATATCATTTTCTTTTCTTTTTTTTTTGTGAATGAGGGACAAGTTGTACCTTGGTGCCCTATTTCTATTCGGAGATAGATTGTCACTCCTTACAAATATAGCCTCTTTGACTCCTCTCTCAAACTCTTCTCCTTTGCCAGGATCTGTACTTCACAATCTTCAAAGGAGTGCTTAGTGGCTATGAGATGGAGATGCACGGCAGACCTTTGTCCAGATGATAGAATTACATTTTCTTTCTTTTTTTTTCTTTTTTTTTTGGCGATGGAATATACTTGGACGGGGGATTGCATTTTATGTTTGAATAGAAGAAAAAAACAATGTCCCCATATAGCCATGACGTTAAATTTGCAAGAATGTATATAACCTTGGGTATTTTCAATCCAAGGTCCGCACATGGCCTTCAGAATAACCAATGCCAAACTTAACTATATGTACCTTACACACTTAGTGCAACTATAGGCCTGTTTACACAAGGACTCTTGCGGGTAAAAATGACAAAATATTTTGTTGGAAGTGCCTTTCTTTTAGCCGGTGACGTGTTTTAGGGGCTTAAAAATGCAAAAATCTGAAACCACCCTCCAGAGTGGAAAAGTTGAATACGCTCCACCATAGTGTTTCTGTCTACACTGCCCAAGACGCAAAACTTTTTTCAAATCTGCTCTTGTCGTGTATGCATTTACATCACATACCAAATCAAATTCCACACACTTTTGCGTCACTGTATGCACACAGATTTCCTCCTGAAAATGCTAATTTAAACACTAAATAAAAAGTGAAGACGCAATGCAACAAAAACATAGCCTAAATCTGCATATAAAGGACTCATTCTCAGTATATGGACAAGTCATGCCTCATGTGAAAGCTCAGAACCTCCAGGATTCCCTCACTGAGCTGTAGAGACTGAGTCATGACTGGCTGCAGGTGCTGGGGTTTAGGTAATGACCCTTCAGATCAGAGAGAGGCATTTTAGGTTTAAACTAACTGGATTTCAGCTTTGAACCTGGCAACACTAAGGCAATACTGAGATTGAAGCTCTTTCTGGTTTTGTAATTCTTGAGAACCAAACTATCAAATTATAACATGAACAACATCGCCATCCTTTTCAGTTGGGTCATGTTTATGTAATTTCAAATCAGAATCTTATACATGGTTGATCTGAATTTGTTTATTAAGAGAAAAATCTAATTAGCAAAAGCAAATCCACTCACTGTGTGGTCATTTGAATCCTTTTAAATGTTCCCAAATCCTTTTCAAATGAGTCAAAGCTCTTGTTTGGTAGCTCAACTGGGTTTTAATTTCAGGTATCCAGAAGAGTTTGGGATTATTAGGTGGGCTAAGGAGCTTAGGCTGAGAGGCAGCCAGGTAAGCACTTAATCTCTAAACTGGTTAATGGCTAATACTGTTGAGAAGGTGAAACGCACACCACGCCTGAAAGCACAATGCTAATTTGTTCAACGCTATAGCTGGAGCCACGCTGAGAAGGCTTTATTAAATGTATTTGTTAAAGGGAGGGAGGGGCACTTGAAATGAATACAATGTTTATATTATAGTGAGTATAATTTCTTTAATGCGTTGTTCTGGATTGTGTGGGTTCACCATGCCATTAGATAAAAGCTTTTTACAAATGAATTCTAAAATCTCAAATTTACACACATTTTTACAACAGACTTTATTGGACTCGGTACAACTTTTTTTGTGTTTTTATCCAGAAAATTGATTACTTGGTTAGAATGCTATAAAAAGCCCAATGCCAGCTTGTATTTAAAGGTGACTAACTGTCCTGGTGAAAGCTTTGCCTGGGATGTTCTACAGTAACATTGGCATCACAGTTTACAGGTCAGATCTGTCGAGGGGGGAGCCTGCTCACAGTATAAATGCATGACTTTTAAGGCCTTGATTAGTCGTAACAACACCTGAAATGTAGGAAATTTTCCCGTGCAACGTAACTGCATCTCCATGGAGACAAGCAAGTGGCCGCAAATCCCTTAAAACCCCTTAAAGCACCATTGACTCTCACCTCAACTTCCACTTTCACATCAAAAAAGTCACCCAATCCTGTTTTCTCCATCTCTGTACAAATAGCAAAATTAAAACTATCCTCTCCCGCTCTGATCTTGAAATCTTCTCCCATCTAGACTATTGCAACTCCCTCCTCTCCGGCCTTGATTCCAAATCCATCTCCCGCCTCCAACTGGTTCAGAAGCAGCAGCTCGGCTCCTCACTGGGTTTAGCAGACAGACACATGACCTCCGTTTTACCTGCACTAGCTGCCTGTGTGTTTTAGAACCTATTACAATTTCTGATCACTTTTAAAGCTCATTAAGGTCTTGCACCAAGTTACACTTCAAAGGTTTTAACCCCGTATGAGCCCTACCTGCAGCCTTAGATCCTCAGGCAGGTCTCTGTGGCTGTTCCAGAGTCCAGGCTCCGGAGGAAGTCTGTTGGAGCCTTTTCAGTCCGAGCGCCTCAGCTTTGGAATGACCTGCCTGAGGAGATAAGGCTCGCACCATCAGTATCATCTTTTAAGTCACTTCTTAAGACTCATTTTTATCAGTTGGCCTTCCTTTAACTGGTTTAGAGCTTGATTTTATTCCTTATTTTTATTTATTTATTATAATATATTGGATTGTTTGCATCATTGTCTGTTTTTGTATGCCTTCTGCGTGTTATTTTTATGCATTTGTGCTTTTTGTATTGTCCTTTTCTGCTTGTACAGCACTTTGTTAACACTAAAGTAAAAGTAAAAATGTCACATAAAAAAAAAATTTAAGTGAAAGTATTAAAGTATCTGTTTTAAAATGTACTTAAAGAGTAAAACATAAAATTATTTCACACAGATTTTGAGGTTTTATAAGGCTTCTGTGCTGAATTTTGTTAACATTACATAACATTAAAGCAATTACTAGTTGTTTATTTGTATATTTTGCTCAAATAAATGTAATAAAATAAACCCATCAGCCTTTTTCAACAGGTCTCAAACATTAATAAAGAATCTTACTTTTCAGCCCAGTTCAAACATGTAGTGGAATAGAAAGATACCTGCTCTCAAATGAAGTAAAGTAAAAGTGAAGTAACTTTAAAAAGTACTTAACGGTGCGTTGTGTTCATTTTCTGGTGGAGGGTTCGTCAAATATTTTCCCCCATGGAGACATATTACTTAGTCTGGAATGTTTTACAGTATAGAGGCTTTGCACCATCACGTGACCCCTATAGCAACGATACCTATGCCGCCATGACACCGGGCACGATATGTCATTGACTTCAGTAGCATCGGAGAAACATGGGCAGGTTATGTTGTGTAGTTGGTTGTTCTAGATGCTCTGAACAGGATAAAAGGATTTGTTTCTTCACTGTTCCTCTGAAAATTACTCATCAGGAGCTTAAACAAGGGAATTATCGCAAAAAAAAAAAAAAAAGAAAATGTCTAGAGAACATAAACGAAGAGATTTCCTATGGTACCATCAAGACACACTCACGTCACTTTCATCAAGGTATTTGCTATTTAAATTGTTTCATAGCTTATTTAATGAGAGACGCACATTTACTGAACTAAAATTTAAAAAGAAAACATTTGCAGTGTGAGTGGCAGTAGAAACTGTATCTTCCAGCGCACATATAAACATGTCACTCATCGTAGGACCCATGTTTTCTTTATTGCCTTGCTTAACCACAACTATGTCTTCTAGAATTAATTGCTTTTTGCGAGTGGATCTTTCCAACGTTAGGGAGGATCTTTTCATGGCCGATTCTTTCGAGGTTCGGCTCACTTTGACTCGTGCGCCATGTTGATCATAGGAGCCCAGTGTGGGTTCGTAAACTAGTGCGGGTTTTCCTGGATAAATTAATGAAATTTTAGTTCAGTAAATGTGCATCTTTCATTAAATAAGCTATGAAACATTTTAAATAGCAAATACGTTGATGAAATTTCGGGTGTCTTGATGGTACCATTGGACTTCTCTTTGCGGTTTATTTTTGCTAGCTATAATCTGCGTCTTTTTTTTCGATAATTCCCTTGTTTGAACTCTTGATGAGTAATTTCCAGAGGAACAGTGAAGAAACGATTCGTTTTATCCCTTTCAGAGCATCTAGAACAACCAAATACACAACAAACCTGCCCATGTTTCTCCGATGCTACTGAAGTCAATGGCATAGCGTGCCCAGTGTCATGGCAGCGTAGGTACCGTTGCTGTAGGGGTCACGTGATGGTGCAAAGCCTTGATTAAACCTTTCTACCTTCATGGAGACCAAACCAGACCAGGTTACAGGTCAGATCTGTGGAGAGGCAACCCCGCTCACAGCCAGAATGCCTGTTTTTCTAGGTGTTTTTGAGCTATAAAACCACCTGTAATTGCATAAATATACTGTGGAACGTTCAAGGCAGAGCTAATGACATATCCATAAAAACGACCAGGTGATGAACACAATGTTGCAGTTATTTTTAAGTTACAAAGTGCACCTTTAACCCTTCTCTCAAACAGAAAACACTCTTCCACCTTGTGATGTCATCTGTTAATACAGAAACTTCTCCACTGTGTTTTTAAACTCCATGCACCTTCACTATTTCAGCCCTGAATTGTCGATCTCTAATAAAAAAAATAAAAAAATAAAAGGAACTGTTAACTTGAACTGCCGCTTCATTACATCACAAAGTGGAACATAGAGTTTTGATTTTGAACTCTGGAGAAGTAAACAGACTAATAAACCAGGATTACTCAACATGTGTGAATGAAACAAAACACAACTTCAGTTATGTTTTTTTTATTTTTTATTTTTATGTGGTAACAGTACTTTTACTTTGTTATGTTCCACCAGTGGCATGAAGCATGAAGCCTGTGTAGTCCGGAGATGGAGCAGGCGTCACAGGGCTGCAGACAGGTCATTTCCTATCACTCCAGGAGGCTAAACCTGCACACTCAGCTCCTCCGGATTCACATCATGATGACGCCCTACACCGCGACGCCTTTGGGTGCTCTGTTTCACGAGGCCATTCTTTCTCGTCAGTTTACTCAGAGGGAGGCTGGAGTTGAGTCAGCACCACGGAGATAAAAATGTTGCATCGTGGCCTCCTTGCGACGCCTTGTTCATTCTTCTCTGAAAAACAAAAGCTTGAAGGAGTGAGAGTGCAGCCAAAGCAGACAGAGACAGAGGGAGAGGAAGAGGAAAAGGCCATCCACGAGGGAGCGGTGTCTTCTGTCTCTGTCCGCTCCACAAAGTCCCTGGAGCTATAGGAACGTGTAAGGGCGAGGGATTAGGTGCTTGATGTACTACTGAAAGTCCAACTGTGAATGGAGGGAAAGTATGTTTTTCTGAGGGATCTTAAAAAGGGAGTATGTTGGGGAAGAGACGATTTTCTTTCTCAATCATTTTTATGGCATCTTAACTGGTTTATATGTGTTGTAGTTCACCCAATTATCTTTTATAGCTTTTTTATTTTTAAGTAGCCACCTTTTACTTTGAACTGTAGTTTATAATTGTGTTTCTTGACCCTGCACCTGTGAAAATAAAACCATGAAGTGACTTGAGAAACAAGTCAAAGTTTGCAGTGCTGTTAATAAAGCAAAGAGTGGCTTCTTTGAGAATTTGAACATCCATCTATCTATTTTCTCTTGCTTTTCAGGGGCCAGGACGTGGAGACAGCACTCTGAGCAGGGGGGTATAGACTTCCCTTTCCACACACATTTCCTCCAGCTTTACATGAGGATCCTGAGGTGTTCACAAGCCAGAGACAGTCCCTCCAGCCTGTCCTGGCCTCCTCTCCATCTGACATGCCCAGAACACCTCTCCAGGAAGGCATCCAGGAGGCATCCAGAACAGATCCAGAGTCACCTCAGCTGCTCCTCAACACTTGGAGGAGCAGAGGCTCTACTCTGAGCTCCTCCAGTGTGACTGAGCTCCTCACCCTATCTCTAAGTGAGCGTCCAGCCACTGTGCGAAGGAAACTCGTTTCGACCACTTCTATCAGTGATCCTTTCGGTCACTACCCAAAGCCCGTGGCCATAGGTGAGGATAGGAAAATAGACTGACCAGTAATTGGACAGTTTTGCATTTGAACTCAGCTCCTTCTTCACCACAGCAGTCCGGTACAGCGACCGCTTTACTGCAGACTCTGCACCGTTCCACCTGTCAATCTCACACTCCATCCTCCTCTTACTCATGAACAAGATCACAAGATAGTTAAAATCCTCCACTTGAGGAAGGGACTCTCCATGCACCTAGAGAGGGATGTGAAGATAAAATATATATCTTTTTTTAAATTCACCTTTTTGGTTTTACTTCATAATTCTATACTTGCTTCATTTATTTGGTGTCTTCTGTATGGATATACAATGCAGAAAGTAGTAAACATAAAGGAAGCATAACAGCTACCATGCTTGGGACCTTGTTAGCAAGTTTTATTATTTATTTTCAGTCATAAAAAATATACTCTTTCTGCTCTGCACCAAAAGTTGTGTGGACTCAAACAGATCAGCCCAGAGCCATACAAGATGGATTCTTGTGAGTTTGAAAACTCAAACCTCACGACAATTCAGCTAACGGCGCAAGGATACGTGACAGCCAAAGTTTCTTTTTAATTTGGTTAATTTCACATTCCTTCCTCAGTCACATTTTCAGGCTTTAAGCTAGCATGAAAACAAATAAAATGGAAAACAGGCAGATTAGATCCAAAGAGATTCAATTCAACTCTACTCCTAACTCATGGTCCATTTTTCAATGAACACAAATAGCAAGATCAGTGAGCTTTGTTTCTGTGTCCTTGGGCAAGATACCCACTTTGTCTCCAGTGTCCATGTACACTGGTGTATGGATGAGTTTGTGAGCAAGAATGTGGGACAGCGGATAAAGATTGGCCAACGGCTACAATCCGGTACGTTTACAGCATGTATATCATGCACTGTCCCAGCCAATAACCCTTCAGACAACAGTACAAAAAGTCCAGTGATTGATCTACAGATACATAAACATAATTCAAAAGTTTTCATCAGAAATAACTATTCATTTTGAAATGGAATATTGTTTCATTGTACCTTCATACACTCCTGGTCACCTGCGTAACATTCAACTCTCCAACTGCAGCAAAACCAGTAGGTGTGACATGATTTGCCCTTTGTCCTTTTATAAATACCATGAACCCAGAAGAGAAGTACTT
This sequence comes from Boleophthalmus pectinirostris, assembly GCF_026225935.1. Classification (NCBI taxonomy): domain Eukaryota; kingdom Metazoa; phylum Chordata; class Actinopteri; order Gobiiformes; family Gobiidae; genus Boleophthalmus; species Boleophthalmus pectinirostris. The sequence goes on from NW_026571133.1 coordinate 35,011,467, forward strand.
TAGTATGGAGGTTACAAAGCTGCCGTGGTACCTGTTCTCTTATGTCATGTGGACTACAGTATATACAGTGTGTGATCCGGGCAGCGGAGCATTAAGCCGACCGGTCTGGGGATTGTCTGAAAGCCCTCCAGAGATCACTTCAAGGTAAGGCCCTTCACTGGAGTGTGCACGCACCACACAGCTCAGAGCTTTTGAAGGATACAGTATTGACAAAAACTCACCGTAAGCTGTAAGCAGAGCAAAGAGGTACAGAAGGTACGGGGCTTTAAAAAGTACACTTTTTTAAAGGGCCCGTATTACTCTGTTTTCTGATCTATGCTATAATATTGTTTTCTTGTCACAGACATACCCAGAGTTGTGTTTTGTTTCATTCACACGTTTAACACACACACCCTGTGTATTTAGGCTTCTAGAGGAACTGCCCCACTGTTTTTTAAACTCCATACACCATCACTAAAATCATTTGAATTATTTCAGCCCTGAAATTTCCAATCTCTATTGAAGTAACTTGAAACTACATGAAACCTGTTAACCTTCATGACATCACAAGGTGCCATAGAGCATTTTGGGCTATGCAGATGTGGACTCAGGGCCTGTTTACATGAGAATGCTTGCAGGTAAAAACGACAAAATATTTTAGAGGTAGTGGCTTTCGTTTAGACGGTGACAGCATTTTTGAGGTTTAAAACCACCCTCCAGAGTGGAAAAGTTGAATATGCTCCACCATAGTATTTCCGTCTACACTTCCCAAGACACAAAACTCTGGTCAGATCTGCTCCCTTCGCATACGTGTTTACATCACATACATACAGTACACAGAAACAAACATGTCAGATCATTTCAATGCATTGGACCTCCAAGCTGCTTTGGCAGCTCTAATAAACTTACAGGAGGCATCCCAACAAATGTACAGAATATGCAGAGATACTCTTAGTGAACAGATCTGCAATCACCTCTGTCAAATTCTGGATGCACCAGTCGCAGATGAGTCAGACGGCTATGGATGAGACCTGGGAGTCAATGGTGGGACAACTTTGTGTAAGGAGTAGCTGATGAAAATGTGTGGCATGAAAACTTTCATATGTCCAAAAGATGCACTTGCTACTTTAAATACAAGCATACTCAATTGAATTCCACATACTTTTGCATCACTGTATGCACGCAGATTTCCTCCCGAAAACACTCGTCTAAACAGGGATTTTTGAAGGCGGTAACATTCTAACATGGCTTAAAACTTACAAGAATCCATTTTGCATAATATAAGACCTTTAAGCTACTGTTGAAAATCTATTGTTTGGCAAGTGATGTTAATATGTATAAAGTTTTGATATTTAGAACTGTTTTCTCATCAATCACAGTTCATATAGGGCGTAGATTGGTTTTGCTTTGCTGCTGTTCGATAAAAAAAAAAAAAAACTGAGTTTACATCATGACACTCAAGTAATCTCAATGAGTTTTTTATCCTGGTTAAATAAAGGATTGAATCAGTCAGTCATTGCACATGTCACTAACTGTTCTTTAGTGTAGCATTCCAAAATAAATTACTAAATGGTTTCCAGTAACACACTGTTTTATAATGAGACAAGTAAAACAGTAGTTTCTTTTTTTAATTTATTGTCATTCCTTATTAGTTAAATTTTACGTTAGTCATAACAGCAGCAACCTGTCAAAACTAGTGTGGATTAACAGTATGAATCAACACACAGAAGGAGACGCCGCGCTTTCCCCTAGTGTCCCTGTGAGACTCAGGCCAGACCTCTGAAAACACGGAGGCTCTAATTAAATTTAACATTCATTAGCTGTAAATCAAAGGGGATTTCAACTCTGCTCCAGATTTTGGATGTAATTAACCTTAACATGCTTTATTATCTTTGTGCATTAAGAACAGATACACAGACACATGAAAAGTTTAGATTTTGGCTAAATAAGTAAAGAAAATGTGTGTTTTGTTTGTGTCATCAGCCTCTCCTTTACCACGCACAACATACAACATACAGGGAAGATACAGGGTCTTGCCCAGTGACACATTATCAGTATAAATTGCTAGCCTTCCTGATTTAAGATGGCTACTCTGAAGCCATTGACACACAAGTCCGTCCACAGAATTTTTAGGGCCCAATACAAGAAGGTTCTTAGCCAGGCCTCTGCTCAATTTCACTTCTCTCCAGCGACTAGGTCAGGAATCGGAATACACTAAATGGTTTGCAAGAACCGGGCACAGGCCAATCAGCGAAGAGCCATACATTCTGTGTTGGCAATGATTCTTGAGATCGATGATTTAAAGCCGGAACAAAGAGAATGTTCGGTGAATTTTATCAAGGGGAAAGACGTTATTGGCCTTCTTCCTACGGGATTTGGGAAAAGCTTAATATACCAGTTAGCCCCATTAGTGATGCATTACATACGTCACGACCAAATAGCAGCGATTGGCTAAATGAAAAAAAAAAAAAAAAGTACCCACCCACCGTCAAGCGAACGAATTCTAATGCTGCGAGGTCAGACAGTTTCCACGAAGTGAACCTGGCTGATGAATCAGGGTAGAATGTTCTATCTTTGTATGTATGCAATGTTGTGTGTATTATTTATTGCTATGTAAAGTGGCTGTACCAAATCTTAGTTGTAGGGGCAGCTGTGGCTATGCTCATCTGTACTTCCTGAACTCCGACCTCTGAAGTCACACGCTGCCGGAGCTAATCTGTCATGGTCGCAAGATGCCAAGCCCGAGTGGAGCAGATTTAGGTGCACTAAGATTACTGTTGGAAGGTGTCAAGCCCAGTAACTGTGGAGAATGTGCGGACATTGTGGGGGTAATTGGCGTGAATTTAGTTGTGTTTTAAGCTCATGCTGGGCTATCGTCTGTGTGCAGGGGTGAAGCACCAAATTCTGGTGGTCCCAAAATCATCTTTGTGGGCCTGCACTTCATGCTCTCTCATGAAAAATATCCATTACCGATTACACTGGACCCTGGGTAAATGGTACCCTTGACATGCAATACATACACAATACAATTAATTCGCTATGTCACTGTGGTTTATTTGTTGTCACCTCGTCACATGTATTGTCTTGTATTGTTTGTTTAATGTATTTATTCTATTCTTTTTCAGTGGATGTTCATATGTTTGTGGGGAAAGGACACTCACTGTTGTTACTGTTGTATTGGTCCTAATGGTTGTGTGGCCATACCAGCTTGTCAAACCCTGATCTTGTTACTGGTACTGGTTAGTACTTGGATGGCTGACCACTGGGAAAATCAGGTGCTACAGTGGGGCGCCAGTCACAAAAAAAACAAACAAACAAAAAAAAAAAAACTGTTGTGTGGGTGCAGGCAAGGCACTTCATCCACATTGCCTAGTATGAAAGTGGTGTGTGACTGTGGTGGCCGGACCACCAACAAGTATGGTGTGAATGAATAATGCTCTGTAAAGTGTCTCTGAGCGCTATATAAAACTGATGCATTATTATAATAATTATTATTATTATCATCTCAAGTAAACTGGGCCACATGACACATATGGGCAATCAAACCATCTCCCTGCTGAAATGAATGAATTCAATGTAAATTATATTCATGCCTCGTCATATTCAGTCAGTGAATCTGTGTGACTATAGCCAGGCTGGCGCCACCTAGTGCCTCCGCTCAATTTCATTTCTCTGCAACGACTAGGTCAGGAATCAGAATACACTAGACTGTTTGCACGAACCCCGGAAGTTGTAGACTGCGCACCGGTCAATCAGCAAAGAGCTGTGGAGTGCCTGTCTGGGTCCCTTTTGTGGTACAGCACAACAGCAAACAAAGCGGTCGAGATAGATGTAGATGAAGCCATACATTCTGTGTTGGCAACAATTCCAGAGATTCCAGAGAAGTAAGTCTTTATTTATATAGTGCTTTTCACAGACATTTTTTGTCCCCAAAGATGCTTTACAGAGCATTATTCAGCATTATTCATTCGCTCTATACCTGGTGATAGTAAGTGTGGTTTTTTCTACTTTTGTAGCCACAACTTGCCTCTGAGCACACTGACAAAACATTAACTTGCATATACAGCCAATACTGCTGACACCTTATCATGGGTGGGACCATGCCACGGGGACCAATGTCAGTTTTGCTGCTCCTTAGCACTCAAAGCCAAAATATTCTTTATGCAAGAAAAACATGTTATGTAGACCTATAGATATCACACGTGTGTTTTTCCACCCTGCTGTCATTCTAAAGTCCATAATGTTAGGTGAATTAGCCACACATAATTTCCCACTCACTTTTGTAGCCACAGCTGCCCTGGGGCACACTGACAGAAGCGAGGCTGCCATGCCAATTGGCGCCATTGGTCCCTCCGACCACCACCATCACTCACACACACACACACACACACACACACACACACACACACACCACTTTCATACTAGGCAATGTGGGTGAAGTGTCTTGCCTAAGGACACACAATGATTGAATTGATTGTATTTAACTGACCTTGACTATGAACTGTCCTGGAGACCTATGTAGCATGTTCTGGGTTGGGTTTGGGTTGTATCAAGGGGAAAAACATTACTGCCCTTTTTCCTACGGGATTTGGGGCATTACATACATCATAACCAAACAGCAGCGAATGGTTAAATAAAAAAAAGTACCTACCTAGCGTCAAACAAATGAATCCTAACGCTGCGAGGTCAGATGGTTTCCACGAAGTGAAACTGGCTGATGAATCAGGCTAGTAGTGTGTGTATGTACAGGTGGCATTGCTAATTATTTTACTACATTAATCCACTAAAATACACCACTCTGCTTCATATTTAAGCATTAAGTGTTTTACAGTTCTGAGAATCAGGAATTGCACTGTTAGCATTGCAATAACAGCTCTGACCTCTGATAATTGTGGAAAAACCCTTGTAAATTCATCACCGTGAAGAATCAGAATGCACCACTTCTCTTTTTCATTTTTTCAAGAACGGTTACAGCGTATTTAAAACATGAATAAGACCTCACTCAATTTAGCCGCTATGTCTTTACAATAATATTTTGTTCGCACCAAGTACATCTTTATATACCACCCTTCATTACCATTATCATTTATTTCTTTTCCCCCATAACCCCACTCTCCATTTTAATGTAAAAAGCCTAATGACCATAATGTCCCCACTGATTCTATATACTGACACAGCAGCTCGGAAACGTCCAATTACTGCGTCAATAGCCTTCTGAAGATTGAATGTATGGGGTCAATGGTCTCGATCAGACTGAAAATACTACGTTTGGAGATGAAAAGAAAATATTGATGTATGAAGAAGGAGTTCCAGCAATCCAGTGTAAAAAAAACAAAACAAAGAACGCTTGTGCCAGCCTAAGTGCCTAATGGAAGTGTATACCTTTCTTCTCATGCTATCATTTACTGCATTATACATGTTTAAATGACCCCCTACATATCGGTACCATGGAAATAAAATAGCTTGTTTATGTACTAGGTTATTTCAAGAGCCATTATTAGCTTAATAGTTAATTCTGAGAGTGGAGAGTGGAATGAATGAAAAACGTGAATGTGCTTGCCTGGGAACGGTTCCTTCATGTGAACTGTTGGAATCTGATATCATTTTTAAAAGAAACAAGTTTTTTATTACTGCTGAAGTAACTTAAGTGAGAGCTTTGTGCACAACTAAATAAATAAAATAAAACATTTGGCATCACAATAACAGTTTGGATTTTGAATTTAGATTATGCATAATTTCAAAGGGTAAAGTACACTCACGTTTGAACCATTTCTGAGCCTTGGTCGTTTTCTCTCTGTGATTGGTAATATAGAGAAATGAGAGCCTGTTTATACGAGAAGGCTTGCAGGTAAAAACAACAAAGTATTTCATTTGAAGTGGCTTTTGTTTAGATGGTGACAGCATTTTGGGGGCTTAAAAAAACAAAAGTCTGAAACCACCCTTCAGAGTGGAAAAGTTGAATACGTTCCGCTGTAGTGTTTCCGTCTACACTGTCCAAGACACAAAACTCTGGTCAGATCTGCTCACGTCGCGTACACGTTTACGTCACATACACGTTTACGACACATACATACAGCTCTAATAGGCGAGTTTCATTGTTGACAAAAGAGCGTGTTGCATGCTGGGAATTATTTTGGTCGGCGGCAAGAAACACTAATTCAACATGACGGACGGAGCGAGAAAGCACATAAAGGGTATTGATCCCGGTTATTTATCCACTCTAACGGCAGAGGACCCAAGACGATTTGACCAGAAATTGATCATAAGCATCGACGGACGCCAAATCACCCTTTTCAACCCCTACAAAAGGTGGACCAAACCAAATTTCTGGTCAGAATCGCTAAGTACCTGGCTAAATATTCACTTCGGCGATAGCCACAATGACTTGGTGGAAGCTCCTGGGCCATTCACAGCAGAAAAGATGAAAGCCTCCAAGAGTCTCGATGCATTGTTGAACTTGTTGGGGTCCACGGTTTGCTAGGATCTTCTATGTTTGCTCTGCGAATGTTTGAAAGCCATTTAATTTGCTGTTAGCGGTTCTTTTCTACTCAGAATACGAAAGACATTTTTCTTCTTCTGTGCTTCTATTTGTGCATCCGATAATGCAGCAGGAATTTACCATTATCGGGGACAAATACACGAGGTTATGCACTGTGTTTGACCGCTATCGTGTTTCTTGCCTCCAACCAAAATATTTCCCAGCATGCAACGCGGGCTTTTAATAACAATGACGTCAGCTGAAACTCGCCTATAAACTTACAGGAGGCATCCCAGCAAATGTACAGAATATGCAGAGGATCTGCAATTACCTCTGTCAAATTCTGGATGCACCAGTTCATCACAGGCGATCCAGACGGCTATGGATGAGACCTGGGAGAACCAGTCGATGGTGGGACAGCTGACGAAAATGTGTGGCGAGAAAACTTCCGTATGTCCAAAGATGCCTTTGTTGCTTTAAGTACAAGCATACCCATTTGCATTCCACACACTTTTGTGTCAAACTATGCAGATTTCCTCCCGAAAACACTCATCTAAATGCGGAATAAAAAGTGAAGATGCGACGCCACTTTTGCGTCTTCTGTGCAGACCGTCATCATATAAACGTAGCCTGAGTTCTCACATTGGCTTCTTTCATATAAATAAAAAGTAAAATAAGCAGTCTTTTGAACAGCTTCTTGAAGTGAACTGATCCAAAAGATTTGGATCCCATAAAAAATCGGAAAATCCCATCACTAGAAAACACACTTTTTAAATACTTTACTCAAGTAAAGTAAAATTTAGATGGGCGTAATTGACAGGTGGATTGGCCAATCAGGGGCTTGCAAGGTCTGTTCACATCAAACAAAAATGGCTGAATCAGTACTGAACTTTTTTAATCCAAGGTGAGAGAAATGAGATTTTGTTAGTAAATGACAGATGACCAATGAGCTTCTTTGTTTCACCGACACTACAATCATTCAATGTTTTTTTCTGCATGTGATATACATACAGAAAACATCAAATATATGAAGTATGATATATGGAATTATGTAGTAAAGGAGAAAAAAAAGTTACAAACTCAACTTTTTAAACATATTTTATAACCAAATCTTTTTTATACATCTTTGGCTAAATTATATTAATAGCATGACTCTCTCCTTTTAAATATGTTTTTATTATGGAAATGTTTTTATACTGTAAATGACAAAGAAAATGAAACTACAGCCAAAGTAAATTCTCAAAAAACACAGTTCCACCCAAGAAATGACCTCCTTAACAGATGGCCCATTGACAACAAAAAATCTTTATCACTAATAAAGCGTACACTACAGACAGATGGCTACTACAGGCATTGCTCTTCCATGCAGAAAATGATACACGGTATTTCTCACATGGGCGTCCACAGATGTTTTGCTGTTGTCACCGGCTCTGACCTCCCCTGACACATTACCATTACATGCTAGCTCCTTGGACCGCGGGTGCCATCTTGGATTAGTGCCGGCCTGGCGTGCACAGGGCCGTCCTGTCTCCCTGTCATCTCCACGGAGACGAAGGAAGAGGATCTCGCCCACAGCCAGTGCCCACGTTTCACATCGACTCAGGCTCACAGAAGCCCGGGCTCTCCTTTCTACGTACGACAGTTTAAAGGTCCTATGTTACACAAAATGGATTCTTGTGAGCTTTTTGTCATGTTGGAATGGAACTCTTCAAAAACATACCTGGAGTTGTGTTTTGGTTTCATTCACGCGTGTTTTGAGTAATCCTGATTTATTAATTAAGTCTACATCTCCTAGTTTATGATGTCATGAAGCAGTAGTTGTTATTATTATTATTATTACTTTTCATTATTATAATTAATGTATTGTTTTCATCTTCAAGCATTTAATATAATAGATTGTTAAATTGCTTTAGACACAACACGCATACACACACACACACACACACAAGAGGCAAGACAAGCACAATAAACAAAAATAAACTAATACAAAAATAAATAAATACATACAAATAAATAAATATAAAAATTAAGCTATAATTTTCAAATGAACAACTACCTTTTAACTTTGGTTAATCCGTGTATCATTCGTTCATTCGTTTTTCAATATAAAACCAAAAATAAGAAAATGAAAAAACAACAGTTTTCTTCGTTATTTGTCTCCAAAACCAAAATGAAAAAACGGATAACGATTCATTTTTTTCAGTTTTCGATTTTGTGTTTTAAATGAAGAATGGAAAAAACGGATAACGGCCGTTTCCCGTTTACGTGACTTCCGTGACTGCGATGCCGGACTTTTGCACCGCATATGGACTGAATCAGGACGGATCCAGGTCCGAGACCAGACCGAGACCAGAGCGGGACTGAGACCGGGACCAGACAGGGACCAGAGCGGGACAAGGGCGGACTCCGAGCCTCCATGGGGTCCGAGCCTCAGCTTCGAGTTCCGTGGGCTCTGAGCCTCCGGTCTGGTCCCGGTCTGGTCCTGGTCTTGTCTCGGTCTCGGTCTCAGGCCCGCTCTGGTCCCGGTCTGGTCCCCTCAGTAGCGCTTTGGTCCCGGTCTGGTCCCGGACCTGGTCATTTGAACCAAAAGCTCTTAGTTCGATTCATTTTCATTGGTGTGAAAGCGTCAGTCGGATGCTTTGCACCACCTCGGAACCAGCCGCGGTTCTTGAGCGCGGAGGACCAGAGCAGCTCTGTCCTGGTCTCAGTCCTGCTCTGGTCTCGGTCTGATCTCGGACGTGGATCCGTCCTGATTCAGTCCGTATGCGGTGCAAAAGTTCGGCATCGCAGTCACGGAAGTCACGTAAACGGGAAACGGCCGTTATCCGTTTTTTCCATTCTTCATTTAAACACAAAATCGAAAACTGAAAAAAATGAATCGTTATCCGTTTTTTCATTTTGGTTTTGGAGACAAATAGCGAAGAAAACTGTTGTTTTTTCATTTTCTTATTTTTGGTTTTATATTGAAAAACAAATGAACGAATGATACACGGATTTTGGTTCAATAGAAGAGCCCAATTCCAGGGCGGAAATCATCCAAACGATTCCGGTGAAGGTGTGAAGTCTAAAAACACGGTGGAGCTCGACCTGTATTGCCACATGACATCACAAGGTACAATAAAGTGTTTTCCAGTTGAGAGAAGAACTCAGTCTAAATATGCAGAGATTATTAAGGGGTGTAAGGATATGAAAGTCTCACGATATGATATTGTCACGGTATGAACCTCACGGTACAATATTTTCTGCAATATTGTGGGAAAACTCATGATATGGTGCGGACGCTCACGATTAGGGATGTAACAATATCCAAATCTCTCATGACGATATTTTCACGATATACATCTCAAGGTGCGATATTTATTGCGATATTTTGTGGATGCGAACAAAACTGTTAATATTCTACTTTTTCATCTTAAAATGCCTTGACAAGACTTAATCCAAAGAAACTAAGACTTAAAAGTGCTTAGAACTGTTATTTCTTCATGTAGTCTGCACTGAAATGTGTGAATGAAACAGAAACAGCTCCATGTATGTTTGTGATGAGGAAACAACATTATAAAATACAACAGATAATATGGGCCCTTTCGTGAGATGTATTTTCTGGATTGGTAAATAAAATCTTTAAACATCTTAGCATCTGAATTCCTAAGTGCATGTAAAACACACTGAGTAGTTCCTGTGCCATCTGTGTGTAAAAATAAGAAAGTGAAGCAAACATTTCAAAGTGAAACATGTCCCTCACTCATGGTTCAAAATTGGGTACAGGATATGGCAAAGTCTTACAGCTGGGCCCAGTCAAGCAGAAGTAAACAGCAAGGCCAAAAATTCAAGTTAATGCATCTGATATAAAAATTTATTGAACAGATACATATGTACTCTAGTTTATGAAACTGTTTACCTTTTTTCTGTACCATTTTTGGTTCTAAAGTTACATATGTTTTAAACAGACCATGTATGAAACATGGAACAAAAATTATTTCCCAAATTTCAAAGATCTGCAAATCATGTAAATAAAGTAATGTATTTCATCATATCTTGTGTTATTCGATCTTTGAACTGATGATGATTTTTTTTTTATGTATTCAAAATGATAAAAATTTGCTTGGAAGGACTGACATATTTTATAGAAATAGTTTCCTTTCATTTTGAAGTAATATTAAAGTATTCGGAAGAAAAAAGCGACAAATTATGTAAAATCATGCACCTTCTACTTGTTTGCACAATTTTCCCTCCGTTACTTTTCCCTCCATTACCATGACCTTTCTTAATAAAAAATCTCATTACTCAAAAAGTAAGAGGTTTTTCAACCTAATCTTGTACCATATGGTAGAAAACTATATGAAGCAAATATTCAAACCAGTTTGTTAAGGATATGTAAGTGAGAACCGGCAGTTATCGCTGTTTGGATTTATTGCCCAAAAAGTGCTGTATATTTCATTCCTTCTGTTACCAACATGAGTTTTAAAATTTTTTGTCAACAACTTGAAAGAATATCACAGGTTTAACTTTACCCTGTTGGAGTGGTTAACTCTTTCCTACATTCTGATACCTTACTTATTTCAATAGTCCCTCTAGTTTCTGAATAAGAGTTATTTGAATGTAAAAGATCTGCCCGTTTCCCTCCGCTTGACCTGACCCAGATGCACTATGTAGATTTTCTGGTAAGGGGTCTGCCATGCTCTTTTCTCCATAGAGATGTTATCACCTTGCCTAGTATGTTTCACAATATGGATTAAACTAATTTTCTCTGCATTTATTCAGTTAGAAGTGTTTTTTACTGCTGAAAAATCCCTTGAAAAAACATATAGTCTAAATGCTGCCACACACTACAAATTTTTTTGGTCTTAAACAATTTTTAAACATGTGACAAAAGGTTCACACGTAAAACGACTCTTTAAGTGTTCAAAAGATCAGAGCACTGCACTTCTAGTTTAGATACAAGTCAAAACTGTGTTATTATTATTTGTGAAATGTAGTGCAGTGTTTCAGATACACGATTTTAATGCATAGAAGGTTGTCAATAAAGTGCAGAGGAAGTAGAGTCACAATCGCTAATCTGCAGCTTCACCCTGATCCGTGAGCTGCTTGGACGTAAACAGACACACGTGAGGAACTACTCTCACCTTTTCACTTTTAAAGAACGCTTCAAACTGGATCATTAATGCTGTTTTGTGGACTGGGTGTCATTATTTGCAGACGGACATTTCTATGGATAATATGAAAGAAAATACTGCAGTTTAACATTACAACTTTTCAGAGGTGAGTAATAATTATTTTCGCTATCCTGAGTTTGTATCCTTGTGTGTCCATAACTTTGTTCGCCCCTGACCCTCTGTTTTATTGGCTGTTACCGTGTACGATATGAAAGAGCAGCTCGGAATCGCACTGACACCACACACGGGGAGCACAGCGGCTTCAAAACACAAAGTCGGGTCACGCCTCTCCGAACTCGGGGAGAAGCAAATCGCAGCCAAAATTGGGCAACTTCTCCTGCAGTGTTTGGCGGCCTCAACAATGTGTGTGGTCACGAGCTTGTCTCCATGGAGATAGATATGTTAAATGCCATATTGTGGAACATGACAGGCAAATCAAAAACCATCTGAATGGATACAGGCGGTGGATAAAAATACTAAGTACATATTATTGCATTTATTCATTTATTAATTTTTTACTGATCAAAAGATGTATTGAAAAACATGCATTTTTACTGGGAGTGACTCACTTCTCCACAGATCTGTTATGACAACTGCATTTTTATAACACATTTAATGACATTGATCAATGGGTGCATATGGAAGTAGTGTTGGTTTGTATTGCATTTGATTAAAGTTTATTAGAGCCGCTGTTGAGCTACGTTCACAACTGCTCAATGTTCCCATAATATGCCCCGACTCCAGAATCACATTACAGACAAAAGGGACCATGTGTACCCAAATGAGTGATGGGCCTTTCAGCACAGAGAATCGATTCTATGTTCTGAATCGGAAGAGCCAATTCCCATTAAAACCCACACTACAGAGCAGAACTATGGTTTGTAGGCCATCAATCACATGCTAGCGGACTAAAATTGATTTTTGCTTGAATGAAAGAAAATATTAATAAGTAATATAGGCTCTAGATAGAGAGAAAGCCTATCACTAACCAAATTCATTATGTATCACTGACCATTATACCTTCATTTATTATATTATTTATTCAATATTTTACTAGGTAATTCAATTGAAAACATCTTCTAACAGAGATGGGGACTTGCAAGTCATGATGAGTCAGACTTGAGTCACTATTTTTAGGACTTGAGACTTGACTTGATAAAATGGACTAAGACTTGGGACTCGACGCGGATTTGGGACTTGACTCGGACTTGAGGCCTGTGACTTGAGAAGACTTGATGCTTCTCCTAAAAATATATGTTTTTAGAAAATACTTTTTATGGAGTAAGAAAGCTGTCAAAAATATTTGTGCGCATAAAATAGATATCCGTGTGTATTTGGGAAATCCGTGCATATTTGGCTGTAGTTGCGCATAAAATAAATATTTGTAAACTCTCAAATGAGTCCAGTCGTACATAAAATATATTGTGTGTATTTTATCCATCAGAATACGAATTGAAAAATTACGACGTCAAGAATTATAATCACGAAATGAAAATTTACGATTACGCTTTCATCAGTACAAATACGAATTCACAGACGGAACTTTACTGTCAAAAATACGTCATCACTTCACAGACATTATCCATCGAGCAGAAGAAACATCGATCAAGATCAAGACTGTGCAGCTCAAGTTTGTACTAGAGGGTAAAAAGAGTAATAGCACAAGAAGCTACAACAGCGACCAACACGTGGGTTAATTAAAATCTATTGTAAAAATGTCTTGAATTCGGGAACCGAACGCTGCTGTATAATATTGTGTAGAAACACCTCCTTTGAACGGGAAATTGCACCTATATGTTAGAAAACATAGTGGAGCCAGTTGGCTAATATCCGACGTAACGTTATCCCAGGGCTAATTAACAAATATCAGGTTCTCTGTAGGTTTAGATTAAAACATTCACGACTACAGCCACAGCGAGCATCAGTCAGTCTTCACTTCAGCTGCATTTCTCGCATGAAATGCCACCAAAAGTTCCTTGGGACGCTGAAATGTCCCAGTTTACACCAAACACTACCAAACTGTCCTGGTTACAGACGTCACAGCTAATGAAATGTTACACATTACAGTTTAATGCAGCTTCCAGCATCAATTAATGTTCGTGTTTACAGGCAACACCTTGGTATGTTTACAGTATTTACCGGTAAGTTTAACGTCACCGTGACGTGGATGGATTTGCTAATTATAACCCATTATAACTCATGTATAACCCATTGTCTGAAATGCAGCTGAAGTGAAGACTGACTGATGCTCGCTGTGGCTGTAGTCGTGAATGTTTTAATCTAAACCTACAGAGAACCTGATATTTGTTAATTAGCCCTGGGATAACGTTACGTCGGATGTTAGCCAACTGGCTCCACTATGTTTTCTAACATATAGGTGCAATTTCCCGTTCAAAGGAGGTGTTTCTACACAATATTATACAGCAGCGTTCGGTTCCCGAATTCAAGACATTTTTACAATAGATTTTAATTAACCCACGTGTTGGTCGCTGTTGTAGCTTCTTGTGCTATTACTCTTTTTACCCTCTAGTACAAACTTGAGCTGCACAGTCTTGATCTTGATCGATGTTTCTTCTGCTCGATGGATAATGTCTGTGAAGTGATGACGTATTTTTGACAGTAAAGTTCCGTCTGTGAATTCGTATTTGTACTGATGAAAGCGTAATCGTAAATTTTCATTTCGTGATTATAATTCTTGACGTCGTAATTTTTCAATTCGTATTCTGATGGATAAAATACACACAATATATTTTATGTACGACTGGACTCATTTGAGAGTTTACAAATATTTATTTTATGCGCAACTACAGCCAAATATGCAGGGATTTCCCAAATACGCACGGATTTCTATTTTATGCGCACAAATATTTTTGACAGTTTTCTTACTCCATAACTTTTCTCTTGTCAGTTGATACATGCAGTGCTGAATTTTACAGGAACAAACAGGAACACGTCCCTCCCACTTCTCTATTTGTTACTTTGAATGTAACTGAAGTACTATGATATGGTATCCTCAAATGTACTACAGTAATATACAGTACAATACAGTAAAACAGAGGGAACTACATAGAACATGATCCTTTCAATTCTGTGCAGACTATCTCATAAAATGAGTATTATTAAGCACTTTTAAATCTGAATTCTTTCTATTATGACCATAATGATTCACACTTAGATTTTGTCAAGGCAGTTAAAAAGGAAAAAATTGCATTTATTCTTGTATACATGCTAATATATAAATATACCATGACATTTTAAGAACAATTTAGTTTAAAAGTCATATATATTGCAAAAAATCTGGTACTTTAAGAACTTTGAAGTCTGGTAAGACTTGAAATGAAGCTTGAAGCTCAAAGCCGACGACTTGGACTTGACTTGGACTTATGGGCCAGTGACTTGAGCCTCGAGTTGGACTTGCCTGTATGTGACTTGGGACTTGACTTGGACTTGAGGTCAAAGACTTGAGACTACTTGAGACTTGCAAAACAGCGGCTTGATCCCACCTCTGCCTAATTTGCAATGATAACCGGCCAAGAGGCAGCATGAACAGTGTTAGTTTTTTTTTTTTTTTAAGTTTAAAAGTCTGTTTAAGTGACCACGTTTTTCTCTGTAAATGAGCAAAATCGGTTTTCCCCATTCCCCAGATATATGTGGCAGCACTGTGGCTCACAGCAAGAAGGTTCCGGGTTCAATCCCCCTGGGCCTTTCTGTGTGGAGTTTGCATCCCCATGTCTGGATGGGTTTCCTGGGCACTCCGGTTTCCCCCATCAACCCAAAACATGCTACATGGGTCTCCAGGAACAACAGTTGATAGCTAAGGTCAATTAAATACAATCAATCAATGAACCTGCCCAGGGACTACAGGTGGAAATTAGCACTACCTCAACTACCTCTTCATGACATCACATGGTAGAACAGAGCATTCTGAGCTTTAGGGATGACAGACTAATAAGGCAGGATTGCTCAGACATGTATGAAAACACAGCTGCAACCCTCAAATAAAGTTCTGTTTTCCTTGTTTTAAAGACAGTGAAATCAGGTATAGCACATTTACGTTACACTATGTAGTTAATATTTTGGCCCAATCTGACTCGATAATGTGAGAAGTGCAGCCCAGCAGTGTGCTGATTTAAAACGTGTCTGTGACGCTGGTACCACCTGACACGCAGTAAATCCTGGCCAGAGTAATAGAACACCATAAAGCTGATTTGTAGAAGCTCTCACTTTGTTCATGGTCGAGTCTGGAATCTGCAGCCAATGTGGTCATCATCTGTTTCCCTGGTGATCAACTTTGAACACATAACAGCGTATTTGAGCAAGTTTAATGGAAACAGACTAGCTGTATTTATAATCTGTATGTATGATATTACTGAATGTGCCATGCTAACAGCCTGGTACAAATGAGTCTACAAAAATCCTTGGGTTCTAAGATGTTATGAATTATAAATGACCTTAAAAAGTATCTGGTATGTGGTATATGTTTTGCTTGGGTTTTGCGTGCTCCCATTTGCTTTGGCATTCAGTTTAAATTAGTTTAGTAGAGGAATTCTCAAACTTTTGCTCTTGGGTATTCAACAGAATACAGAAATGTCAAGGAAAGATTGGTAGCATCAAATAAATATTTAATGATTGGACTATGGAAAGTTGCCGAAATAAGCAAGTAGTTTCTAGAACTTCATGTTATATTTGTATTTACGAGTTATATAGTACATGGTGCTAATTTCCACCCATGAAGGCGCTTTATGTTGAGATTTCTCAATGAGTGTGTTTCTAGATGAGCCCTATGTCCCCAGAACATATTCCGTAGTTAGCACCAACCCGGGGAACATTGGTGCCTTTAGATTATAGACTCTTAGTCAGATTCATCAGTCGGTTTCACTTTGTGGAAACCGTCTGACTTCGCAGCATTAGGATTCGTTCTGTCAATGGTAGGTGGGTACTTTTTAAAATTTAACCAATCGCTGCTGTTTGGTCTTGACGTATGTAATGCACTGCTAATGAGGCTAACTGGTATATTAAGCTTTTCCCAAATCCTGTAGGAAGAAGGACAATAACGTCTTTCCCCTTCATAAAATTCACCAAACATTCTCTTTGTTACGGCTTTAAATCCTCGATCTTGGGAATTGTTGGCAACACAGAATGGATGGATGTCTCTTTGCTGACTGGCTGGTGAATGAACTCGCACTTCCGGGATTCTTGCAAACTGTCTAGTGTATTCCGATTCCTGACCTAGTCGCTGGAGAGAAATGAAATTGAGCAGAGGCACTAGGTAGCACCAGCCTGGCTAATAGTCTCTAGATTTTAGGTATGTTATCCAGCTGGTCAGCCATGTATGTTTTTTTTTTTTTCCCCTCTAAAGGATTAACATTTTTGTTAAAAAAAAAAAGTTTGCATCTCCACAAACTGAATTCTATATGGCCTGGAGGAGGGTCTCTTACTACTTAATACTGTTTCTTTGGCTATAATATTATAGAATGGCATAAAACTTAAAGCTATCTCCATGGGGAATGTTTCCAATGATGGTTTTAAATCTTTATTTCCACAGGATCACGCAGTTGACCTCTAGAAAGCTAGTAGTAGTAGTAGTAGTTGTTGTTGTAGTAGTAGTAGAGCCTTGTCTCGACTCTTGCCCATT
The DNA here is from genome assembly GCF_026225935.1 of Boleophthalmus pectinirostris. Taxonomy (NCBI): domain Eukaryota; kingdom Metazoa; phylum Chordata; class Actinopteri; order Gobiiformes; family Gobiidae; genus Boleophthalmus; species Boleophthalmus pectinirostris. Next base: position 35,028,712 of record NW_026571133.1, read on the forward strand.
TCCTTTTTTGTTCCAGTAGTACATTTCTCATCAGGGCAACGTCTGAGCTTTCTTTCCATAAGTTTGATTCTCTTTCATCATTGGCTGTTACACTGAAAACATAGTTTAACAATGCCATGACAAGTGTGGAAATGATGCTTGCTTGGTTCCTTTTAAATTGTATAGTTACTTAGACTAAAAATCATACAGTACAGAGTGCCAATTGCTAGTCTCTAATTTGACATCCTTGAAAGTCTAAGTCTAATCTGTGGGCCTTATACGGCAAATGTAGTTGGCAACTGCTTCTGACAGGCTGGCTAAGTGGAACTGAAGACAAAAAAAAAAAATCATACAAGCAGAAGGGGCTCATTTCTCCTTTCACCTCAAATTACTTGAATATCCACAGCAGCCACTAGGTGAATTTCATCATCATATCGACTCCATTCCCACCATTAAAATCCACATGAACCCTCTCTCCATCCGGACTTCCCCTGCGCCTGACTCCAAATGTCAGAGAAGGTAAACTGTGGAGGAGACATGAGCTGAACTACCTTGGCAGTGACAGGAGGGGAGCTATTTGATAGTGAGAGGAGCTAAATGTCAAGACGGATACATTATAGTGAGCAGGCTGGCTCATCGCTCCATCAGTGTCGCTTTCCTCTGACTCTATAAAACAGCTGGCGGTGGAGCAGCTCACGTCAAAACAGTACTTTTTTTGTTTTTTGAGCTTTTGTTCATCTTCTGTGCCAGAGGTCTTCAATGACATTTTTCCAGGGGTCTGATTTTTTAAAGAACTCTCAGGTTGTACACTTCATCAACAGCAACAAAAATACTTAAAGTTGCACCAAGTTTTCAGTAGGGGGTCCATCACCTTCTTGTTTCTATGGATATGTCATTGCTCTGCTTGGAATGTTTCACAGCATGGCATTAAACAGCTCTACCTTACTTTTATTCAGATAAAAGGTGGTTTTATAGCTCAGAAATACCAAGAGAAACATGCATTCTGATGTGGAACTTGCTATGGTTGGTCTCCATAATAATGATAGAAAGTTTTATTGCCGTACTGACAAACTGTTTCTGTTTTTTCCTCCAAACTTCTTGAACTGTGAGTCATGAATCACGACTCAAACCGTGGATTATATTGACTGCTATTCTCAAACTGTGGACTGTAATGGAACTCTTGTGAAAAGAAATCATTTAATTTTTTTTAACAGACTCTAATTTATTTCCCCCCAAAAGTGGAATTTGAACTTTTGCATTTTTGTTTGTTTATAAGTTGATTTGTTTGTTTTTTTTCACCCTACCTTACACCCTACCTAATATACATATATAGTAATTACAATACTGTTTGTCTGGTTTTCATTCACACCACAAGCTCCTTCAAAGAACCACTCTTCTGTTCCTGTTAACGTCCTTAGCCGTAGTCATGTTGCCTAGCCTTAAAATGAGTGTTACTGAAACATTCCAGACAAAACATCTCCATTTAGAAAAGCATTTGATGAACCCTTCACCAGAAATGTTACACAGTGTACATTCAAAAATCATAGCAATACTGTCAATTAGGAAACCTGAAACCAGACGACTTGTAGTGCACTTCATAGCAGATCTAGGACTAGACCCGGTTTAAACCAAGACCAAGACCAAGACCAAGGTAAGTAAGTAAGTAAGTCTTTATATATATGGCGCTTTCACATATATTTTCTGTCCCCAAAGACGCTTTACACAGCATTATTCAGCATTATTCATTCAGCATTCATTCATTCAGCATTATTCATTCGCTCTATACCCTGGTGATGGTAAGCTACTATTGTCGCCACAGCTGCCCTGGGGCACACTGACAGAGGCGCGGCTGCCATGCCACTCGGCGTCATCAGTCCCTCCGACCACCACCACCATCACTCACACACACACCACTTTCATACTAGGCAATGTGGGTGAAGTGTCTTGCCTAAGGACACAATGATTGAATTGATTGTATTTAACTGACCTTGACCATCAACTGTTCTACAATAGGACTAAATTATAAAGCCTAGGACTATCAGATCTAAACCAAGACTAACCCATGACTAGACTATGATTACATCAGCCTTAACGGTACCTTAAAGGTGCATTGTGCAACTTTTTCTGGTGGAGGGTCCGTCAGGTGTTTCTCTCCATACACAAGTTATTGCTTTGTCAGAATTGTTAAACAGTATGGCATTACAGTCCAATGAGCTTCAGTTGGTCGTCCGATTTATGTTATTGGGTTCTTTTTTCAGACCAAGAGTTTGTTTTCATACCTGTTCATACCAGTTTCGAATGCTCACTAGCGGTCTTCCTCAGAGTGGTCACGTGATGTTGCTGTGACATGTCTGGTCAGCTGATTTATACAGGTTTTGGTATCGTCTTCCTACCGGTGGAGGCAGGATGACAGCACCATCTGCAGTCCGAACTTCCTCAGGACAGAATCCCAGGCATGTGAGGGTAAAAAAAAAACACCTCGTCCCGGTATATAGTCCCGTGGGCATGTTTCCATATTTCGATTGCCTCTTTAATCCAGTGACAGTGTTTGTTGTTCTCTGTCCCAATGATGTTTGCTCTGTCCCAGTCCATAATGTGGTTCTCTCTTTTAGTCAGAGATGGCCGATTTGAATTGTTCCTGTTTTATTTTGTGTTTTCCTACCTCCAACGGTAGGAAGACAGCGCCAAAACCTGTATAAATCAGCAGACCGAACACGTCACAGCAACATCATGTGACCACTCTGAGGAAGAGCACTAGTGAGCAGTCGAAACTGTCAGCTATGAAAACATACTCTTGGTCTGAAAAAAAAAAAGAACCCAATAACATAGTATGGCATTACACCTTTCTATCATCATGGAGACTAAACCAGGCCAAGTTACAGGTCGGATCTGTGGAGATGCAACCATGCCCACAGTCACAGCCTGTTTTTGTAGGTATTTTTGAAGCAGAGCAATGACATATTCATAGAAACAAGAAGGTGATGAACCCCAAATCAAAAATTTACAGAGTACACTCTGAAACAAGCCTAAATAAGGTATGAACAAGCACTGAAACAGGATTAAATCAGGACTAGCCAGGTTTTAAATGTAAATAGCATTACCATCTGGTTCAATTGATATTAAAAACACAGTAGAGTAGGCTTTTAAAAATTTATTTATTTTTATTTTATTTTGTCTTTAAGTACAGAAGGATCATTTATCTCTTTTTTTAAATTATTTTGTTGAATGGAATGACTTACAGTATGAATAGTTCCATTAGCAGAAGAATACACAAATCCACATCCACAAGCTAAGACAGAAATTTACGCACTGATAACTTATTTACAATAATCATGTGTTTTGCAGTGTATAATACATTTATCTATTTATGTAGTTATTTACTAAAACAGAATGTTAGATACTGTAATTATTTTGAATAGAGAAGAATTTCATGAAGCCACAGGCTATAATCACCAGCTAATGGAAAAACAGCCCTGGTGAATCCTTTCTCTTGAACATAATTTTGATGAGAAACTAATTTTGGTAATCATTTTTTACCAAACCCCACAAATTGTCTGGTGAGTCTTTTTGCAAAATGAAAATGTCCACGGTTTAATTGCATTGCCTTGACAATTTTTACAATTTTCCAATCCTTAGCTTTTGGCAGGCCACCATTTTTCATTTTCACTTCTCATTCCTTAAAGTGCGTGTGACAGATTTGTAGGATTCTCTCATTTTGACTTAATTTGGTGAGATTATAACTATTGTAAATTTAAATTTTAGTTTTACACAAATCAAGAAGCAATCTGTAAAGAAAAGTTGAAAAATTTGTCAACTTGGCATTTTTATCAAGATTAAAACATTGTTCCTCTTTATTCCATTTGGCTACGTCAGGAGTGTCCTAACTGCTGCTGAATTGGCCCGAATGATCATGAGCAGAACTTTTTACTGCAAACTGATGCAAATGTAAGTAATTCTACCGCTATAAACTCACTGACATCACGCTGGATTTCGACACAGACCTAAAATGAATGTCTCAAGCCCTATTAAAGCTACAGCGGCTCAGCCATAACTGCGCTAATACAGCAATCTGAACGACTCACTTTATTGACCAACTGTCTGTGGAGCTCTACTTCAAATACTTTTAGATATGTGGTCCTCGGTGAAAACCCTTTGAGCACAACAGGGCTTTTGTCTGGGATCCAGAATACACACTTCTTTAGTACTTAGCAAAGATGTGAGTCTGGTCACACTTGAATCTCTTTGAGGTCAAATGAGTGTGATTGGCAGGGGGATTAGTCAGTCAGAGCAGGGCCGCTGGAAATCATTTTTAACAGAGGGTGCTGAGAAATTGACAACGTAACTTCCATAAAACTGCATGTTTAGGCCTAAATATAATTAAATTAAAATCTAACTACACATAATAGCCTACATGTGTCAAAATCACTTCCCAAAATATTCATAAAGAATTTAGAAGTGTGCAAAATATTTTAATACATTTTTAAATCTTCCTCTCGCCACTAGGGAGCACCCCCAGCACCTCCAGCACCCCAGGTCCCCACTGCCATGAGTCAGGACACACATGATCTGTCCACATCATATATATATATATATATATATATATATATATATATATATATATATATATATATATATATATATATATATATATATATTTTTTTTTTTTTAAGCTTTTCATTATGTTATAATGTTCCCTCATCAAAAAAATGCCTGAAGAAGTTTTAGAAGTCATCCATCCATGCACATTTGAGTAATTTACTGCTTACACTTGACATTGCTCCATAAATATACCAAAACATGATACAAAACTGTACACCACACCTTCACAAACATAATGTGATGTGTAGTAGTTTCATTAGGAGAATGCACACCCCGATTAAGTTGTGATAGTGCTGTGAAGGGAGAGTACTTAACCCAGAGAGCAAAGAGAGGTGAGACTCAGAGTGTCAAAAACAAAAGTGAAACTTATAAAACATGTTAATATGTTGTTTTCGTCAAATATAGCATTTTTAAAACAATATGCTCATCCGTAAGTTCTCCATGTGCTCCAGTGATGTCAAAATTGCACTTTTTAAATGTTTCTGCTCGCCCTTGTATACTGCGCATCTTTGGCGCAACTACAAGAAAAAGATTTTGCAGAGTTTGACAGTGGCCTATAATGACTCTTTCAGAATATTACTGAAAGTGCTGAGGTTCTGTAGCGCCAATGAAATGTTTGTAAACTGTGGTGTGAGACCTTGTGTTGTCACGATCAGATGTTGTATTTATTCATTTATGTGTAGAGCCATGAATCTGAGCAGTCGAACCATTGAAGCTCTAGTGCAGGGGTGTGCAATACATCGATCCCGATCTACCAGTCGATCGCCAAGGTCGTGTGGGTAGATCGCCGTGTCTTAGTCTTGGACTCGATCGCGTTTGGACTCGGTCTTGTCTGTCACTCAAGGTCTGACACTCAACAAGTGCGATCATATTTCATTACGGCCGCTGCTGTTGGCAATAAACTTGTAGCGGGGTGCAGGAGCGTGTGGGGCGTCTCAATGCAGCCTGTGCACTCATTTGAAATCCGCCGAGACTCTGCTGCACATCACAAATACACACGCTCCCTATGCACGGCTCGTCTGCAACAGCGTGTGCCCTCGTGTACCAGCGTGCATCACAGGGCAGGTTCAACTTCCTAAACATCCTACGTGTCCATCTGCCTCAAGTCAGCACGCCGCCCCTCGCCTTTTCACGCTCTCACTCCTTCCTGCGTACAGCGAAAACAAGCCCCTTCCACAGTGCGCTGATTGGAAGAGCAAGACGAAACGTGAAGCAAAAACGAGTCTAAATTTGTGTTACAGTGTTGGCACAAAGCAGGTCTACAGCATAGAGCGGATCTACAGAACAGACCTACTGCCACATTTAAGTTTGCCTAACAAAAGTGCACAAATGCATCTGCGTTTGTCACGATGTACTTTTGGTTTGGTAAATGTGCAGAGGCTGGTAAATATCACTGCAAAACCAGAAAAGAATGCAACTCCAGTTTGGAACTTTGAAAAACAGGTTTAAAAATCTTCCTTCACTTTTTTCACAGTTTTGTGTAAAGTGCCACAGGAAGTTCTCTTAAAGAAGGGGTTCTCAAACTGTGGGTGAGGGTCCAAAAAAGGGGCACAGAGTGTTTCAGTGCATTTTGCTTGGCTTTGTATTAAGTAGATCATTATGACTTGGTCATTTTGTAAGTAGCTCGCATGCTGAAAAAGTGTGAGCACCTCTGGTCTAGTGTGTCCTGTGAGAAACTCTGTCAGCTTCACCTCTAAGCTGTGGAGACACTGGCGGTCTTGTCTCTATACATTATAACATGCACTGTATTTAACTTTTTTATTCTTACTATTTTCTTTTTAATACTATGAACCAGATATTACGTGTTCTTTATAAAGATTGAATTGAATTGAATTGAATATGTAATGTGTTGGTGGTTACTAATACACTATAAAAGTAAAATACAGAGTAAAATAAGGAAACTACATGACTTTTTTTTTTTTTTTTTTTTTTTATATATATATATATATATATACTTTCATCTTTTGCTTTGACAACAGAGCTGAGATTCATGATGAAGTTTCCTGAAATGGTTTTCACTTTACATATATGCCATGTCACGTTCAAGAAATGCCAAATGCCAATACCAGTGATCAAAGCAAAGGGGGACTATTTTTTAAAACAGTTATTTTGAGTTTATTTTTGGTTTACTACGTTTACTCATTCATAGTGTTGTTGCCTTCAGAGAATCTACAATGTAAATACACACTGCTTCAGCTTACACTATCTCCATTCTCATCTGTTTTGCACACTTCACGTGACATCTTATCTTTCAGGCCTTGGTTAGCCCTCGCTCGGCCATCCCTCCCTCCTTCTCCCTTGTGTGTGCGAGGCCATGGGGAGTGGATATCTCAAACCTGCCTTGTTAAACATGAAAAGAAAAGCACGCCGCCCTGAGCTCCGTGTCAGTGCCACCGGGAGGATTCAGCAAATAACATGGGAGGAGATACTTGTAAGAGAGGAGAGAGAAAGCTGCTGACAGTGTGGGGAAGAAAAGGTAGGAAACAGATATATAAACAAGGCACCATGTTGTAGTTTTAAGAAATACTTTGAGAGACACATTTTATACCTGTCCACATCCCATCAATCTACTGTCTCTTTTTTAGTGTACACTACTCCCAGTATAAGCTCAGAAACACTGTATAGAGCCTAGTGCAATGTATTGTCAGTCTTTTTCTTTTTTTTTTTTTGATGATTGTTTTTTGCTTTACACAGTGACACTTTTAGACACATTCACAAGATATACTCAGCTAAAAAGTCATATTCTATTATAGCGGGGAAAATACAATATTTAGCTGCTCTTGTACTTTTCGCCTGCTATAGACACTGAGTCACTGAGATGACAAGGTTGGAGGATCATTTCCTGCTCTGATCAAATTAAGTCGTGTTCTTACACTTTGCCCACATTGCCTAGAATGAAAGTGATGTGTGTGAGTGATTATTGGTGCCCGGAGGGTGTGATGGCACAGACTGGCAGCCTCGCTTCTGTCAGTCTGCCTCAGGGCATCTGTGGCTACAGTAGTATCTTACAACCACCAGTGTGGAGTGAATGAATAATGACTACAGTGTAGGGCTTTGACCGCCTTTGACAAGCCACTACAGTATATTACAAGTGCAAGGCATTATTATTCTCTGCCAAGTCTTCAACCCTAAGGCTGAAAATGACTTTTCAGTCTCTTTCACTTATGGACAATTATTAATTCTTGCTATGACTTTTTCACATCTGTTATTCTTATAGCTGTAGTGCACCAAACTCTGCAAGTCACTGAATGTCACTGACTAACTGCTTTATTATGTCAACTGAGATTTGAACTCGACTTGATTATGTGAGCAGAGAAACCAACTTAAATCTAACAACTCCGGATGTGCTGTGTTTGCAGTAGCAGTGGAAAAATAACCTGGCTCACTCGAGACTGATCTTTGTGTCACTCTGAAGTGAATTCTACACATTATCAATCTGGGCTGAATCTTGCTGAAGGCGATGAGAAAACAAGGGACATAATGATGACTATTTGAATCTGATTGGTCAAAGCTTCACCACAGTGGAACAAGCCGAGAAATCTAACTTTCATTACATCCAGTTAAGAGAAAAGCACAGACACCTTCCCTGTCCACAAATGCACAGAGCTGTTACCTCTGCACATTTTTCACAAACTAAATAGTGTGAGAGATTTTTCACACATAAACAGTGTGTATTTTTTTTACTAAAGTAGGCTGATGTACGTCTGTTGGTGTTGTCATGTTTGTTTTGGGTTGTTTGGGCGCTTCACATTTAGCTTTCACACAAACCTCAATGCTGCTTTGTGATTGGTCCACACACCCACTAAATCTTACAGTGGGGGCATCTCAAGATGAGTATACATCTTGCTGTGCAAAGTTAGTGGAAATACCCCATACGTTCGCTGGTTTAGTCCATTCTCTTGTAATCACTTGTAGGCACTCTCAGTTTCTTCAGACGTCACACTGTATCTACTTTTTATATATTGTTTTAGGGATGATAAAAAAGTCCTCTCTTGTTCCCTTCTATATCTTTGCTCTACACCTTGTCTTCCCCCGTACTGTTCAATAAGTCATATCTGTACAGAGCGTACTCCCACACTTGCTCCTCCATTTATCTCCATGTCTGTCCCTGTCCCGACCTGTTTACCCTTTACACATGTGCGCACCTATACACCACACAGGCGCAGACAGCTGCATTATCCACAGGACAGAGAGGAGAAGAGCCCAGCCGAGCGTGAGGGACAGTGGGACATACACGCTGTGGAGAGGCCTGCCACATCCCCTCTCCTTTGGCCCCATCCAACCCAACACAACTGGCCCCCGAAGGTAGCATCTTGACAGGGGACAGCTCTGAGTCACAAGAGGGCGGGGGGAGGGTGGAGGTCTTTATTTCTGCGCACTGTCACGCCTCCGGACAGCGAGGCGAAGAGGGGGAGAGGCAGATCCCATGTCAGGACCCGGGTGAGTAATGCGAGTGGTGGAGGTTTATGCAGTACTCCCGAGTATAAAACACGGCAGAGGGGGGATGTTAAGAGGACGGAGTGGATGCCTACGGGTTAGAAAGGTTCAAATAGAGTATATTGATGCGATAAAGGAACTGTCTAGATAAAATGTAGAAAATAACAGGAATTTTAGTGGATTTAATAAAAAAGAAAACAATACAAATAACTGTATAAGACGAATATGGTTTACTGGAATTGGCAAAATATATATATAAAAAAAAATATATATATATATATATATATATATATATATATATATATATATATATATATATATATATATATATATATATATACATATACTGTATATATATATTAAATTTCAATGGAAAATTGCTTGCAGCAGCCGATTTCGAGCCGATGAAGATGGCAAGCATGAAAGTAGTAAGTAGTTCTAGCTACACTGTTCCCCGTTTGTCTTTGGTTTGTTTAAACTGTTTTCCGAAAAGCGTCACATGATGTGACGACCCCAGCAAATCAGGAAGGCAAGTCACAGTGACGTGGTCCAATAAGGACGGCAACTAGAGCTCCTACGTCAACGTATCAGTGTTTTCAGGCATCCACACAGTGCCGGATAAGATCCGTACTCAGATGAATTCTTGGGAGCTGGCGGCACCAAATCATTCCGTCTCTGGAGCCATTTTCCATCAGATTAGTGTGGACGAACACTGCATCCGCAACGAAAATGACTTGAATACATACTAGTGTGGAAGTGGCCTTATACTTAAAATAGGACTTCACAACTAAACTCTGCTCACAAACACAGCTGCTAAACTGGGCAGTGCCTGCACAACTAAAGAGGACTGTAGGACTGTCTGTAATCAAGGCAGTCATGTGTGATGTCATGTAGTACTTGAAATTGCAGTGGCCGTTTTTTTTTTTTTTTTAATAACAAAGCTGCAAATGTACTTAGTTTGTACTACACTGACCTAAAGAACATGACTGGGAACACTACATTCTCCTATTAAAACACCATATAAAGCAATATAAATAAATAAACAGATTGCCAATATATCTTCCAATTATTACTACGAAAAGTTGTATTGCCTCCCTAGTAATATCACTTGAAACATTCATTTGCACTACTTTCACATGACATCAAAAGACAATTTATTTCAAATCTGCTTTACAATATATAGACAGATGGATGGATAAAGGGATATACACATAGGATTTACTCGAGCTCAGATCAAACAGTCTTTGTGAATTACTCATGTAGAGCAAGTCCCCCTGGTATCACACCATCACATCATGGCACAGTCACCTCCACAGCCAATGTCTCACGGGCATAACTAACATGTAAACAATATGCAGCCGATGCCATAGCAGTGTGCCACGGTTTACTGTAGTAGTTATGTACAGGTAATTTGTAATGCGTTTAATACTTTTTACAGATTTTTTAGCATCTGGTTTTGTTTCCTTGCATTCTATTGGAGGCCAAAGTAACAGCCAGAGGTGGGTAGTACTCACTTATATTTACTTGAATAAAATTGTACTTTTCTGTGTACTTTTCTAGCAGTATACTTTAACTCCTAGTTGAGTCATATTTTTATTGAAGTAAAAGAAGTTTACTCTGACTGGAGTAAAACTTTTGGGTACTCTTCCCACTGTGAGTAAGCAGGTAACAAGTGACAGATTTTGTGCATTGTTTCATGATCAGATGTTACTCAGCTTATGTTTTTTTTTTAAGTTACAATTACTTGAGTAGTACTTTTCTCAAATATGGTTTTACTCTTACTTGAGTAATTTCTTGGACCACTAGCTGTACTTCTACTTGAGTAATATTATTTTGAAATAATATGTTCTTACTTCAGTGCAGTTTTTGGCTACTCTTCCCTAGCCTGATCATCAGCCGGTTTTAATTCGTTTCACTTTATACAAATCATCTGACCTCACAGCCTTAGATTTTGTTCGCTCGACAGTAGACGGGTACTTTTTATCATTTAACCAATCGCTGTTATTTGGTTATGACATATGTAATGCACTGCTAACAGGGCTAACTGGTATATTAAGCTTTTCCCAAATCCAGTAGGAAGAAGGACAATAACGTCTTTCCTCTTGATCAAATTCACCAAACATTCTCTTGATTATGGTTTTAAATCCTTGATCTCGGGAATTATTGACAACACTGAATATATCACTCTTTGCCGATTGACTGGTGTCTGAACTTGTCCGGGGATTTTTGCGAACCGTCTATTGTATTTTGATTCCTGACCTAGTCGCTGGAGAGAAATGAAGCTGAGCGGAGGCACTAGGTGGCGCCAGCCTGGTTAACTCTACCCAGCTCTGATAACAGCTTATAGACCTAATGATAACAGTATCTAAAAATGATCAAACTTATACAGGCTTGACCATTTTTTGGACAAAGATGCTTTACATTAGAGGTCATCAAACTAACTTGAAGTGGACCTATGAGGCAATCATCAAAAGTTGCCATGGCCTATTTTAAATAATTATATGACATATTTACATTTGCTGCCGAATTTTCATCACCTTACAAGCTCGAAATCAAACAGTGACAGTTAACACAAGTGCAGAGTTCTGTAGTGCAGTTAAGGACAGTAAAGTGGCTCATGTTAAAGTACAAAAACTTGACAGAGAGTGCCGAGTTTTCAAAGAACAGTGGATGACCGATTATTCTTTTGTTCAGTGTAACCGTCGTGCAGTTTGCCTGATATGTAAAGAAAGTCTGATTGTTTTCAAAAACTATAATCTGCATCATAGGGTCATACAATTCTGTTATACAACCTACCTGACCCCAGTCCCCATCACAGTCAGCAGCCATAATGTGGCCCCCACAAAAAAAAAAGTTTAGTGACCCCTGCTTTACATTGACTTACATCGGGCAAACTAACCTCGTACAATTATAACTGAAAATGAGTAATGTCAGTAAACCACAAGTAAATACTGTGTAATATCTTTTAGCTTGTGCCAAATCTAGCACTGGAATTTACAACACAATATTCCATTTCAAGTTGAAATAAAGCACCAACTTGAGTAAACAGTGGCTGGAGTGGTCTTATCTGAGCCATGCCCTCTAACCCAGAAGTTCTCAAACTTTCCACAATAAGTAACATCTACTAAAATACTGGGCCGTATCACCACATCTAAATAGGTCTATAAACAGACTGTGAGAGAAAAAAAAAAAAAAAAAAACAACAACTGAAGATTACACCTTCTAAACACTTCTAAAACTATCTCAAAGGGCACAAATAATTGATTAAAATCTATGTAAGATATGCGCAGTATCAGAAGGAGCCCATGTACAACAGTTTGAGAAACATTGCAATGTTAAACACTCACATCAAGGCTAGATGTCACCTGAAAAACAGTAAAAACATCTTTTACAATACTCTAGATCTAATACAGAAATGGATACCCAGATACGAATTGATGCAAAACAAAGAAAGACACTTGATAAATACTAATTTGAAGAAGGATTTATACTGAAATAAATACACGATTAAAAAAAATAGGACAATGTTGAACCTTTCTTGATCAAAATGGTCCTGTTTTATATCAAAAACACAACAGTATAATTATAACACCCTGAGTTGAAATAGAGTCTTCTGTCTGTAAAGGTTTGCCTTAGCCTGATTCCTCAGTCAGTTTCACTTTGTAGAAAATGTCTCACCTCGCAGCATTAGAATATGTTTGCTCAACGGTAGGTGGGTACTTTTTTTCATTTAACCAATTGCTGATATTTGATGGTGACGTATGTAATGCGCCACTAACAGGGCTAACTGGTATAAGCTGTGTAAGCTTTTCCCAAATCCTGTAGGAAGAAGGGCAATAATGTCTTTCCCCTTGATCAAATTTACCGAACAGTCTCTTTGTTCTGGCTTTAAATCCTCGATCTTGGAAATTGTTGCCAATACAGAATATATGGCTCTTCGCTGATTGGCTGGTGCACTTCCTGGGTTCTTACAAACTGTCTAGTGTTTTCTGATTCCTGACCGCTTGTCGCTGGAGAGAAATTACATGGCACTAGGTGGCGCCAGCTTGGCTGCATTTGCCTGGGATCTAGAATACACTTCTCCAATACAGACAAAAATGTGAGTCTGGGCTACAGAATAGAATATGTATATGTTAATGGACATAGCTAATGAGACTCTTCCGGCTTTTACTGACCCTGGCTCCCATTGTCACCCCTCTCTCTGTGACTGCTACAGTGAGCCTTGTCATTTTGGTCTTAAAATGATCGTATTAACCTGCTCTACATGATCCTGGTATTTTTTCCCTGCTATTTTGTCTATTAAAAAATCCTCTTCATAATGTAGGGCCTGGCTCCAAATTCACTCCTGTAATCATTAGCATCGGGAGCTTTATTTGACTGGCACTGAATTGTATGGGTGATGTCAGACTTGCTTGGTCCATTTTTTTAATACAGTCTTTGGTCTGGTCACCGGTGAATCTCTCAGTTTTTAGATGGGCATGATTAACAGGTGAATTAGCCACTCAGCTACAAGCATGGTACGTCTGTATCAAAACAAGCACTAAACAAATGAAGCACTACACTTTTAATCTGACATGTTAAAAATGACAGATGACCAGTGAGCTCCTTCATCACTGAAATAAACTAACCTGATCAGAAAAACATGTTTGGTTCTGGCTCAAGCCGCAACGAAAAGCGCGGGGACTAGAAAAAATAAATAAAAATCCAGAGATATCATTCCAGACAATATAAAGTGTGAGTGTTTTTACTATCATCTCCCATTTCCCACAATGCATTGTCCAGGATGCTCTCAAAAGCAAGGGCATCAGACATACTAGATAGCAGCCAAAATCACCATGCAACTGGTACACTGTTCTCCTCACCAAATGAAACTGCAATAAAATGTCTTATGTCAATGTTTGGCTTCCATTTCCCACTAAGACAACAAACAAGACTGGTCTCATTCTTCACTGTATCCGGTGTACTGCACAGCCCTTTATTTCCTCTCTGCTAACAACATTAGTGCTTTGTAGCCAGGAAAATACAATTATTGGTGTGATTCAGAAGTTGTTTGCATTGTCTCAAAATAACTCAGTACAAAGTAGTGGTACAAGAGATTAGTCAAGTTAGAGTAATTGTAACTGTAACTGATTGACTGCTGTCAAGTAGACGTCATCGCAAGGACAAAACTTAAACTAGTGCACTAAATCTGGTGTTTTCAAAGGATAGATAATAAAATGAGAATAAAGGAAAAAAGTAAATTTTATATGAAGAACAATGTGAGACATTTTCAATTCATTCAAGACTGTCAACATAAAGCTTTTAAATCCATCCATCCACTTTCGTCCGCTTATCCGGGGCCGGGTCGCAGGGGCAGCAGCCTAAGCAGGGACTCCCAGACTTCCTTCACCCCAGACACGTCCTCCAGCTCCTCCGGGGGGACCCCGAGGCGTTCCCAGGCCAGCCGAGAGACATAGTCCCTCCAGCGTGTCCTGGGTCTTCCCCGGGGCCTCCTCCCGGTGGGACATGTCCGGAACACCTCCCGAGGGAGGCGCCCAGGAGGCATCCGGAACAGATGCCCGAGCCACCTCAACTGGCTCCTCTCGACGTGGAGGAGCAGCGGCTCTACTCCGAGCTCCTCCCATGTGACTGAGCTCCTCACCCTATCTCTAAGGGAGCGCCCAGCCACCCTGTGAAGGAAACTCATTTCGAGCGCTTGTATCCGTGATCTCATCCTTTCGGTCACTACCCAGAGCTCATGACCATAGGTGAGAGTAGGAACGAAGACTGACGAAGACATAAAGCTTTTGTCAGTTGTAATCTTACTCACAGTGGGAAAAGTAACCACAGTATTATGTTGGAGTAATATAATATAAGTTGGAGTAACATCTGAAAACTACTCAGAGAAGTAAAATTGTATATACAGTTACTGAAATCAATGTACTTAAAGCAACACCACATAACTTTTTGGCAGCAGTAAGTCACTGAGTCACATAATTCCATGGAAATAGAAAGTTAAAACCATACTTTGGAACATTCTCCATGTTGTTAAATTAGTTGTGTGTCACACTGTGGAAGTTTATTGCCAAAGGTACATTTCCATGGAAACAAGTATCACATAAAAAACATCTACTTAAGTAAAAGTATTTAAGTATTTGTTTAAAAAAACTTAAAAATTAAAAGTATTTCATAGTAATTTTGAGATCTAATAGAGCATGCTCAAACTACCAACATGTTAAATAAACTCTTCAACATATTCAACAGGACCCCCACACAATTATAAAAAAAATAAATAAATATTTTTCAGTCCTGTTTAAAAATGTAGTGGACTAGAAAGTACAGATACTTACTCTCAAATGTAGTGAATTAAAAGTAAAAAGTATCCACTGTAAAATGTGCTTAAGCAAAGACCAGATACTTCACTTTTTCACTACTTCTTTTGTAGATGCCAAACAATAAACAAAAAAACAAAAAAAAAAACGATGGTATGATTTCTTCCCTACGTTTAAAAAAATCCAACTTGACAGCTCAGCACTACCCCACAGCCCAACTCCGACCGCGTATTGTTTATTCTCCCCTATAGTGATATATGACTGTGATTTTCCAAAGTGCACATTGTTTGGGGTACGACGTTCTCTGATTGATCGTGTCGTGCGCACGGCAGGATGACAGTCGGCGCGTGATAGGTTTGTTTTTCTCCGATTCCCTCCCCCTTCCCCCCACCTTGCCCCTCTTCAGGTAATTTTCATGTTGTAAATGGAGCTATCGATTGGTGCGGCGTTCCGTTTGTCCCCGCCGACGGTTCATCACGGCGGGGAAGAAAACAGGAGAGGAAACGGGGTTGAGAGTGTAGAGAGTGTGATCAATGTTCCATCGGTGCTGAGCGTGGGATACCGTTCCGGACTATAATGGTAGGCTACTTCTGGAGATGAATAAAGCAGCTGGTGTTATGTTTGTGCATGTTTGGTATGTGCTTGGAGATGACTATAACCCCCAATTTACACTAAAGCAGTAACAGTGCGTAAGCGCAGCAGCACAGCATTTGAGCAACATCTGCACAGGTATGACTTTCCATTTTAACCAGTCGGACAATTTGCACCAGCAGTATCATTCATGCATTCAACGGCCATCATAACGTTACGCGCCGCTCAAACTAGATTGGAGTTCTAATTTTGCAGCGTCAACAAAGTGTCTCAAGGCTTTTTAGCAGGGGCAAGAAAGGAAATAAGCACGATGTGTCAAAATAAACTTCAGATGCCCTTTCAAAACCCATTCTCTAAAACCACTACAGCTGCATAAACATTGTGCGTCGCATCCAAGAGCTCGGGAAATGACTTGTGATGGACTACGGAAAGTTTACAACCTTGGAGGAAAAAATATAAAACATTTTACGACATCAGACGGCAACTTTACAAGAACAACTTCTGAAGGAAAAGGCGTGTGCTCTTGACAACTAAAGTTAAATGGTGAGTAGCTTCTCTCTTGTTGTCAACCTTTGTATTGGCTTCCCTCTTGTTGTCAACCTTTGTATTGTGATTTAAGATATAATTCATCCAATCAACAATGAGTACATAAGCAATGTAAAAAGTTTAGTGTTTAAACGTGAGAACACACAGAGGTTGGCATCACTGGAGCAGCTTAAAAGTATGTGTGCATGCAGCTCTACCGACATTACGTGCTGCTAACGCTCCTGATGGAAATTCTGGGTAACATAGACAGAGCTGCATACGTGCATACTTTTAAAAGCTTCAATTTACACCAGAAGCCTGTGATGCCAGCCTTGTGTCTCTCTCCATGTAGGTGTTCTTGCTTTGTTCCACTGTAAAGCTGATATGGCTTGCCTTTATTCAATTACAAGTGATTGTATTACTAATAAACTCACAGCGAATACAGTCGGACAGTTTGAAAGACCAGGTAACGGTCCCGTATTATACAGCATATACTTCATTTGAGATGTGTGAAGAATCCCTCAGTCGTCCAGGTAGAATCCATGTAGGAGAAAATTCAGTTTGTGGACTGGACAAAGTTAGTTTGGTTGAAGATGTTTCGCAGCTCATCCAAGCTGTTTCTTCAGTTCTGGTCAGAATGCTGACGGACACTTTCTTATATCTGCAGGGAGGAGCTAACTAACTGAAACTAACACACCTACTTGTTTACAGTTTCTGTTAGTTAGTTCGGCCTATTGACCTGTACTGGGTGTGGGGTCTAATTAACATAACAATTCATGGCCATAATGGAGCTCCCACACCAGCCAGGTCAGGTCCAGAGGTGTTACTGGGCAGTGCAAGAGAGCGCAACATCCAAATAAAGAAAAAAGAGTTCAAATTTCATATATACTTCATACTACATATACTTAATTCATATACTCAACGTTCATATATGTTTGAGTAAGAATTTCTTATTAATCTGCCTACATTTCCAAAGCTCAAAATGCCCTGTTCTACCTTATGATGTCCTGAAGAGGTAGTTTTCAAGTTAACAGCTACCATTTATAATTTCTTTAATAGAAATAGTCATTTCCAGGGCTGAAATCATCCAAATGATTCTATTGAAGGTAGGGATGGGCATTCGATGAAATTTTCTTAATCCATCGTCGGAAGAATTAACGATCGATTATCAATTAATCATTAACGTTTTTATGTTAAAATGATCATCATTATTATTACTATCTGCACTACTAATCTACATAAATAAATTCAACTTTACGACAAATAAACTGCAACCACTCTAGAGCCACATCAGCCCGTTTTAGATTATAATAATAATTATTATAATTATAATTTAATTCAGTTTTGCGCAACTCTCACAGAAACGAAAATTAAAACCGCATCGCTAATTTGCATAAACTAAGCGAAAATAAAAATACAGCTCTTGTGTCGCTGATGCGGTCAACTTCTGTTGGATTAAAAGACATGACTCAGTGGAATACAGGTTAGTGTGACCATATTTGCATTTTTCAAAACCAGGATACGGTACGGGGGGTGGGAGGTGGGGACTCGTCATCGATATTGCGCTACTCTCACCTGGCAAAACTTTTTCCCACTGGACACTGAAACATATGTGCTGCTTTGTACACTGTGCACATGGCCTCACACTTGTCCTGACCGGAACAGAAAGTGTGGAATTTCTTGTACAAATCATCGTGGCACATTGTTCGCATTTGCACTTCAGTACGTTGCAGGCGGACCGACTGAGTGCAGAGATCTACATGTACGGACCCCGTTTGGTCACGCTACGCACAGCAACCTACATTCGGTTTGTCGATTAAAATGAACCTAATCGATGAAATTCTTAATGATCAGTTATCTATTAATCAACTAATCATGCCCATCCCTAATTGAAGGTGTATGGAGATGTACCCAGTGGAGTGTTTTCTATTTGAGAGAAGAACGTGTGTTAAATAGGTGTCTCTGAAACAAAACACAAGCCCAGGTCTGCTTTTGATGAGCAAACAACTTTATAACAGCTCAGAATATGGGCTCTTTAAAAAAATATCTGCTCTTGTGCTGCACTGCCCAGGGTTTCGTGCATATATGGCCATCTAAAGCTTTCCATAATAGATCTGCCATCATAATCCACATATGCTTTATCATATGTTTTATAACTAAGAACTATTTGACCTCAAGGCCTCATACGTTAAATACTGGCTGGAGGCTGGATTATCTCACATTCTCACATCAGATGATATTGTAATCTGTGGAAGTAATCAGAGGAGCTTAGATCTTCCGGTAGCCATATTGCAAAATTAACTAAATCCGTGAAAAAGCACATGGCGGAACATTACTGGTCATGCAATGCGGTCAAAGCCATTATATTCACATGCAAAGATTAGTTGAGCTGTGCTTTGATCAACTATAGTTTGACTGGGTGTATAAGAGTTGAAATTTGAACTCTTTTTTCTTTATTTGGGTGTTGCGCTCTGTTCCACTGTCCAATAACACAGTTGAGTTATCAGAATTATTATAACAACATTGAGCAAATTGTGAATGGGACAAAAGTGGGTCAATGTCTAATGTCTCTAGCATATGTTTACGAATCAGAAGGTTGGTGGTTCAGTGCCATGTCCAACAGTGTACATAGTTGTTTTCTAGAGCAAAAATCACGTGTAATATAAATCAAAACAAAACAAAGCATTTTATTGGATTTTTAAGGAATGTAATTTTAGAGAGACATACTTGAAATTTGTGTCTGCATGTTTCTCATCATTAAAAAAATACCTTGAACTTGTAATGCGCTTCACAGACTTATTTAGTGTTCTACGACTGGGGCAGACTGATAGAAGCAAGGCTGCCAATCTGCGCCATCAGCCTCTTCGACCACTAGGGCTAGGTATCATTAAGAAGTTGCTGATATGATGCATACCGCGATACATAGGCCATGATATGATACATATCTCAATACAGTGCTCTTTCGATTAAATACAGTATATTTACTGTATATAAAGGCTAAATCATGGCTGTGATTATAAAAGATAAACCATTTCTTGTGCAAAGTTAATATGAAACACACATTTTAATCCTCAAAACTAGGGCTGAGTATCATTAAGAAGTTGCCAATATGATACATACATCGATACACAGGCCACGATACAATACATATCTCGATACAGTGAAGTTTCGAATCAGTACCATACGATATATTTCACATCGATTTGATACGGTTTAATAAAAATAAAGGCTAAATCATGGCTGTGATACTAAAAGTCTTTGTTAAACCACTTCTTGTGCAAAGTTCATATGAAACACAAACATTTTAATCCTCAAAACTAGGGCTGGGCATCTTTAAGAAATTGCCGATATGATACATACATTGATACATAGGCCACGATACCATACATATCTTGATACAGTGAGCTTTTGATTCAAGACGATATGATACAATATATTTCAAATCGATTTTATTTGGGTCGATAAAAATAAAGGCTAAATCATGGTTGTGATGTTAAAAGTCTTTGTTAAACCATTTCTTGTGCAAAGTTCATATGAAACACAAACATTTTAATCCCCAAAACTAGGGCTGGATATCTTTAAGAAGTTGCCGATATGATACATGCATTGATACATAGGCCATGATACGATACGTATCTCGATACAGTGAGCTTTCGATTCAGTACAATGCGATATATTTCAAATCGATATGGTTCAATCAAAAATAAAGGCTAAATCGTGGTTGTGATACTAAAAGTCTTTGTTGGCCCACTTTTTGTGTGAAGTTCATATGAAACACAAATATTTTAATCATCAACACAGTGAAAATGTCAAATGTGTCGCATAAATGAGTTTCCTTCCTCTGAACAACCAACAAAACTGTAGCACTTTAACAAAATAATTCAGTAAAATATACAAAAAAAAACAACAAAAAAACTTGCCGATATATCGATACAGCAGCTCACGATATCGATACTGTGTCATCACATTAGGTAATATGATATATTGATATTTCCATACTTTTGCACACCTCTATTGACCACCACCAACACTCATCCTCAGACACATTCTAGGCAATGTGGGTGAAGTGTCTTTCCTAAAGACACAACAACAGCACTAGTGGGAACTTCTGGAGAGAGAATTGTTGTGTGGGAGCATGGGTGGCATAGGCTTGTGGGCTCAGCATTGCACAGAATCTTACAGCCTAACTATAAGGAGAGTTTGAATAGTGCCGCAAAATTACTCTAACATGCATGGATGACATCTAAAACCTCTTCAGGCATGTTTTTGACGAGTGGCTGTAATAACATGGTAGAAAGCAAAACATAACAAATCAGTTTCACATAATACCCCTCTTTAAGGCACATCTTGGCTCAGATAAACTGCAAACAGAAGTAAAAAAAAAAAAAGTTGATAGGATGTCTGTCTCTGAGCATCAGAAAGGCAGAAGGTTGGTTGGCAATGGATTGAATGTAAGTTATAACTTTTTTAAGTGCTCTGAGTTCATCCTTCATGCCCACTTCACCAGACTATAGAAGGAAAGGACACTTCAGCGGAGCATGGCAGTCTAGCAGAGTCTGTACTCAGCTCATAGAATGATATGGGACTGCATTTTCACCGTTTTCTGTTCACTTTTTAATAGAGCCCAACCGATATGGATTTTGCTGTGGCCGATATGAACCCGATATAATGGAAGTTGAAGCTGCCGATAGCCGATATAATCGCCGATATATTTAGTGATGTAAAAATTCACTGTAAATGTTGAATTGTTTAAAAAACTTAGGTTTGGCTCTGGTGGATTTTAAATTGAGTTTATTTAGGCAACATTTATTGTTATTCTGCCTCTTTACATCATATTTACAGACAGTAGGTTGGCTTAATGGCATTTTTGCATCACATTCTAGACACTAGTGATGGGTATTCCAGTTCTTTTTAGAGAACCGGCTCTTTTGGCTCGGCTCACTAAAAGCTGCTGGTTCTTTTGGCTCCCAAGTGGCTCTTCAGATTGTTTTGTTGCAAGCAGGACTAAAGCACGTCTAAAGCAGGACTGAATCAGGACTGAACCACGTCTAAACCAGGACTGAAAAAGGACTAAACCGGGACTTATTTATTTTATGCTAAACTACAGTCAAATATGCTTGTTTATTTTTATTTTTATTTTTTTTAATCCTACGTACACGCAAATTTCTCAGTTTCGTTTTTAGCCGCTGCCGCTGTCAAACCACGAATCTGCACGCGGCGTGAAGAGAAAAAAAGTGAGAAAAGAGAAAACACGGCTCCCAATAAGGATCAGGCTCCCGTCGTTCCCTTTAAAGAGCCGGTTCTAAGAGTTATTTCGTTCACGACGGACCCATAACTAGTAAAGAAAGTAGCGCTATTAGCCTTTAGCCGTAAATACATGCGCGCCGCGGTTATTAATTATATGCGCAAATGTCATAATTCACACGTCTGTTCACAGCTCATTTACATATCAGTGCAGGTCCAGTAGCAAATATACGGCCAATATAGTCACTTTAGAACAGACCAATAGAAAACAGTCTGTTTATGTGCGGGAGCTACAGCAGCTAACCCATAACAAATGACAAAAACTAGCTTCAGAGTCGACATATTTCCAACACTCACCGCTCATACAGGCTCCTCCTCACATCACGAATCTGCACTAATAAATGTCCTTTTAATCCAGACTCAAACCAATAAATACTGATGTGGAGTCACATATTAGGACATTTATCTGTCTGTAAATTAGATTAAATGAACAGAATGTAGAGAGTCTAAGCTTTATAACAAGGTATAACATGCCCACGTGAAATATCGGCCCCTATCAGCAAGCATATCGGCCGATAGCCGATATGCCTAAAGTTGCCCATATCAGCCGATAATATCATCCAACCGATATATCGGTCGGGCTCTACTTTCTAATACACACTCATGTTTTGTCTATTCCAGTGTGATTGACTAGTGTTGTCCTCATACGAAAATTTTGATACTAAGGAGACTCAATGCAGATTCCAATACCATGATGATGTAAAAAACACTCTTTCTTCAGACAATAGAATGTGATTTTCTTTTATATTACCGTGCATCTGTCTAATCCCTCAGTGGTCCAGGTAGGTCCCATAATGGTCCATGGGTGTATACTAGTCAATGTTGGGAGTAATGTTATAAAAGTAACAAATTACTGTAATGCATTGCTTTTTGCTGTAACACAATAATGAAAGGCATTACACTACATTAATGCATTGTAACGTGTTACAATGCTTTTTTAACCTGGATTGAAGTAGGTGGGTTTTTTGTTTTTCTTCATACAAATTCGCTAAAATCACCGCAATATCAGCAGGGGTAAAACACTATCATTACAATTCTGAATGTCGGGACCGGCCCGGAGGTGCGCACGTGTAGACCATCGGGTAACCGCGGCCGAAAGGACCGGCGCGGAGCTCCACGGGACTAATCGCAGCTGACGCCCAACTGCGCTTTGCGGACACCCTGCTCCACGGGCTCAGGGCTCTGTCAGGGCCAGTACTAGATTTCAAGTCCTAGTCCAAGATTAGTCCTGGCTTGGTCCTGGTTTAGACCTGGTTTATGGTTTAAACCTGGTTTGGTCCTGGTTTAGACCTGGTTTAGTTCTGATTTAGTCCTGGTTCAGTCCCCCTCGTTCAGTCCTCGGTTCAGTCCTGGTTTAGACCAGGTTCAGTTCTGGTTCAGCCCTGGTTCAGCCCTGATTTAATCCTGGTTTGGTCCGGGCTCAGTCCTCCTGGTTCAGTCCTCGCTTCAGTCCTGGTTTAGTCCTGGTATAGTCCTGGTTTATTCCTGGTTCAGTCCATGTACGATGCAAAAGTTCGGCATCTTCGCTTGCTTATTTTGGTGAGAGTAACTTAAAAGTAATGCATTCGTGTAATGCTTTACATTTTAAATGCAGTAGTATTGTAATGTAACAAATTACTTTAAAATGACAGTAACAATTAATAAATAACATACTGAAGTAACTCGCCCAACAGTGATACTAGTCTATGTGCTCTTATACTTGTTCTGAAACAGCTCAAAATTATTCTAAAGCTATTCAGGAAAGGTTCATTTATGTCCCGTGAATGTGACTTTTTTAAAAATATTGATATGTGCTCTAATGAGTATCTAACTGGATTAGTATCTGATTTATAACCTTCTATTGATAGGCGATGCTAATGTGTAAACGGTGAGAAGATGGCTTTTGTAAATTAACTTAATAACATTCTACCTAGTGTTTCTCTAACATAATTGTCAATGAGCAAAAGCTTGAAATGATTTTGAGCACATCCTATTACATAAATGGACCAAATGGACTTGTTTATTGCAGCTTTTTGGACTTGTTTATTGTGGAGTTTTGACACTTATTTGGATTTACACAAGGCTACAAGGTGCTAAATATACTAACTGTATAAAACATGACAATTGTTTGATTAGATGAGTGAACGCATAGGAAGAGAGTAAACATAAAACACACACAAACATACAGTAAATGTTTTGAGAATATGCAAAATGAGAATGTTGAGTATAAGAGGTATTGTGTGATGAATTTCATGGGTCATATTTTGTGCTTGACTTGAAATGTAACCAAGACATCTATAGGCCCACTTTAGGACATTTCTGTACCATCGGAATGCAAAAGCAGAGTCCTGTACCACAAATAGTTGCTGAAACATTCTGGAATTGTATGGGCAGGTCAGGTGAATCAAATGAACAATGAACAGGAGACAAATAAAAGACGTCCGTTGCCCTGGAAAGAAGCGTCATTTCCCGGTCTTTTCTTGGAAATATGGCAGACCAGGCTGATAGTGACTTTAGTGTATTTATTGCAGAAAACCCATCAGCAGAGGTGATCAGCCCTGGTTTAGACCTGGCCCAGTCCTGGTGTAGACCTGGTTCAGTCCTGGTTTAGTCCTGGTTTAGTCCTGGTGATCGGCTTGGCGTTTGTGGCGTGTATTTATTTATGATTAATGACACTGGTTCAGTCCTGGTTTAGTTTTGGTTCAGTCCTGGTCCAGCCCTGGTTTAGACCTGGCCCAGTCCTGGTTTAGTCCTGGTTTAGTCCTGGTTTTAGACCTGGCCCAGTCCTGGTGTAGTCCTGGTTCAGTCTTGGTTTAGTCCTGGTTCAGACCTGGCCCAGTCCTGGTGACCGGTTTGGCGGTTGTGGCGTGTATTTATTTATGCTTAATGACACTGGTTCAGTCCTGGTTTAGACCTGGCCCAGTCCTGGTGTAGTCCTGGTTCAGTCCTGGTTTAGACCTGGTTCAGCCCTGGTGTAGTCCTGACGATCAGCGCAACGGTTGTGGAATGTATATATTTATAATCCACTGATAATGGCGTAGGTTCAGTTCCTGGTTTAGTCCTGGCCTATTGGGCTATCGGACTTATGGGCTGACCCCGATTTATCACGGGCATGGGAAGGTAATGGGTGGAATGTTAGTGGGTCCGGGTAGGTGCAGATTTAACTTTGATATAATCATCGGTTAATGGGCGGGTGTGGGCGAGTGCAGGGTCTCCAAAAATGGACCCGTGAAGGACTCATTTTGGAGCTTTTTATGTTATAATGTTGTTCCCCTGTTAATAACATGCCTGGATTGGATTTATATATCATCCATCCTCACAGTTAGCAGTATGAGCCCACACCTCATGTACAAAGCTCAGTCCAGAACCCTACGTCACACATCCTCTCACACAGCCATTTTACATAAATATACAAAAGCAGGATATGCAGTTTCATTAGTAGGATGCACACTGATTGTGTTGTGATACTGATTTGAAGGGGGAGTGACTTAATGTGGGAAGCTCAGAGCATCAAAAACAAAACTTTCCAAATTGTTTTTTGGCAGGTATAGCATTTTCAAAATCCATGGAGGTATATCTCTTTAACCTTAAAAAAAATCGGTTAACATAATTGTATGTACTTTAACAGCACTTCTGTTTATCACATGATGCCTCTACTTTGAAGAACCACATCACACTATTGTCCGCAGTAACTTGCCCATAACACTACTATCACATATAACATATTCAATTAAAGGTGCATTGTGTAACTTTTCTGATGAAGGATCCATCAAAATCTTTTCTTCATGGAGATCTTATTGCTTTGTCTGGAAAGTTTCACAGTATAAACCTTTCTATTTTCATGGAGACCAAACCAGACCGAGGTAGAGGTCAGATTTGTGGAAAGTCAACCCTGCTCACAGTCAGAATGCCTGTTTTTCTAGCTATTTTTACTTATAAAACCACCTGTAATTTAATAAATGTAAGGTGTAGCTGTGTAATGTCAGACTGTGGAACATTCCAGGCAGAGCAGTGACACATCCATAGAAATAAGACGGTGATGGACCCACAACCAAAAAGTTACAGTGCACCTTTAATAGCACAATATTCCAAATTGTTTCAGTTTCATTCACTTTTTCTTAGAAATAATTCCAAATCCTCCCGTGTTTTATGTGTGAAATGTGAACAATAGCCCTGAGAGGTGTCACGTGTAGTTCAGTACTGACTGTAATGATGTGCTCCAATAAAACTGCTACAACGGACACAGCTTTCAGCAGAGAACAGCACGACCAAACCTCCGCTGGGGACATTTATTTGCTGAATACAGGCCTGCAGGATTCCTCAATTCAAATGGTGGCTGCTACAAAACACTTTCGGCACCTAAGTGGATAAATTGCTCCGCTTGAAATGGCAACAAAACCGCACGTACACAAACAGCAGCTCGGGCCAAAGACTAAACCCATAACTCGCCTTAATGAAATCCTACGGCGCTATGTATTTGCTTTAAACTATTTAGCCGAGTCTTAAATTCTGAAATAATCTCGAGTTCGATGCGCTCTTTTGCACATATTGAGTTACTTTGGGGGAAACTACGGGAACAGAGCGGGTCTTTCAAGAAATGAGATTTGGCTGGCCCGGCCTTTTTTCACTTTTATTGTATATTTCACTAATGCACAGCCGAATGTAATAGGCTGCATGCCCAGACCTTGGCATAATCTTTATTACTGCAGACGTACAGTGGGATACAGGCTGGGAAAATAGCGGCTTCACTAACACAAGCAGAGAGGTGAATTCATATTAATATATTAAAGTATTTGATATGGTTTTCTGAATAATTGCTTTACTTTACTTTACTTTACGTTCAGGTATATGTCAGTGCAGGTCCCATGTGGAAGCGCAGAACCTCCAAAATTCATGTGCTGAGGTTTAGATAGACACCATTCAGATCAGAGAAACATCTTTCAGGTTTAAACCAGGTGGATTTCAGCATTGAAACTGGCAACCCAAATGACTCATTTCAGGCTCATTCTGTTTTCTGATTGGATAATGACCTTGAGACCCAAAATATCAAATTATAACAAACAACTTGGCCATCATGTCTACTGTTTTCGTAATTAAGAATGAATCAGCCTTACAAGTGTTATCAGGGAAAACTAGACTGTAAAAAACCTTAAAAAATATGCATTTCTCCATTATGTATGCAGTATATGATATTGTATAAGCAGCTTGTGAGGTCAAAATATGTCAGCTTTGTGCTCTTTGCGTCTAATACATGCATCACGAATTTCGGACTTCCGGTCATCACGCAAAAAGTGAGCATCAAACCACCATGTTTGATTTCCCAGTGGATGGCATTTATTGACAAAGGCAGTCTTTTCTTGTCTTTTGAACCATATCACTTTTGTTTCTGGTTCTGATATTGTCATATTTTAGTTTTGTGTGGTTGTTGGATGTCCTAACAGCAGAAAACAACTCGTTGGGCTTTAGAAGTTTGCAAACTCCATAAATGCAAAAAGGGAATCAGATGTGTGTGTCTGCAAACCTCCATTCAAACTGTTTCCCTTCCCAGTGGAATTGAAAAATAGTGAAAGGCGAAGGTGATGGGCATGATTTCTTAGGCAGTCAAAGGTTTCCTGTGTGTAATACTGCCCGAGTTTGCAGCAAACATTTTATATGTGGAGCACTCAACCTTGGTTACAAATTTAAAAAGTCAACGCCAAAGTGAAAGGCACCAGCTGTTTGTCAAGAAACACCTTCCACTGCAAAGCGACCAAGACGTGATGTTGCTGTAAAGCCACAAGAACAAGAAAGTGCAAGCTTGGCCTGTTTGTCTTCTGTACCTCTCACTTAACAAACGGGATCCACCTTTGATGGCTCCACATACAAAATGTTCGCTGCAAACTTGGGATGATTTAGGCAGTCAAAGGTTACCTCTTTCGTCCTTCCTGTGTATCAATACTGCCCAACGCCTTCGCCTTTCACTATTCTTCAATTTCGCTGGGAAAGGAAACAGTTTGAACGGAGGTTTCACATAGATTAAAACAGATCTGATTCCCTTTTGCAGTTATGAAGTTCACAAACTTCCAAAGCCCATTTCTCGAGCTGTTTTCCACTGTTAGGATATTCAGCAATCACACAATTACAGTGTCTGAATCCCAAAACTAAAATATCACAGAACCAGAAACAAAAGCGATATGGTTCAAAAGACTCGAAAAGACTGACTTTGTCAATAGAAGAATCCCACTGGGAAATCGAACATGGCGGTTTGATGCTCACTTTTTTGGAAAATCCTTCCCAGTATACATTGCGCAATGACCAGAAGTCCAAAATATGTGATGCATGAATTATAAAGGGTTTTACTGTCTAATAATCAGGAAGTATCAGGAAGACATTTGTTACCATACTAGTTGCTGTTTACCGTGATTGCAAAACTTCGCTCTGAACCCCTGCAAACCATTTAAAATGAATTTGCTCTGTTGTTCACATTTTTAAGACAGTAAAAATCTCTTACAGCTCCTTTAACCATGTTTGAAATGAAATCGTATTAGCCTTTGACTTAACCTTGCCGCGTTGAATTACAGGCTTCTTTAGCTTCCCAACCACTGTAGTAAATTGCATATGGGTCAGGAGTTTGACTTGTTTTCCAAATACAGCTTAAAACACTGTCAGCTGATGAAAAACCCTTTAAATTTGCAGTACGGGGCTAGACTTGAGTATTTTAGTCTGTGTGCAACTTCATAAATAAAACATTCAACAATGCTGCCAGCTTTGTCTCCAGTCCTTTTTCAGTGACTGAGCAAATAAGTGCAAGCCAAGTTCCTCTTTAAAGCGTGCCAGTGAAAAATTAATCTCCAAATTTTATAAAAGAGATGTATTTCTTATACTATCAGGCACTCCATTCTTGATAATTAGCCAGGAATGCGTCTGATAGTAAGTTAAGCGTTTAAAGTGCACTAAGTAATTTTGTTTGGTCTGCTTGTTTTCATGGAGATGTCTCTGCATTGCCAAGAATGGCCCACAGTATGGCATTAAACACATTTATCTCCAAGAAAGTGGTTCCACCAGCCGAGTTACTGGTCGGATCTGTGGAGAGGCAATCTTGTTGACAGCAAAAAAAAAAAGGTATTTTACGCTAAAATGGTTATAAATGTGACATTAAGTGTTCAAGGTTGGCTCATGGACTGGAAATTGGAAGTGAGCATGGGGGTGCTTCAGACTAGCCAAGCTGGCTCGCTTGGTTTCATTTCCAGATCAGAAATTGGAATACATTAGACGGTTTGCAAGAACCCCGGGAGGTGTAGACCGCACACCAGCCAATCAGTGAAGATCTGTGAAGCCATGACTGGGTCCCTTTTGTGGTACAGCACAACAGTAAACAAAGCAGTCGAGATGGATGTAGATGAAGCCATAGATTCTGTGTTGGCAACGATTCCTGACATTCAGGATTTGAAGTTGGAACAAAGAGAATGTTTGGTGAATTTTATCAAGGGGAAAAATGTTACTGCCCTTCTTCCTACGGAATTTGGGAAAAGCTTAATATATCAGTTAGCCTCGTTAGCAGTTACATGTGTAACGACCCAATAGCAGCGATTTTTAAATTATTAATGATAAAAAAAAATTTTAATACTCGCCTAACGTCGAGTGAATGAATCTTAATGCTGCGAGGTCAGATCGTTTCCACAAAGTGAAACCGGCTGATGACGTCGCTCCTCTCTGTAACTGATGCTGTCAGACTCATAATTTTGGTCTTAAAATGTTCATATTTATTTAGCTATTTTGTCAGTAAATAAATTCCTCAGTTGTTAGTCCTCAGAGTGTTCGTCCTCTGATCTGAAGGTTGGTGGTTTGATTCTCTCACAGGCTGACGTGTGATTCTCGCTCCCACAAATGAATACTTTGTGTCCTTGGGCAAGACACTTAACCCACCTTGTCCTCAATGTTTGCGTACACTGGTGAATGTATGGGTGAGTGGTTCCTTGTTGTAAAAGTTGGAAAAGTGTTATATTTGATACAATTTGTGGTTAAATATAATACATTTTTGAAACATAATTCTCTTGTTTGATGAAAAACAAACCAGCTGCTAAGTTGTCAGTTGGACTTGAAGTGACATCATATCTTAACAATAACGTGTTCATGGAGAAAAGCTGGTAGCAGACTCCTCATTTAAAAGTTACGCAGTACACCTTGCGTTAGGTAGGAAGTCTATTGGGGAAAATTATGGCTTGGGAATTTTACCTTTTTTTTTTTCCTGATAGTTGGCGATTTTCTGCCAATGCTTCTCAAACTCCGAAATGTGCCAAGGCATAAATTGGGGGCAGGTGTGGGTACAAAATATGATCGATTTCCATTTCTGTGTTTCGCGAGCAGACTGGCTCTCGGCAGACCTGCAAGCCAAAGGAGCAGGGCAGTCAAGTGTGACTAATGGGAATTATATGACAGCAAGTCTCAATCTCTCCAAACACTGCTGATATTTGCGCCTCCCAGACAGTTGCTTGGACATTATGCGTGCTCCTTTTTCTATTGCTGTTTTAATGTTATGAAGAGATTGACTGATGAAAGGTTCAATGTTACACAAAATTGACTCTTGTGACCTTTAAGCCATGTTATAATGTTGTTACCTCCACAAAAAAACATACTTGGAGTTGTGTTTTATTTCATTCACACATGTTTGACCCTTTCTTATTAAACTCTACATCCCCAAAGCTCAAAATGCTCCGTTCCACATTGTGATGTCATGAAGTGATAGTTTTCAAGTTAGCAGCTACTTTTTATCATCCAAATGATTCTAGTGAAGGTGTATAGAGCTTAAAAACAACATAGAGTACTTCATGTATTACCATATGATGTCACAAGGTGGAACAGAGAAAAGAACACAACGTAAACAAGCAGGGTTTGCGAATTTGTGGAATCTAGGCCTTTAAAAAAAAAAAAAAAAAACTCTATGTAGCCTGTGCTCTTGCTAGTGCCCTAATCTGTATATAAAGGACACATACAAGTTTTTTTCTCATTCTCAGTGTATGGACTGCAGCAGAGATTAATGATTGGCTGCAGGTAGCCAGGCTGGTGCCACCTAAGGTCTCCGCTCAGTTTCATTTCTCTCCAGCGACTAGGTCAGGAATCGGAATACACTACGTAGACAGTTTCGAGATGGATGTAGACGAAGCCATACATTCTGTTGGCAATGATTCCGAAGATCGAGGATTTTAAAGCCAGAACAAAAAGAATGTTTGGTGAATTTTATCAAAGGGACAGACGTTGTTGCCCTTCTTCCTACGGAATTTGGGAAAAGCTTAAAAGTTAGCCCTGTTAGCGGGGCATTGCATACTTCATGACCAAATAGCAGAGGTTGGTTACATAAAAAAGTACCCGCCTACCGTTGAGCGAACAAATCCTAATGTTGCGAGGTCAGACAGTTTCCATGAAGTGAAAACCACTGATGAATCAGGCTAGCAGGTACTGGGGTTTAGGGACGATTCAGATCGTACAGTCCTTTTAGGTTTAAACCAACTGTATTTCAATTGGTATATATTGGCAATCCAAATGAGAGACTCATGTGAGGCTCATTCTGCTTTGTGATAGGATAATTGTCTTTAAAACACCAAACACCAAAATATAAACTTGCTCATCATGTCCATTGTTTATTTTTTAATCATGATTAAATTTGCATTACAATTGTTATTAGTTAGAGGTATATTTAGATTACGATTTAAACATTTCTACCTCTTATTTGGGGCCACAGTTTGGTCATGTTGATGGAATTTAAAATCAGAATCTATGCACAGTCAGCTACTTCAGTTAGGTTTATTTGCAAGACTCAAATACTTGGGAAAGTACATTGACCAAGCTTAATGGAATTCAGAACTAATGAGTAGGTCTGTGTAATCCCTCTGTCTGGCAAAAGAAAACTGAATTCTATCAAATGGACAAAACATATTTAGGAGTGAATATGTTTTCCCATTCATCCAAAGAGCTTCTTCAGTTCTGAGAGGGTTCTGGTAAGTCACAAACTATAGGAAACTAACACACTCTAGTTTGCTGTAATAATGAATCTGTTATGATTAACATCTACTGAGCTACTCTAAGGTGTGACCTATCACCTGAGTCATATTTTGTATTATTTGTATCGTTCCTGCCCCTAATGCATGATCTTACTTCTTTTAGAATACTTTGATTAGGCCTAACATTTTCTTTGTTTTGGTTTGGATCAGCAAAAAGGCTACTTTTGTCAACAGAAATAGGGGTTCTAATGTACAAAATGTCACCCAATTCACATCCAGTTCAGTTATTCTATTCTTATTCAAAGCTAACATGGTTCTAATACTATGCAAACCAGAAGGATTCTAGTAGGTCTGACCCATTTTTTTTTTTTGGGGGGGGGGGGGCAAACGACAAAATATTTTATCGGAAGTGCCTTTCGTTTAGACGGTAAAGGCTTTTTTGGGGCTTAAAAATGCAAAAATCTGAAACCACCCTCCAGAGTGGAAAAGTTGAATACACTCTGCCGTAGTGTTTCCGTCTACACTGCCCAAGACGCAAAACTCTGGTCAGATCTGCTCACGTCGCATACACGTTTACACCACATACATCCAGTACAGAGAAACAAACATGTTTGATCATTTCCATGCGTTGGACCTTCAAGCTGCTCTGGCAGCTCTAATAACCTTAGAGGAGGCATCCCAACAAATGTACAGAATATACAGATCCTATTAGTGAACAAAGAAGGATCTGCAATTACCTCTGTCAAATTCTGGATGTTCATTGCAGGCTATGGATGAGACCTGGGAGAACCAGTCGATGGTGGGAAAACTTTGTGAAAGTAGTAGCTGATGAAAATGCGTGGCGTAAAAACTTCCATATGTCCAAAGATGCCCTTGTTGCTTTAAGTACACGCATACCCAATTGAATTCCACACACTTTTGTGTCGCTGTATGCATGCAGATTTCCTCCTAAAAACGCTCATCTAAACGCGGAATAAAAAGTGAAGACGCGACACCACTTTTGTGTCTTCTGTTCAGACTCGTCATCATATAAACGTAGCCTAATACAAGGATCTTCTTTTAGAACATGTTTGTAAAGCTTTAGCAGTTATTATGCAGAATAAGATAAGATTTCAGTACTTAATAAATTGTAGCCTTTACAATACTTTACATACATTCAAATTGAGATTTAGATTGAGAATTGAGATTTTCAATTGTGATTAATCTTGCAGCTCCAGACTGTTAAATCCTCAACTAAAAATCTGTGGCCATTTTCTTTTTATAATCCTAGAACCACTTGGGACTTTCCTTGTATCTCTGATGTCCCTTAATTCCCAAATCTGTTCCCACTTTAGAAATGGTCCGCTGTGTCCGGGACATTAGCAGTATTAAGCAGCCAATTAACCACTCAGTGTGCGAGCTCCACCTGCAGCAGGCCCTAAAAGTCACTCTGACTAATATAGAGGAGAGTGTGGGCTAGCAGGCTCCAATTTGTTACAATGGATAAACTGCACAAGAAACATCCGTATTCAGTATTATTAGGCGTGAGATTTAGAAAATGCCTTAAAGATGGACTACAAAACTTTTTCTCGTTTTTCAGCTCTTTTCTTATTGTTTTACTTGAATTATTCCACAGTATAGCATTAAATTTACCCACGAGCAGCACTACCAGGACAAATTACAGGTTACAATAAGGCTGAATCCCATTACACCCCTTGGCCATACCACTTTCCTATACCTTTCATTTTGCGCATTCACGTGTAGGGGTAGGGGTGTTACCGTTATGGCAGAGGGGTAGGAGAAAGTGGTAGGGCTATAAACCTCTCTAAACGAAGATTTTTCAGAGGCACACTCCAAACGGAGGGGTATGAGCAATTTCCCAGAACGCCTTGCAAATCACCGGCACGATGGCTCTGAGGTCATGGTAGCCCATGACCACAGAGACCAAAGAGGTTCACAAACTGTAGACGACATGTTGGATTTCTGGCAAAAGCTTGTCGTATCTGCTTAGATAAAGACTAGCGGAGACTACTGATGACGTATGTGATTGTTGAAGGGGTGTCCCAATTTGTAGGGTTTTTCTTTCAACCCCTACCCATGTTGCTCAGTTTCAAGGGGCAAGGGGTAGGAGAAGAGGTAGTAATAAGAAATGGGATTGGTGCTAAGAATGCATGCAAGAAATGTCATAGCAATAAAACAAAAAACAAAGCATCCTATCTTGCACTTACTCAGCTACAGGCACATTTAATGCCAAACTGTAGAACATTTCAAACAAATACAAAGCAATGAAAACCAGCAGATGGAGGACAGCCAGCCAAAAAAGTTGCATAATTCACACTCAGAGTATCAGTCTTTTTGAGTAATTTATCTATTTAAATAAAGTAAATCATTTATATAAAACTGTACTAATCTTATATTCCAATCCTCTTTTGTTCTGAAAATACATATTTACATTTTTTAAATTAAGGTCCCATCCACACTAGTATGTATTCAAGTCATTTTCGTTGCGGATACAGTGTTCGTCCACACTAATCCAACGGAAAACAGCTCCAGAGATGGAACGATCTGGTGCTGCCAGCTCCCACAAATTCATCTGAGTACAGATCTGATCCAGCACTGTGTGGATGCCTGAAAACGCTGATACGCTGACGTAGGTCCATGTGCTGTGAAGTAATTCACCTCCAAAATGCTAACAGGCTAGAATATACGTCCATTCATATATACGGTCTATGCAGATGTATAATCTCTGAAAAGTTTAACATGAACCATCTCCAATGCAATAGAAGCACAGAACAGACTCACCATTAGCAGAACACCCCTCTGTCACAGAAAGAACACTCATATTCCACTGAGTCTCGTCCTTTAGTCCAATAGAAGCTGAACTGCATCGGCGCACAATCGTGAGCTGTTTTTTGAGCGCAAATTAGCCATGTGCTTTTAAGTTTCATTTCTGTAAAAGGTAAACAAACATATTCAAAGCTGTGTGGATAGGGAAGGCTTGCAAACACAGAAACGACGTGTCTGGACACAACCCATTTCCGATACGGTGATACAGTGATTAGTTTCAGTGTAAACGTAGCCTAAATGTACAGTATATAACTTTTGGTGGTGGCACCTCACCTGCATCACTCCACGTATAAAGAACAACATTTTCATGGAAACAAGTTGGAGGGGCCAAGTATGCAAGTTTGTGCATATGCATTTTATTTATTTATTTATTTTTTTAATTTTTTTTTAATTTTATTTGTTTATTTATTTTCAGGGTAAAAAAAAAAATACTATGATCTACTTTTTTGGCAAAAAAAAATAAATAAATACATACTGTGCCTTTAAATTACATGAATTCCATTTGACACTTGATTGTATTTTTGCATGCCAATTATATCAATAAACTTTCCCCATTGAGTCATCATTAACATAACCCTTTAACCCCATGTATTACAAAATGTAAACTACTCTTAACCATCACCTTGCGCCAAACCACACTTCACCATATACACTTTCAAATACCGTGCGCATATGGAGCGCCGTACACTAGATTGAAAATACATCAGCTTTCTATTCATACTAAAGTCGCATTCCCCGGCTGCATTAAACTGATAAGGCACTTAGGGAACAAACCTGATGGAAGCCCAGAGACCAAAGACTAGTAAAATAGATTGAGTGTATAAATCCCATGTGGGGCTTTCCATATCTTAATAGCCCAGCGAGAGGCCAATGATTTACAACACAACAGGCTCGTGTGGGGCTGTATGTGTGTTTGGCAAGCTAAGGGTTTTTCCTGTACGCTATGTCACATTACTTTTAGCCCAGAGTTAAGAAATACAACTGCCGCCACGGGGGAGGGAGGGGAGGTGACGGTGCTAGTCATGAAAGAATGCAAATCAAAATGGGCAATGTCTAAAGATGAGGGAAGTTCAATAGACAGACAAATGAGATGCAAGGATGATTCAAAAGTTTGGTGGTTAGATCAGATCGATTATTATCAGATTATAATCAGATTTTTGGCCATTTTTGACATGAAAACAGCAAATTCATATGATTTATTTGTGTTCATGGTCGCTCTAATCAGATTTCGTGGTTGTCATGTCATCCAGGTGCAGAAATCAGATAATCAGGTTTTAGAGTTAAGAAATACAACTGCTAGCCTGATTCATCAGCTGGGTTCACTTTGTAGAAACCGTTTGACCTCACAGCATTAGAATTCATTTGCTTGAAGATAGGTGGGTACTTTTTTGTCATTTAACCAATCGGTGCTATTTGGTCGTGACGTATGCAATGTGCCGATAACGAGGCTGACTGGTATATCAAGCTTTTCCCAAATCCTGTAGGAAGAAGGACAATAATGTCTTTCCCCTTGTTAAAATTCACTAAACATTCTTTTTGTTCAGGCATTAAAGGGCCCATCTCATGCAAAATAACTCTTTTCACATTGTATCTTCTGCACATATACAAGCACAATTTGGGTTTTGGAACATCCATTACACAATAGTTATGAAATCTTATTCATTTCTTGGAGGCAGTCACAGACCAGGAACTATGAAAGGCCGGCTGTTGCTCATCCCCCTGCCTGTCCTGAGAAAGCACAGGCTCCGCCCTCCAAACGTGACGTAGGCTCTGAGTGAGCCGCCCTTCCTCCACCCATCTCAGGGAGGGAGGGGGAGACAGACGTGCACCCTGATATCAGTAGGAATAAACTTTTACTCATCATGGTGATATAGCGCGTTTAGCCGCATGTGTTGGACCTGGAATTGGACGAAGCACAAGCACCGCGTCGGCATCAGCTGAACAGTACTGATTGGTAAATGTTTTTGTCGCTTTTGTTTAGGTGTTCATGTGGGAATTGTCAGCCAATGTGGGGTGGAGGCAGAGTGAAGGTGGCGGAGTGGGGGACGGGGGTCGGGAGCGAAGCGCCTTCTGCTACGTCAAACGCGTCATAGGTGTAGTTGGCCGCGTCATCATTGTAGCAGCTTTAGTTCGTTGTCACGTGGGAGGGTGGCAGAAATACGCAGCTATTTGTTTTAAAAAAACACAGAATCAATCTAAAAAACACTTCAGCGACAATATACAAGGCCCGCACATCACTCTTAGAAGGTAGAAAGCTCTGAAAAGTTGATTTTGCATGAGATGGGCCCTTTAAATCCTCAATCTTGGAATCATTGCCAACACAGCATGTATGACTCTTGGCTGATTGCCTGGTGCCTGAACTTGCACTTCCGGGGTTTTTTGCGAACCTTCTAGTGTATTCTGATTTCTGACCTAGTCGCTGGAGAGAAATGAAATTGAGCGGAGGGACTAGGTGAAAATGCAAATCAAATTGGGCAATGTCTAAAGAAGAGGGGAGTTCAATAGTCAGACAAATGAGGTGCAAGGATGATTCAAAAGTTTGGTGGTTAGATCTTGGCTGGTAGAGATGTCAATGGATGTAGTTGCAAGCGCAGTCAAAATCAGATTATTATCAGATTATAATCAGATTTTTGGACATGAAAAAGCAAATTCATGTGATTTATTTGTGTCGTCGTAATCAGACTCCGTAATTTTCATGCCATCCAGGTGCAGAAATCAGATAATAATCAGATTTTAGCGTTAAGAAATGCAACTGCTGCCTTGGATGAGAAAATGCAAATCAAAATAAGCGATGAATAAAGAAGAGAAGAGTTCAATAGACAGACAAATGAGGTGCAAAGATAATTAAAACGTTTGATGGTTAGATCTTGGCTGGTAGAGATGTCAGTGGATGCCGTTGCGCTGTCAAAATCAGATTATTATCAGATTATCGGGAGTTAAAACAGTTTTGACATGTGAAAAGGCAAATTCATATGATTTATTTCTGTTCATGGTGCCTCTAATCAGATTTTGTGGTTTTCATGTCATCCAGGTGCAGAAATCAGATTATAATCAGATTTTGGTGTCCCTGCAACCACAGCTAGTGATTTAATGATAGAAAAGAATGATGGATTTAATCAGGGTGTTATCACTTGAGAGGCAGACATGGTTAAAGCTCTAGTATGTAATTTTTTAGCCAGAAATTTGATTAAAAATAAAGCATGTTTTTGTTTTATTGCAGTGAAAAAGTGTTCTTACTGTGAGCAGGCTTGCATCTCCACAAATCTGACTGTATTCCTGCTTGTTTCCAAGGAATTGTTGTTCCTTTGCCCATAATCTTCCAAAGTGGGGCATAAAACTAATCTATCCTCACGGAAAATGCTCCATACTATGCTTTTAACTCTCTACTTCCATGAACTCATGCAGGTGACATGCAATCTCCAAAAAGTTACATGATGTACTTTCAAAAAGATAAACTTTGGGAGTTGCATCTTGGCAGGTAAAGATGGATGTAATGATGGAAAATAAAGTTGACAAGACTTTGGTTCACACACCATCTGCTCTCATTGCTTTACTGGATCAAAACTGAAAGAGAAAATGTAAGAGTGAACATTTCTTTTTGAAATTCATTGTACTCTGTTTTCCAAATACAGCAGTGCAATTTGGGTTATCTGATTACTGTATTTTTTGGACTATAAATTACACTTTTTTTCATGGTTTGAGTGGTCCTGCGACTTATACTCCGGTGCATCTTACATATTAAAATTTTCACACTGACAGCCGCGAGAGGGTGCTCTAGGCTTGTGTGCCAGTATCTGCTACTCCTATTATTCCTGTACCACTGTCACTTCATGCCCTCTCCTGTAGAAAAAGCCGCTGTCCTGCTGCTTTCCCCCAGAAAGTCCGACTTATAGTTCGGTGCGACTTATGTTTTTTTCTTCTCCATTACGCATTTTTTAACCGGTGTGACTTATACTCCGCAGCGATTTATAGTCCGAAAAATACGGTACTGTAGTCATCTGATTTTAACTGACCATGTAAATGAACCTTTTAAAGTGAAAATGATGAGATGGGAGACACATGTTCTGCTGCTGTATTTGAGACTAGGCAGAGGAGGAGATTTTTGGTCATTGAAATAGCAAGTGAGGATGAAGAGTTTATGTATCTGAAAGTGACAGAAATAACAGTATAGGTTGATTATATAGATATAGGCTTACACATATAGCAACATAACATTTATCTTACAGTTGTTTGCCCTTTATAAGTCTACACTACCCTATTCAATATCCCTATACTTGAAGACTGTAAGACTATACTTCACTGTGAGAAAGTTGCTAGTTCGACTTCCACTTTCTGGAGTTTCCATGTTTCTCTTCATGTCTGGTTTCCCTCATCAACCCTAAACATGCACAGTAGATCACATCCTCTAAAACTGCCGGTTGTAGCTGCACTCAACGTATCCAAACATTAGCAAGCTGGGTGAAGTGTCTTGCCCAGGAGCGCAGCAACAGCACGGACCAGTCTGAGCAGGGAGCACTCCAATCACTCCAAACTCCAACTCTGAAAATGTATAGTTCCGAAAATAGAGATGACACTCGCACTGCTCTCTGCAATCAAAATGTAATTAAAAACGAGGTAGCAGCAACAGACTGAAATGGCCAATGCGCAGAGCCAGGACCTATGAACCGGGGCAGTCTAGTTATTGGACTGTCCCGGACCAGGTTCCTGTCGCCCTGGAGACCGACTCCTGATTTGGGGGGACCTTTGATCTGGGATTACACAGGGACTGCAGCCCAGAGTTTGGCCTTAGGTGATCCAGCTCCAGAATCAATCACCGCTGCAGTCGTATCCCTCCACCGACTGCCAGCCTGAATTTCACTCTGTAAAATATTCCTCATATTAGTGCTGTGGCTGAAAATGTAATGCTCATTTCGAATCTAGCAGTTTTTGGCAAATATGTGCATAGAAGGCTAAATGGATGATTGTTTTGGTGTGGGATTTTGGTATGTGTATAAATGGTTTACAATTGAGAATACTGAGGTGCATACACACTTGCACATCCAAAACATCAAAATTGCAACCAGGACTGAAACCGAAACTAAAACTGGACTGGACCAGGACTAAAATCAAGGTAAGGCAAGCTTATTTGTATAGCTCAATTTGTACACAAAGTATTTCAAATCTAAATCTGTGTTAGACAAGGACTAACCACAGACTAGAACTGGACTAAACTAAATCTAAACTATAAACTAAATCTAAACTATATGAATGCACCCTTAGTATAATTTTTTTTCAGATTTTAGGTTGTAGGTTTCTGATAAACATGTCTAGGAAACACTTTAAACTGGGACAAATGATACTTTTGTCTGTACTGGATTATTATGATCATTATTTTACATATTACATATGGTCATATTTTAAACAGCCCTTCAAGGAACCATTGTGTACTCAGTGTATGCAGACACTGGAGCGAGTGTCTTGCCAAGTGAAACAACAGTAGCATCAGAGCTGAACTGCTGACCTTTCGATCAGTGGACACCAACTTGTTGTTTTGTATTTGTTGTGGGCGTTTCATCGTTTTTTGTGGGGTTTTGTGTGGTTTTTTGTGTGTGTGTGTGTGTGTTTTTTTTTTTTTTTTTTTTTTTTTTTTTTGATTATTGTATTTTGTCAAATGTTATATTCTGTTGTCTTAAAAAAAAAAAAAAAACCACTACCAATTGAGCTACAGTTTACATATATATCTTAAGACTTAATGTGTAGAACGGGGTGCCCAAAGGGAGTGCACACCAGACAATCCCTCTAAAAAAGATTAATAATTAAAGACAATTTATTGATAAATATAACTTTTTACATAAAAAAAAAAAAGAAGTATTAGTAGGTTTGGTTCTCGGATGCTGATACGTATTCATTTTGATACACCAAGGGAAAAAAGTTTGGGCACCCCTGATATAGAGGTACATGAAAAACAGTAATAATTCATATTAATACTTGAGTTTATTGTCTTTATCTAATTATTAGCCCATAATTCCAGTGTTCTATTTCATACAAAGGCAGGATCTTTAAACATCAGAAGTCAAGGATGTAAAAAGATCTCAGTATATAAACATGTGACCATTTCCCATTGTCTGTGTGTTCTAATAGCCAATGTGTATTCAATTAACACATTCTATCTTCCATTACGTCTAAATCATTTGATTCCTTATTTACCGAGATTGCCTACAGTCACGCTGCGTATGCAAATCCACAGAAGATCACCCTTTCACTTGTAAATAAAGCATTTTGCCGTAAACCCACCCAAAATAAACTTAAGAATGCTCGCGGTCTTTACCTAAACGCCTCTTCCTCTCGCTTCTCCACTCTTCCTCATCAGAAAGCCTTGAATCAATTTCATGCCCTACAAATGCTGTTTACCCTCTTGGGTGCGGAACATCTGCTGGCTCACTCCTCTCCTCTCTCTCCGGTGCAGCTATCTCTCTCTTTAACGATTTAAAAAGAGTCGCTAAAGAAACTTGTCTCGGGATTGGATTGGAGTTGATGATAGGTGTTGAAGATCATTTCCGGGTGTAATCATCGCACAGCAAATCGCATTGCAGATTCAGTTAATTCAGTGGAGCCCAGTGTGATGTATTTAGAGTAAAAAATATTTTTAAAAGATCAAATTTAACATTTGACTCTCATGAGCTTTAAGACATGATATAATATTGTTATCAGATCTAAAACATGCCTGGAGTTGTGTTTTCTTTCATTCACACATGTTTAAGCAACCTTTTATTATTCATCTGTCTACATGTCCCAAGCTCAAAATGTTCTTCCACCTTGTGATGCCATAAAGAGATAGTTTTCGTGTTAACAGCTACCTTTTACCTTTTGGGACAAAGTCTCTGTTTTGCAAGTCTCAACTAAGTCTCAAGTCTTTGACCTCAAGTCCCAAGTCAAATACAGGCAATTCCAAGTCGAGTCTCAAGTCACTGGCCCATAAATCCAAAGCAAGTCCAAGTTGTCTGATTTGAGCTTCAAGTCATTTCAAGCTTAGATTTTTGCACTTTATGAATTTTAAGATAAGTTGTACTTAAAAAAAAAAAGTCTTGACAAGAGCCCATTACAGTCAGAATAGAAAGAATTCAGATTTAAAAGTGCTTCTCAAGTCTTCTTAATTCACAGGCCTCAAGTCCGAGTCAAGTCCCAAGTCACTGACCATCAAGTCCAAATCGAGTCCCAAGTTCATTTTATCAAGTCATGTTTCAAGTCCTTAAAATATTGACTCAAGCCTGACTTGAGTCCAAGTCACGACTTGCAAGTCCCCACCTCTGAATATGAGCCCTTTAAGTTTTATAGTCTTGAGACTTGGTTTAGCTTGGATAAGAGACTGTATGTACATGGACATAGTTCACCTGCCAACCACTGCATTCCAAATGGGAACAGAGAATGGGTGCAATTCTGGCTCCACTTTTTGTCATTATTGATTATTTGCAATATTAGTATGTTTAAGATATATTGTTCAGCTGTATCTTTCTCTTTACATTTGATTCCAACAGACAATAAATTATAGTTTAGAGAGGGAAAAGTGAACATTCATGTTCCCATTTTACTCTTTTGATTTATTTTATCCTGTATTATATTATTTTTTAGTACATTCACTTTACATAAAAAACAAGCCACCACATTATGCTGTGTGGACAGACGTGGACAAAATTGTTGGTACCCCTGTGGCAATGAAAGAAAAATCAACAACCATCACTGAAATAACTTGAAACTGATAAAAGCAATAATAAATTAAAATGTATTGAAAACTGTCCAACGAAAATCAACCATTGCTTTTCCCCTGTGGTTCAAAAGAATCATTAGAAAAAACTAAATAATGCAACTGGCCTGGACAAAAATGATGATACCCTTAAATTAATATTTTGTTACAGAACGTTTTGAGGCCAACTCTGCAAACAAACGTTTTCTCTAACTGGCAATGAGACTTCTGCACTGGTCAACTGGCATTTTGACCCACTCAAGTTCTTTTGCTTAAATGCATGTTTTTTTTGTAGCGACAGTTCATGAACATTGGAAACTACATAACCTATGATTTCAGTGCAGACAACATGAAGAGATATGTTTTGTTACTCAGATTCTTGGGATTATGATGGTAATAATTCACACCAAAATCTTGTCAATGTATTTCAAAAGCAAAAAAGGGTCCCATCTACAACTAGAAAAGCACTCAGAGAGCGCAGACCTCCGCCAAGGACTACCCCCATTTTTTATAGAAATTGCGATAAAATCAGTCTTCTGGATCAGATCCGGATCAGCCTTTGGAATATGAAAGAGGATCCCATTGTCCATCTCCTGAGTCAAATTTCATGGGGTTTGGTCAATAATTAACCGAGATATTGAGAAACAAAATTTTTGGCCCCATTTACCACAATGTTAACTAAAATGTCAAAGTGATCCAGAATCCAGGATTTCTTCCGGATCACCCCCAAAATGAAATCAGTTCTTCCTTTTCACATTTCCAACAAAAAAATGAAAATTTCATTAAAATCGGTCCATAACTTTTTGAGTTATGTTGCTAACAGACAAACAAACAAACAAACAAACAGACAAACGCTGGCAAAAACATAACCTCCTTGGCGGAGGTAATTATAGCCTCTTCAAAATATCACAATAAATATCGTACCGTGAGATGCATATTGTGGTATTATCGTACTGTGAGATTTGGATCAGAGTCCTGCATGGGTCAGTTTTGAACACCTGCACCCATGCAATACAGCACCACACCCGCATGTAAAATTTTATCAAAGTTAAACCTGCACCTGCCCCGACCCATTAACATTCCACCCGTTACCTGCCCGTGCCCACGATAAATCACACACAAATTAAAATCATTCTAACTGAAGCATCCATCAGAATATGAATTGAAAAGTTATGACTTCAAAAATTACAATCACGAAATGAAACGGTTGCACTTTCTTCAGTACGAATATGAATTCACAGATGCGACTCGACTGTCACCACTCCACTGGCTTTATTTACTGAGCAGAAGAAAGATTGATTGAGATGCTGGAATTTGCGCCACACACGCCATGGACTGAATGACAACTGACCCAGGACTAAACCAGGGCTGATTCCAGGACTGAACTAGGACTAAAACAGGACTAAACCAGAACTAAACCAGAACTGAAGGTACGCCTGTGTAGACTGTCAGGTGACCGGAGGCGAAAGGACCGGAGCAGATCTCTGTGCGCATGGAGTCTGGCCATCGCTCGATTGCGCGCTCTCTCTCTCTCGGGGTTCTCTCTCTCTTTTAAGTCCAAGATTAGTCCTGGTTTAGTCCTGACCCGCCCATGTGTAATCACTACACAGCTGCATACCCGCCTGTAAAATTCCAGAATGTTAAAACCCATCCGTTTCGGCAACTATTTGCGGGTACCCGACCGGTGCAGGACTCTGACGCGGATATCGTTACA
Organism: Boleophthalmus pectinirostris; assembly: GCF_026225935.1. NCBI lineage: Eukaryota > Metazoa > Chordata > Actinopteri > Gobiiformes > Gobiidae > Boleophthalmus > Boleophthalmus pectinirostris. The sequence continues at coordinate 35,072,674 of NW_026571133.1, forward strand.
TCCCTAAGAAACACTGTATTAAGTTATTACATTACAGTCTGCATGATATGGCCTAAAAGAAAAAAAAAAAACAAAAACAGATGCACTACAGTTCTTTGGAGCTCCGAGTTTTTATTGTAATGACACCACAGTGTGACGTCACAAGCATTATTGTTACTTCTTCCATTATTGGCCACTACTACATTATGGGTTGCTACATAGGCTTCCACTATGCAGCTATATTCTTTAAACACGGGGAGCATAAAAGAACCAGCACGCTTGTGAACTTTATCTCCCATTTTTCCTTGTTGTTAGCTGCAGACGAGACATTCCAGTTACACTTAAAAGTCATCTCTAACTGCACCGTCCAGGCAGCCTTTACAGTCAATAAAAGTGTCAGCACCCACAAAAAGTACTTTATGGGCCGATTTAAAAACATATTAAAGCCGGTGTATTTATGAAGCGCTGTGCTGTGAGTGCTCCGAGATGTTTTGCCTCCTTTCTTTCTTGTTAAATCTGCTCTTCCGAAGCTTGTCACATTCTGACGCATTTTTTAAAAGACTAAAATTACCCGTTCATCTCACGTTTTTCAGTTCTGTACCATACCGATACGCCAAACTGTGAGCCGCTTCAAAAGAGGGTACAAATTCTCAGGAGATTTACCCATCTGTAATATATGTTTTTAGAAAGTAGAAAATCAACTTTTTGGAGATTTCTACCATGTTATAAGGTTGTTCCCACATCAAAAAATGTACCTGAAGTAGTTTGCATGTTTGTGTAATCTAGCAATCTCTGCCGGGTACTATTCAAGCCCTCCTTAAGGTTGGCAGTAAAAGCCTGTCCAGCACTCAGCCCACATGCCTACATCACCCGTGCTCCCATATGGCCATTTTTATAAATATACAAAAGGAGGATGGAAAACAATGATAGATGCCATATGCAGTAGCTTCATTAGTGGAGTGCATGCTGATTGTGTTGTGATAGCGCTCTGAAGGGGGAGTGGGGGACTCAGAACATCAACAACAAAGCTGGAATTAATTAACATGTGAATACGCTGTTTTCCTCAAAAGGTAACTGGGCTTTTGTATAAATGTAATACTCTGAGGCTACATCCACACAACAGCGCTCCTGGATTTTTTATTTATTTATTTTTTGTGGGTTGAAACTAATTTATGTCCACACACAAATCAATCAATAACAAATCATCAATAAATATTCACTTTCAAACGACAACGAAGCAATGAGTGAAAACGATGTAATACATATGCCACACCTATATGTGGTGCTATTAACAATGATAATAATATTTAATAATGCATATCCCATCCCAGGTTTTTTTTTTTTTTTTTTTACTTTAATGTAATTACCTGGTCCCTGAAGGGTTGACCAGGTTTTGTATGTGTGTGTGTGTGTGTGTGTGTTTGTTTGTGTGTCTGTCCACCTGCGATAATTCTGCCATGTATGGCCCGATTGTCACCAAATTTAGTACGTGGGTCAAGACCCCGTGACCGATGCTACAAAAAAAAAAAAAAATTGGTGACAATCCGAGGTCATTTGAGGTAACACAGGTTAATTGAAAGGTCACACCATTATGAAGGATAGGCAATTTCGGCAATTTCTGAACCATCTGCGGGCTAAAATATTCACCCAATCATCACACATGTTGGCACACACATAACCGGGGTATGGGCTGGGCTCCTCATAAGCTGCTTCTGTGGTGATGAACTGTCCCCACCGATGCCTCATGGGGGACCAGGTTGCTATCTCTGATTGTGCTTGTTTAGCCTATATTAGATGTATCCCAGAAATATAGTTGTTTTGTTTTGTAAAAGTTAAACATACATTTTCATTTTTAGCCATAAGATTTGAATGAGAATTATTAGAATAACTTGGTCTCAAAGTCCAACAGTTTAATTACCCATGTGTAATCTTTGATATTGATCCATGTGCGTAATCTGTGTGTTGCATGTTGTTACCATTAGCGCTAGCAGCGTGGTTGGTTGCTGGGACTCCGGCTCCATAGGCTACACCTGTCCCATTTCGGCAATGCTCTTGCGGTCAGTGGAGGCTAGTTCAAGGGGTGCAGCCTTGCCTTGCCTTCAGAGGACCCTGGCGATGACGGGGTTGGGACGTCATAATTTTCCAAAAGCTGCAGTTTTCTGGTCCTCATGACAATGCAATGCCGGTGTTTTCACATTTCTTCCACTCAGAAACCCATTCTCAAAAAACACTGTTTTCGCCCACCTAAAACACTCCAAACGCCAAAACGAATACAAACTTCACCGTTTTGACAAAAAAAATATTGTAGCGTGGACAGGCCCTGAGATAGCCTGAGTGTCTAGTCGAGTCTCAGTCAGCTATGCGTCTGTTGCAGGGAGTATTATACCTCTGATGACATAAGCCAAGATAACAAGGACTGAGCTGGCGGGGTGAGGACATTTTTCTATCACTGACAATGGTAAACAGTCACATTTTTATATTGTACTTTTCCATCTTCAAGGCATATTCACATATTCTTACACCAGTGTACGCAGACAGCATTTTTCCCCAAAACACAACACCAGCATTCATCTGTCGGAGCTGGAATTGCACCTCCAACCTGTGAGCCAGTGGATCTGACCGCTCAACCAACGATGTCTTTATTGAGACCAGGATTCAAACCGACTGCCTTCGGATTAGCGGACAAACACTTGACCAACTGAGCGACTGTCACCCTACTTAATCCTACTGTATGTAACGTGTTAACAATGAATACCCCTTAGAAGTGTAATACCCCCTTTTAAAAATACTAGACTTACCCAAGGTTTTCCAGTTCTGTAATATACACCAATTTGCAAGTGTCTTTAAAGAGGGTGAAATCTTTGGAGATTTACCCATCCATAATAGATGATTTTAATGTCTGGTAATCTCTTCTAAACTAGCAGCGTTTCTATTATCGGCGTTAAGGCTTGGGGGATTTGTCAGTACGTTCTTCCAGTGTGGCAAGAATAACTGTAACATAAAAGCCCCTTAATCCATAGTTCCATGGCATGTAGGGAGAAATCTATTATTTAATATGGTATTTTTGAGCTGGTAATCAAAGCCCGGGAGGCCAACAATCCTGCAGATATGAAAGCATTTGATTCAATAGTAAAAAATAACGGTGGTGTTTTCTGATAAAATATGTAGCCATTGTTAAATACTTGAACATATCCTTCAGGTTGTGTTGTTCTATCGATCTAAAATCCGGGTTAGAAATGTGAGTCAAAGGTGGGTATAGGAGAAATTGTACTTAAACGTGCATTGTGTAACTTATCAGGTGAGGGTCTCTATGGAGATGTTATTGCTTTGTCTAAAATGTTCCACTGTAGAAATTAAGCCTACCTATAAAAAGCTATCTCAAGGGAGACAACTACAGGTCAGATCTGTGAAGAGGCAACTCAAGTCATAGACAGAATGATTGTATTTTTGAGCAATGAGATAATAATAACACCTTTAATGAATACAAGCTAGATAAATGTGTTTAATGTCATACTATGGAACATTCCCGGCAAAGCAATAACATCTCCGTGCACCTTTAAGTAAGAGCAATGTTTTTTCATAATACTGTTACTCAGTTAGAAGTACAAAAAAAGGTAAAAAAGTATTTGGGAAAACTACTCAAAACTACTCAAATGAGAGCAATTTAAAAGTGCACTGTGTAACTTTTCTGGTAGAAAGTCAGAAACCTGCTTAAGTACATGCATGTGCAGTTTTTTGTTTTTGTTTTTTTTTCTTTCTTTGTAAAATGTTCTACAGCATGACATTTAATTTAACTATCTCCATGGAGACAAGCAGACCACATCACTAGGCCAAATTACAGGTCAGATCTGTAGAGAAGTGGGCCTGCTTGTGTCATTAATGTGTGTTTTTCTGATAGTTTAGAGAAATAAAAACACCTGTAACTGAATAAATACAAGATGTGTTTGTTTAAAGTCATACTGTGGTAGCCAGGCTGGCGCCACCTAGTGCCTCCGCTCAATTTCATTTCTCTCCAGTGACTAGGTCAGGAATCGGAATACGCTAGACAGTTCGCAAAAGCCACGGAAGTGCGAGTTTGGGCACCAGCCGATCGGCAAAGAGATACATTCTGAATTGGCAATGAATCCCGAGATTGAGGATTTAAAGCTGGAACAAAGAGAATGTTTGGTGAATTTTATCAAGGGGAAAGACATTATTGCCCTTCTTCCTATGGGATTTGGAAAAAGCTTAATATACCAGTTAACCCCTTTCGTGGTGCATTACATTCGTCACGAGAAAATAGCAGTGACTGGTTAAATTAAAAATGTACCCGAATGCCTTTCAGTGAACAAATAATAATGATGCAAGGTCAGACGGTTTCCACGAAGTGAAACCGGCTGATGAATCAGGCTAGAACACCCCAGGCAAAACAATAAAATCACCATGGAGAAGAATATATGGCGGACCCTCCTCCAGAAAAGTTACACAGTGCAACTTTAGAGAGTAACTTTATAATTTGAAGTTAATGAAACTTAAATGACAAGACATTAAATAATGCACTGGTGTTTTCAAAGGATAAACACAAAAATGAAACAAACTAAATATTATCTGAAGGAGCGGTGCAAGAAACCATTTCATGTTGTCAACAGAAGGCTTTCGTCACTTATACACTTACTCACAGTGGGAAGAGGAACCAAAACTTCGACTCAAGTAAGAGTACAGTTACTTCAATAAATATATTATTCATTCCGGAGTAAAAGTATGCCGCTAGAAAAGTACAGTTTGCTTAAAAAGTTACTCAAGTATATGCAAAAGAACTACCCACCTCTGACCATTTTAGATATGCCTTTGCAGAGAAAGTAAATAGGCCAATATTCTGTGCTTGTTTCCACATAAAAAGAACAGTGAATACGTGGAAACAGACCTCCAAATTGAATACTCCGAAATTGCAAAAAAAACATGATGAATGATTCACTCTGCAAAAGGTACAATTGTAGCAGTAAATACAACCGGACTATTCAAATTTGAACTCCTTTAATATGTAAATTTCAAACATTTTCCATTTCAGACTTAAGAAAGCAATGAATTAACTGATATGCCTTCAATCCAGCTACAAAACAAAGGATACATTTTTTTTCTTCCATTTTGTATTCAACCTTCTGCCAAGCTATTGCAAACCGGTCCAAATGTAGAGACCACCCTTCATAATCAGGAGATGAGCTAAACTTGTTTTGTTTGAGCGCGTGCATAGTTTTAAAACAGCTTCATTAGACAGAAAAGTACCTAGCATTGCCAATCTGGCCAGAGGGGTAGATGATGAAAGGAATGTACTGATTCCAGTGGCTTAGTGTTCTACGAGACTTCACTTAGACAGATTGGGACATTTCAGATTTTAGAGACTGATTGTTGCACTGTTTAGGTCAGTATAATACTACTGTAATTTTCAGACGATAAGCCGCTACTTTTTTGTCACACTTTGAATTCTGCGACTTATACAACGATGCAGTAAATATATGGACAGATTCTTTGTCTGGCACATTGTCCATTCATATATACGGTCTATGGTTTGGTAACACAGTGGACACACAGCGGCCTGAGTGCAGAAAGTGCTGCTGTCTGTGCGGTTCACACATAGAACATGAGGGTGCAGCGTTTGCTAGTGATTTTTATCAGTGCAGTAAAACAGTTTATTGCTGTGTGATAAAAAAAAGTTAATGCTAAATTAACATTAGTGAGGGGGATACGTCTTACTCGTATGTGTTTAATGCAGGTGAGTGTGCAAATGATGAGAAAAAAAATGTCTCAAACGTCAGTAGCTGGACATCCACTCATACATGATTGATACAACTAGCCCACGCCCCATAAGAGTCTGAAATCTGCTGAAATCCTCCCTACAAGTCACTGACATGATACAGACAGGACAGTGGCTCTTTCTGCAGGAGACAGGTGCAGTAGAGCGCAGGAAAAACACTCTTGAAGACGTGGACACCTGCGGCTTATATTCAGTTGTGGCCTGTATATGTACAGTTTTTAAATTGTGTTAAAATTCAGTTGATGCGGCTCAGATTCAGGTGTGTTCAATAGTCCAGAAAATACTGTAATACAATTTTAATGGAAAACATGTATTTCCTGAAACCCCAAGCCCTAAAACAAAGACATGATTACAGTTGAAGGTAAAAGTGGTATAGTACTGTACTTAAGTATGAATTTTAGGTATCTGTACTTTACTGAAGTACATTTTAAAGTGGATACGCTTTACTTTTATTTCATTACATACGAGAGCTGGTTTCTACTTTCTACTCCACTACATTTTTGAACTGGACTGAAAAGTAAAAGTATTTTTTACTGAGGGCTGCGGGTTGTTCATAGTTTGAGCAAACAAAAATACACATATAAAAACAGATAGGAATAAAAAATATTCTATAACTATTAGGGATCGTCAATATTATCGCAATAATATCGTGGACCATCATGATACATATCGAATTACAAGTCTCTTTGCTAAAATTAAGAGTTATGGTGTAGACTACAAGAAGAAATAACAGTTTTAAGCACTTTTAAGTCTTAATTCTTTGGATTAAGTATTGTCAAGGCATTTTAAGAGAAAAAAGTAGCACATTAACAGTTTTGTTAGCCTCTACACATCGCAGTAAATATCATACCATGACACGTATATCATGAAAATATACAGAGAGATTTGGATATAGTTACATCCATAATTGTGAGCCTCCCCACCATATCGTGAGCTTTCCCATGATATCGCAATAAATATCGTACCGTTAGATTCATACTGTGACGATATCATATCATGAGACTTGGATATTACACCCCTATTAACTATTCTAACTAAATTCAGCACAAATCTTTATCAAATTCACTACCTTTGAAGCTTCATTAGATCTCAAAATGTGTGTGAAATCATTTTTAAATTGGTGCTTAAATACTTTTACTTAGATTTTTTCAAGTGCTTAAGTAACACAATGTTGTACTTTCAATACTGCATTCAATAATAGTGTACTTCATAATGTCTTCTTTAAAAAGTCTGCATTCCTTTCCAAAAAACCTTACCTTGAGTGCTTTAAACTCGCTAACCCTGTGTGTGGATGCTGTAGAGATATTACAATGTCAGAGAGAGTACAGTGTGAGTGTGAGGATGATTGCTGCTTATTCCTGGTGTCTTGCTTCATTTAACACTCCACACATGCTGATTAGGTTTACTGCTGTGTTTCTTCTTCTTTTTTCTTTCTTTTTTTCTTTTTATGACACAGCTGTGAAAAGTCATGAGCCCTTTCTCTCTTAGTCACCCATGCTCTCCCCCATGTTTTCTCAATCTATCTCAAAATACAGATACAAAATTCAGCATCGGAAACAAGACGCATTTTCAGTTTATTTTGAAGAGACAGCATACACAAAGAACAAGGAAATGTTGAGGTTTGATCAGTTACTTTGCATTAATGATCACTGTTAGCTGTGTTTTTTTATCGTGACAATCCATGTGTTTGATATATCGCTAATAATCAATAACTGTTGTATTGCATTGTCCAATGTTTTGTCATTAGTTAGATCCTGTAGATCCTATATTAAGCAAAATTCACTCTTATGAGCTTGTATTTTGCTTCATTCACCATGTTTGAGAAACCTTTTATTATTCCTGTCTACATCTCCAAAGCTCTAAATGAAGCTGCAGTTTTCAAGTTAACAGCTACATTTTTTTTATTTTAGTTTAGTAGAGATTGACAATCCCAGGTCTGAAATTATCCAAATGATTCTGTTTAAGATGTATGGAGTCTGAAAACACAGTGGAGCACTTCCTGATATGTGAATGGGTCCTTTAAAATGTCATAACATAAAATATCAACTTTGTCCTATGAATTAAAATTTTACTTTTTTTTTTTTTTTTTTTTCCAGTATCAGTATCTACTTAAATTAGATTTGATCCTGCTTTTATTATCAGTTAGTATCCAGGTATACCTTTGTGTTTTAAACAGAGAAAAGTGCACCAACAAAATAAATGAGTACATGTATTTATATTAAGAAGAATATTGTTTTAGTGTTATTGGCAGTTTTGGGTAAGTGGGTCACCACTATTTAACTGCCCCTCACCCACACCACCACATCATTCATGCTAATCTCTCAGAGTTAGTTGGTGGATTTCATGAGAAGTAGTTAAATAGAGGATTAATTTAAGCAGTGTTTGGGTTTCTTTCTGTGAAGCGTCTGTTTCGTTATTATTATTATTATTATTATTATTATTATATTTTGTCATGCAATTATTTTTGATATTGTGAGAAACAATACCCAACAAGCGTTACATGTACATTTAAACAGAGTTTGTGATTTTTTTTTTTTTACTTGCAAATTAATTTCCTCCACAGGGTGGCTGGGTGCTCCCTTAGAGACTGGGTGAGGAGCTCAGTCACATGGGAGGAACTTGGAGTAAAGCCGCTGCTCCTCCATGTCGAAAGGAACCAGCTGAGGCTCCAGCATCTGATCCACATGTCTCCTGGACACCTCCCTAGGGAGGTGTTCCGGGCACTTCCGCTGCTGAGAAGAGGCTCTGGGAAAGACCCAGGACATGCTGGAGGGACGATGTCTCTGGGCTGGCCTAGGAACACCTCGGGATCCTCCTGGAAGAGCTGGAGGAAGTGTGTGGAGAGGGAGGTCTGGTCCTACCTGCTTAGACTGCTGCCTCTGTGACCTGGTGGAAGAAAATGGATGATTGGACATTTTGACTTTCTTAAGGTCTACTGTCTACTGTGATGGTCTCACACTGGCATTCAACTTTTACTACTGATACTGTGTGTGTGTGTGTGTGTGTGTGTGTGTGTGTGTGTGTGTGTGTGTGTGTGTGTGTGTGTGTGTGTGTGTGTGTGTGTGTGTGTGGGATGATTGCCGCTTATACCCAGTGTCTTGCTTCATTTAACACTCCGCATGTTTAAATTTTTTTTTTTTATTAATACATGGCTGTGAAAAGACATGAACTCTTTTCCTCTGAATCATTCATCCTCTCCCCAGTGTTTTATCATAAACTGGAGATTAAGAGTTCAGAGTATCAAAAACAAGTATTTTTCATAACTCGCAACACCCCCGCTCACTTTAAGATGTTTCTCAAGAAGCTTTTAAGCAAAAACCACCTGTTATTAAATAAATGCAAGGAGAATATGTGTGTTGTCATTAGTGGAACATTCTGGGCCAATAATTAATTTATCAAGGATCACTATGTAAGGTTTTGGTGGAGGCATGTCACTTGTATGATTCTATGTAAATGGAAATGAGAAACTATACATTAGAGAAACCACTCCTTAGAGATAGATATGTTTTATTGAAGAAAAGAAAAAGCAGATGAGCACAGCAGTTCTTTGGAGCTCCCAGATTGAAAAAAATAAAAAAAAATAAAAAAAATAGCACCACAATGTGACATTTCGGGGTCAAACCCTTCTTCAGACATAAATATGTTTAATGCCATTTGATCCAGTAATGACACAGTTTTCAAGGTTTTCATTTTATTTTAGTTATAACTTTTTCAGTTTCTTGCACCAGTTTTGAGACTCAGCTATATCGACTGAACCGATATTTGTAAGCTGATATCGATCCAGCAAAGATTTCAATACTGGCACTGATCCATTGCATCCTTTATCAAATTTTGCAGAATATCCCTCTTTAAGAAGTAGGTCAACACAACTAAATATAATACGCAAACATGAAAGCTTAACCCTGTAGTTTTCTGTGTCCTGTGCCCTCTTCCTTGAGCCTGGACCACAGTTGCACACAGTCTCTCCGTTTGTGTGTGGAGCCTCCTAAAGCTGCTCATTCATTTTCATTAAGTGCTGTCAGTAAGGACCATTACCCAGGCTAGAGAATAATCACGTCCCCGGAGAGCTGACCTGCTTATGGCACAGGTAAGGGTTAACCGAAACAGCCCACCTCCATGTAGCAACACAAAACTCCCAGCATGCACCAGTCTGAGCATTCTGTAACCAGGGAAATTCTGTCGATTACAACGGAGCAAAGTTATATGGACGGAATTTTGATGTTGTTATAAACTATATCAACTTTTTATTACAACTTAACTGTGTACATAGTGTTTGAATAGTATTGTGCAAACTAGGTACATTTGCAGCTTTGTCTTAAAAAAAACTGATTGCTACAATTTCAAGTACTACATGACATCACGCATGACTGTCCTGAGTACAGTGAAGTGTTTCTGATTACAAACACCAGGCTGGAGGAGCAGAGTTTGAAGTGTGGACTAATCAGACTCCTCCCTCTTTTCTTTACCCTGCGTTCGATTATCTTCCGACTCCCACTTGGACCTCGGATTTCATGTCACATTCGAGCTCGAAGCGTATTATTATGTTTCGCCTCTCGGAAATCATAAGAAGAAGAAGAAGCCACACTCCACGACACTGACTACCATACCCATAGGCAGTGATATGGACATGGTAAGGTATTGTAGTAATACGAGTGACTGAAATTGTCATTTAAACCACCAAAGTGTCCAAACACAATGGAAACAGTTCATATTTACATGTCATAGTGGGCGTATTCAGCTTGGATTCTGACACGGAATCGTTGCTCGGTCTACTCTTTCCACCACTGAGGTCTGAATCACGCCGTCCCAGGAAAAGGGGCTAAGCAACTTCCTCGGAAAACCGATTTCAGAATCAGAATCAGAATCTAAATTTATTTGTCATTCCAGTATAAAAAATACACAGAAACGAAACAATGCACTCAGGTCCAGGTCAACAGCAGCACAGATAACAATAAGAACAAATAGTTATAATAAGAATAAATAGTTATAACAAGAATAAAATAGTTAAAAATATTGTATATCAACCCGCCCCCATTTTCTAAAGTGCGTTCCAAGTCAGTGCTGTTTTGTAGTGTTTTTTCTGACAGAATTAATCTGTCTCACGGCATCAGGATAAAAACTGTTCCGTAGTCTCGTGGTCCTGGCCTGTAGGTGGCGCAATCTTCTGCCTGATGGGAGAGCTGTAAAAAGTTCATGTGCTGGATGGGTGGAGTCTTCCATGATGCTGTGGGCTTTTGTCCTGCACCTGCTGATGTAAATATCTTCAATGCAGGGCAGACTACAGCCGAAGACGCGCTCCGCAGCTCTAACTATCCTCTGCAGAGCTTTCCTCTCTGCCTTGGTGCTGCTGCTGAACCACACAGTCATGTTGGTGGTGAGGATGCTCTCCACCGCACACCTGTAAAAGGCCTTCAGGACAGAGGGGCCCACATCTCATTTGGAAGGATAATCGAATGCAGGGTATGTCCTTCAAGCACAGGTGGGACCAAGTCATCATTTTGCAAGTCTCAAGTAAGTCTCAAGTCTTTGGCCTCAAGTCTGAGTCAAGTCCCAAGTCAAATACAGGCAAGTCCAAGTCGAGTCTCGAGTCACTGGTCCATAAGTCCAAGTCAAGTCCAAGTCGTCTGCTTTGAGCTTCAAATCATTTCAAGTCTTTAAGCCAAAGTACCAAATATAGCTTTGTTTTTTGCAATTTATTTGACTTTTAAGATAAACTGTACTTAAAAAGTTGTAGTATATTTATATATGTGTATTTATGAGTTGTAGAAATGCAAATTATTATTATTTTTTTCTTTTTTTTAACTGTCTTGACAAGATCTTAGTGTGAATCATTACAGTCAGAATAGAATAAATTCAGATTTAAAAGTGCTTCTCAAGTCTTCTCAAGTCACAGGCCTCAAGTCCGAGTCAAGTCCCAAGTCACTGACCTTCAAGTCCAAGTCGAGTCCCAAGTCCATTTTATCAAGTCAAGTCTCAAGTCCTAAAAATAGTGACTCAAGTCTGCCTCGAGTCCAAGTCACGATTTGCAAATCCCCACGTCTGCTCCAGTACTGCCCAGTTTAGCAGCTCAATTTGAAATGTGGTTTTGGGTGAAATTTAGGTGTACACAGTAAAAAAATGAACATGTAAAGGAAGAAAATACTTTTTTTTTTTTTTTTGTGATCTGTTCTAAAAGCCTGATCTGACAAGTGGTGACTGATTGTAATATAAATGAAAGGAGAACAGCTAAATTGGTATTAACTGCACATATATTTGCTCTTGGGTTTCATATACTTCATAATTTCTGTAATTGCATACACCAAATTGTTACATTATAGTAAAAAAAAATCTACTTTTAAACATTTTAAAAAGTAAAACACAACTTAGGCCTGTACTTTTCTCTTCACTTGTAAATATTTACGATGAGTATATGAATGAATCAATCAATCAATCAATTAATGTCTGTTTATGTATTGTCTGTTAAAGAAGACACATAATGCTTTTGTCTGTTATATGGTTAATCTATGAAAAAACTCTGAATCATTATGTTATAATTTAGACATTGACCTAAAAAACAGACAAAAAAACAAAACTCTTCTGAATTGGTGGAGTGAATATGATTTACTGAGACTCAAGAACCGTACCACGCCTCAACCTCCTCTAAAGCCAACCACAGTTTATCTCAACCACGCCTTCAATTACCCAGAAGGACTATTTACACGGCCTGTCCCAACAACACCGTCCACGTCAGCTCTCGACCTCCTCCCTTCAACTCGTGTCTTTCGCCTATCCTTCGGTCCGAAGACGCCATCTTCAAGGAGGGAGGGTCACATCCCATCGCATGGGACCATCACATCTATCCTCCATCAATAAACATCTTTCGTATCGTATTCCATTGTTGTGGCGTGGTCCTTACTAGCGAATTTTGTACCAAGCAGTGCGTGAATATAGAATAGAGAAACAGAGATCGGCTGATATGGATATTTTCACATCTCATGCCTATGCTCTTCTGTTATTTTTGGGCCAATGTGTTAGCAGTTTCGATTATTTTCCCTAAAGTATGTAATTTAAAGTGAATGAATGAGAAGACAACATATAATATACATACAAATAATAATATATTTTTTGATTTCTATGCCTTTGATTTCTTCTTGTAACATAAACACAGCGATCTCCGTTCTAAGCCCCTATGATCAGATATGTTCCTCATGACGCTTCCATATCTTTATCTTCTCAGCGTGAATGCCTCTGTCGCGGTTGGCCGTCACATTTTGGCTCGTACTGACGCCTATTCTGACCTTAATCTACTGGATAAGAGCATTAGAGCCCGTTTTTCACACCACGCCTCTGATCAGCGGGATTACACTGGGCACCATGACAGCGTTTGGGGAAAGAGAGGGGAAATAGATACATCTGGTATGATTAAATATGGAGAGGCTTTCAGAGGTCTTATATTATGTAAAATGTACTCTTGAGAGCCTTGGTAGAACGCTGTTACCTCATCAAAAACATGCCTGGAGTTGTGTTTTGTTTCATTCATTCTGTCTACATTTCCAAAGCTCAGAATGCTCTGTTCCACTTTGTGTTGTTGTAGTTTTTAATTAACAGATAACTTTTATTGTTTGTTAAGTAGAGGTTGATAAATCCTGGCCTGAAATCAATCAAATGGTTCTAGTGAGGTGTATGTCATTTTAAGTTGTAACATCATTCATTTCATTTCATTTACATAAAGTTAATTACAGCACACACTGTTTAATTTATTTCATTTATTTAGACTTGTATTCTAATTTGGGTGCACACATTTTAATTAATATAAGTCTGAATTTTTTACTTACACTTGTTTTTTTGTTTGTTTGAAGTGGTCGGACCGTGGACCCGTGGCAGAGACCATTCATGCCCAACAAAGAGGGGAGCACTGTTTAGTTTGTTTTACTATGTTCGTGTTTGTTTGTCTCTTTATTATCACTTATTATTTTCGGTATTATACTTATTTGCCTTATTATTGCTTTGATTAAGGTTACATTTACACTGAAAAGAATCACTGTATAACTGTCTCGGAAACGTTTCTGTGTCTGCAAGTCTTCCCTATCCACACAGCTTTGTGCATATTTGTTTACGTTTTACAGAAACAAAACTTAAAACCACATGGTTATTTTGCATAAACCAAGCGCTCAAAAGACAGCTCGCTCCTTGTGCGCTGATGCGGTTCAGCTTCTGTCGGACTAAAGGACATGACTCAGTGGAATATGTGTGTTCTTTCTGTGACAGAGGGATGTTCTGCTAACCGTGTCTGAAGTTGCAGCAGCCGATTTCGAGCCGAGGAAGTTGGCAAGTGTTGGTTTCGTGGGCCGTGTACCAGGATAGAAGTAGTTCTAGCCACGCTGTTTCCCGCAATAGTGTCACATGATCGATGTCACGAACCCAGCGCAAGTCACAGTAATGTGGTCCAATTAGGATGGCAACTAGAGCTCCTACGTATCATTGTTTTCAGGTGTCTACACAGTGCCGAATCGTGGTGGCGGCATCAGTTCGTTCCGTCTCTGGAGCCATTTTCCATCGGATTAGGGTGGACGAACACTGCATCAACAGACTCCAATACATACTGGTGTGGATTGGGCCTAAGTTACTAGTTTTAGTTAATTATTTAATGTAATTCCTCCCTCTTGTGTTCGTTTTTTGTTGGCCCTCATCTATTTAAACACCTCTGTTCTTTGTCTGGTTGGGTTAGTTTTGTTCTGTTCAGTTTGATTTAAGTTACCCCAGTTGGGACCGGCTTTTTGTTAACGGTTTACCTAATTTGAGCCTTTGTTAAATTACATCTATTTTTGATTTGATAAAATTTAAACTTATTTTTATACCTTGTCTTCACCTTCTGTTTGGTCCACTACAATGAGATGCCAAAGCAAAGGTACTCAAGAGTGTTTAAAGTGCATACGACTCATTTTGACTTAATCTGCTGTAAATATAAATTTGAGTTTTACACTGAACAAGAAGCAATTTGAGAAGAAAATGTGTTGAAAATTACAGGAGGTAGAGAGTACTAAACAAAATGATGACTCCACACTAGGGAGAATTTTATCCAAAAGCTCAGCGCAATTTACACATTTATTTTTTTTTTTTTTTTTTACATATAATTTATTTTTTAATTTATTTTTTCCCATACTATCATTTTCTGATGCTATAAGGTGTTTTTATTTGTCAGATAATAATAATTTCTGTGTGATGTCATGATTTCTAACCAGGAGGTACATTTTTTTTTTATGAAAAAAATTGCCAAACAGGGAAAATAAGTAAATATTCTTGCAAAAATCTTAAATATTTTTATCTTAACTGTATTTTAGTAAAATGAGCAGACTAACCTGTCATGGGCACTTTGTTGTAAAATGAGATGGCAAAGCAAAAGTACTCCAAAGCATTTTACAACCAATAAAAAAATAATGCGCAATATTGGACCTTTTTATTTCTTTCAAGGCTGAGTTTTGATTTCAATATTTTATACGAAAAGGGATACATGTTTTATTTGTGTACTTGTCTTCCAAAAAGATAATATACTTACCCCCACAGTAAAAGCATCTGCCTGTCCATCTGGCTCACACAGTCTGGTCTGTTTGAAATATTTCGGAGAGAAGGAAGTGGCCTCAGAGTGAACCCGGGGAGCCCCAGAACACAGATTTATTAAAAAAGAAAGAAAATTATGCTTTATAACAGTTCAAGGTAAGTTTATTTTACCAATTTGCAACACAATATTAGAATCTCAAGTTTGTCATGCTGGCTGGTATGAGTTAAAAACACACACAAGTTTGAGATAAATTGAAAATGTAGTACAGATTTTAATGTCGTGCTGTTGAAAATTCCAGGCAGGAGAAACCATCTCAGTGAAGACGAGCAGATACTGGTCCCTCCGCATAAAACTTTCACAGCTACCCTTTAAAAAGTTTATCACAAAGATATTGCACAGAAAGAGCCCCTTTGTGGTCATTTGATGAAAAAAAAAATGTTGTGAAAGCGGAGGCATTATACTTCTATACAGTATACTAGTACGCATATAACTCATGGCATATTTAGATCATGATGGTACCTTTTATTGTTTTGAAAATGCTATATTCATCAAAAACAATGTATATGTAATATAGTTCCAGCTCCCCTTGCTAAGTCTCTCCACCTTCAGTGTAGTTATCCCAGTCAGCATGCATTCACTGTGAAACTACTCCGATATTGTGTCAGGTTTGTGAAGTTGTAGTGTATTGATTTGTATCATGCGTTTGTATATTTTTGGAAATTGCTGTGCAAAGTTTGAATAGAGGGAGAGATCGCTAGATTACTCAAACATGCATGGATGACATATGCTGTAAAGCCACTTCAGGCATGTTTTTGATGAGGGATTAATGTTATAAAATGGTAGAAAGCCCCAAAATTTATAATAATGAAGTTGATTTTGCATAATAACCTCATTAAAAAAGTTGATTTAAAAGATGCATTGTGTCTTTTTTCTGGTGGAGGATCCGCAAACCTGCTTTATTCCATGGAGATGCTATTGCAAGGGCGTAGGTTTGGTCTCAGCTTTGGTGGGGACATTATAGGTTACTTGATTAACAGATTAATTATATAACATTGTTTACTTTTCATATGATGCACACTGCAAAAACCAAACAGCACATCTTTATAAGAAAGGGTAAAATGGGATAAGAAGTATTATGTTTTTATGAATTCTTTCCAAAAACACACAGAGTCTGGGCAGGTCCAAAATAAGTGAGAGGTGGTTTTATTTTTCAGTTCACAAAATGTACAGTTTGTGCCCATTGCCATTCTAAGATGATTCTTTACTGGATAACAGTGATGTAGAAGTTTGTAGCAGATTTCCCTTTTGCTTGTTGGTGATAAGATATTTGTGAGGTCATGTCCAAACATTTTCCATAGAATATTGTCAATAGAGTCGGGCTGCTAACAGCACATGAGTATTGCTCCGTCTGGGAGGTGCACTTGTGGTGACAGTCGCTCTTTTTCCGCGGCGACTCATTATAAGGCAAGTTTAATTGAAGATGAAGCCAAGTAAGGTCCTTTTGAAAAGTTTTTCGAAGTTTGGTGTGCAGCGTCTTCACTCACGCCTGCTCAAGCCGCCATCTTCGACACTGTCCTGCTACTTCCCCAGTTTAGGCTCCTGGCACCACTAATTGACAGCCAATTTGAAAGTATTTGTTAGGTGGATAAACCCCTTGAGATGTCTCACCATCTCGTTTTCAAGGGGGTCCTCATAGTCACAACAACAGAAGACAGTTACAGTAGGGCAGACAGTAGGCTACATAAATTCAAATAAACATCAAAACAACTAAATCAACACAACCATACACACACACTCACTCACACTTGACTGTTAGACACACAATAAATTTGATGTACAACAAAATGATAAAAAAAACAATGAAATAGCGGCATGGGTAACCCTGTCGCCATATCACTGAATTCATCTCAGAACATCTAATAAACAAAATGTGAACTAAAACATGTAAAATTAATACTATTGAGTTTGGAAAAATATCAGAATCAATTTATATTTGTGTTTATTAAAATAAAATGGCAAATATTGGTAGGGACTGTTTTGTCTTCCCCAAATATTAGTTGTGACATGTCCCCACCATCCCTATGCAAAACTATGCCCTTGTGCTATTGTGTTGTCAGAAATGTTTCACCGTGAGGCTTTAAATCTTTCTATCAACAAGGCCAAGGTAGTGGTCAGATCTGTGGAGATGCAACCCCGATCACAGTCAGAATATCTGTTTTTCTCTGTAGTTTTGAGCTATAAAACTACCTATAATTGAATAAATCCAAGCTAGATCTGTTTAATGCCGTATTGTGGAACATTCGAGGCAGAGCAGTGTCATATCCTTAGAAACAAGAAAGTGACCGGAAAGTTTTTAGCTTTAAAAATATAAGAAAATACAACAACTGTGAGTAATTGACAACAACAATTACCCTTCGCTGTGGCTCTTGCCCGTGGGTGAGAATGGGTCTGGGAACAAACTATTGGATGATTCACTCTACTTTGACAGCGCACCTTTACCAAATTGTCTCCAGTGTTTACGTTTCCAATAATGTCCCTCAATAAATCACCTCCCCCTTCAGTAATGCCCCAATTTGCTTGACAAAATGGACTCTGGGATGTATGGGTGTACGATTCCAACAAACCTCCCCGCCCGGGCCAGACCTCAGATGGCGGGAGCTTGGCAGAAGTTTTGCCTCATCATGGTCTCGTCTCCTCAGGCCCAGCTGTCTACACAAAGAACACAACACAAGCAATGCAACCGTCTCAAAACAACTAGGGCACAGCAAATGGGTGATATATGGAGAAAGTGTAGCAAATATCGGTAACTGTTTATTAAAAAAAAAAAAAACAGATTATAGAGTAAATCAAGCTTAACCTTTTTAGTCTATTTTTTGCCAAACAAGTTACATCTTGTGGCTTTAAGGTGTAGTTATAAAGTGGTACTCAAATATTGTCTGCAGATAACATGTCAAGTATTGCTTTTACTCATAATTCCATTTAATTCCATTTTAATCATTATATCATCTTTTAACAGTTTTTCCTTATATTTTTCTTCTATATTTAATCATTTTCTATATTTTATTGATTCTTGTGGATAAATAAAGTTTGCCTGTGTCTAAGCCTACGTCATCAGAGGTATAATACTCCCTACAGTGGAGCATAGCAAGATTGGACTGTAGTAGACTGTAAGTGTGTTGAGGTTTCGAGTCTCTGGGCAGTCTCGCACTGATGGTAAATAAACTTTTCCTGTGTTACAAGTCCAGCATCATGCCTCTTTTTTCATCTTGGGTTACTTGAATTTATTTCACAACGATAACAATTAAAAGTGCTCTGTGAAACACCGTGTAGGGTCGGCCATCTGCTTGTCTCCGTGGTGCCGTTACTGTTTTGCCTGGAACGTGTCGCAGTGAACAGAGTGGCATTAAATGCATCTGTCTTCATGGAGAGAAGCACATGATGCTACCATGCGAAGTTACAGGTCAGCTCTATGGAAAGGCGATCCCAATGCAGCACACAATTGTTATAAGCAATTATTATTATCCACATGGATTTATTGCTAATGCTAATTTTCTACACACACATTAAAGGGAAAGTTCGGAATTTTGGACATAGGACTTCATTTTCTAGTGAGCCAGAGTAGTGAAGACTCTTGGAGACACTTTAAAATAAACACCTTATTTAAACACCTGAAAACAATTGAAACGCCAGACTATCAGTGTGAATGTCTGTGTCAGTAGAATAATTTTAGAAGTAAAACCGACCTTGCGTTTGAAGGATTTATGTCTGAGCAGCAGCAGCGAATTGTACTTCCTGATAGAAAGCTTGGCAGCGGGGGACTGATGTATGAGAAAATAGTCCCTCAATGTGCAATGATTCATGCGATGCAAGGTTAGTTTTATTTCCAACATTATTCTATCAACACAGACGGTCACATGGACAGTCTGGTGTAATAATAGATTTGCTTCATGTGCTTTGTGGAGTGGGTAAGACTGTTTTTAGTGGCAGGCTAACTATGGCCATTGACATGTGCTAGCCTAGCACCAGTGACCTCTGCAAATCATAAACTGTGTAAAAGAAGTGGACTAAGTAAGTGTGACATCACCCATAGCATTTAGCGCCGCTCAAATGAGGCTTGCGATGCTAACGGTTACAGAAGCGAATCTGGATCCAGGCTCTGTGTTATGAACAGGATTTTTTTTTGATGGAGAAAATAGCGAAAAAACTAAATCAGGATCATGTAGAGCAGGATAATATGAACATTTTAAGATCAAAATGACGAAGCTCACTGCTGCAGTTACAGAGAGAAGAGCCTAATGGAACCAGGGTCAGAAGGAGCCGGAAGAGCCTCCTGGTGCTCTTCCTATTTGGCATGTGATGGCTAGCGCATTAGCTATGTCCACTCATGTATACGGTCTATGCTGCAAATACAAGAACTGGATGGAATATTAAAAAAAAAATGTCTCCAACACTCTGGTTCACTTGGATATGAGGTCCTATGTCCAAAATTCCAAACTGTCCCTTTAACATCTCTTAGACTCATCTACACCTTTTCTGTTCTTTTAAAAGTCTAAGTATATTACACAAAATTGAGTTTTGTAAGCTTTTAGCCGTGTTAGAACGCTATTACCCTCTCAAAAACATATCTGGAGAGGTGTTTTGTTATTAGGCTGTCTACATCTCCAAAGCTCAAAATGCTCTCTCCGCCTTGTGGTGTTATGAAGTGGAATTTTTTTTTTTTTTAAACAGCTAACTTTTACCTTTAATTCAGTAGAGATTGACAATTCCAGGGCTAAAACCATCCAGATGATTAGTCAAGGTATGTGAAATTTTAAAACAGACATCTGCAGTATATCCAGAACGCTGCAGCTCGGGTCCTTACTCAAATTAATAGGTACGAGCACATAAGTCCTGTGCTCAGGTCTCTGCACTGGCTTCCTGTGGCTCAGAGAATAGACTTTAAAGCGGCTTTAAAGTCTCTCCATGGCCGAGCACCAAAGTACATCTCTGACATTTTAGTGCCATATGAACCATCTTGCACTATGAGGATCTCAGGGACCGGCCTCCTGCTGGTGCCCAGAGTCAGAACTAAACATGGGGAGTCAGCGTTTCAGGTTCACGCAGCTAAAACCTGGAACAATATTCCTGAAGATGTGAGACAGTCCTCTACTTTGACGCTGTTTAAATCCAGGCTCAAAACGGTTCTATTTAACTATGCATAAGACTAAAACTTGTTCATTCCGCACTCTTATCTCTAATTTATGTAATTAATGTCTCTCTCTGTTTTTAAATTTTAATATTTAATTTTATGATGATTATTTATTTTTTGATTTGTTTGTGTTGTGATTTTAATGTATTTCTTATTCTCTAAAGCACTTCGAATTACTTTGTGTACGAATTGTGCTATACAAATAAATTTGCCTTGCCTTGCTTTGCCTAAAACACAATGGAACACTTCCTGTATTACCACATTACATCATAAGACAGCGTAATATGAGCCCTTTACACAGTTCCAACCTTTCAAAGAACACACGGCATGCCACATTCTGTTATCCCCAATTTCCCTTTGTTTTGAATTAGATTGGGGCGCACGCAGTATAGTGCAGCTTTAAACCAACAGTGCGGCTCACACTACATCATTACCTTTAAGCCGCAGAGAATCCCGTTAATGAGCTTTAATGGATGTCTTCAAATGCCATGATCCCCTCGCCATGGATCGGATCTGCAGAGCTCTTAAGTGGACTCCCTCACGCACTCGCTAGGGCAGATGTATAGGTAGAGACAAATGACTTAGTGGCCTGCATTGGCTTCATTGTGGAGGGATCGCAGACTTGTATTTGATTGGATTGGGGTAAATGGAGGGTGTAAGTGCTCTAAGCAGTGGATACAGTTGACAGGGCGGAGGAAGGGGGAGAATTCAGATTACACCTGGGCCTAAACAACAGAGAAGTAGGTGAAGAAGCAATAGATAGAGCTTGTATGTGTTGACTGTTTAAAGAAGTGGACTGAGGGAGTATGACGTCAGCCATAGCGTAACAGTTATGAGGGTGAATTTGTAGACAGTTCCATATTAGGAATGGGTATTTTTTTTACTGACATAATAGTAAAATTTAAAAAGAAAACAAAACACTAGGATTGTGTAGACTGGGTTAATATGAACATTTTTAAGAGACAGTTCGGAATTTTGGACATGTCATTTCCTAGTAAGCCAGAGTGTTGGAAATGTGTGGATTCACTTTTTAAAATATTCCATCCAGTCCTTATATTTGCAGAGGTCGCTGGTGCTAGGCTAGCGCATGTCAATGGTCATAGTTAGCCTGGCACTAAAAACAGTCTTACCCACTGCACAAAACACCCAAAGCATAACAGTTATTACACCAGACTGTTGATGTAAATGTTTGTGTCAATAAAATAATTTTAGAAGTAAAACCAACCTTGCGTTTGGAGGATTTATGTCTGAGCAGCAGCAGCGAGTTGTACTTCCTGATAGAAAGCTTGGCAGTGGCGGATTAATATATGAGAAAATAGTCCCTCAACATGCAACGATTCATGCGATGCAAGGTTAGTTTTATTTCAAACATTATTCTATCAACACAGACATTTACATCGACAGTCTGATGTAATAATTGTTTCGCTTCGGGTGCTTTGTGGAGTGGGTAAGACTGTTTTTAGTGGCAGGCTAACTATGGCCATTGACATGCGCTAGCCTAGCACCAGTGACCTCTGCAAATACAAGAACTGGATGGAATACTTAAAAAAGGGTCTCCACACATCTCCAATACTCTGGCTCACTAGAAAATGAGGCCCTATCTCCAAAATTCCAAACTGTCCCTTTAAGACCAAAATGACAAGGCTCAGTGTAGCAGTTACAGAGAGAGAGAGGGGACAATTTTCAAATGTCAAGTCAAGTGGAGTCAGTGGAGCCAGAAGTCAACCCATGCTCACTTCTTATTTTGGAACGCAGTGGCTACCGGGTTAGCTGTGTCTATTTATACAAGCTATGGCTGTATCCGACAAGGTACACGGCAGGACTGAATGTAAAATAAAGGATAGTGAGCAATGATATTCCAGTATTTAAGCTTTACTTTCATCTTAATTATAAGCGTAATGTAATGTAATACTAGAAACAATGTATTTGTTCAAAGCTAATTTCATTGATTTATTTATTTTGAGCATATCAATGACAAACAGCTACCATTTATCTTTACTTCAATAGAAATTGCCAATTCCAGGATTGAAATAATCCAAACGATTCTAGAAGTAGAGCATGTCCTGTATTACCACATGACATCAAAAGGTGGAACAGGGTGCTTTCCATTTGAGAGAAAAAAATTCAGACTAAATATGCAGGGTTTGTGTGTTAAACATGTAAATGAAATAAAAAACACAACTCCAGGTCTGTTTGCGATGAGGAAACAACATTATAACATAGATCAGAAAGTAGCGTAACATGGTCTTTTTAAGTTTTCACAAATTAAAGGGCCTGATCCTGATTTTTTTTTTAGCTATTAGTACCCCAGAACAGATATGGTAAGGAGCTCTTAAAGTCAAAATATGCTCACTGCATACTGTCTACATCTTATTATATTATTATGCATCTATTATTGTTTGGTAATCAACTTTATCATGATAAGTTGAGTAGCCTGATTCATAAGCCGGTTTCACTTCATGGAAAAGGTCGCAGCATTAGGATTTCTTCGCTCAATGGTAGGCGGGGACTTTTTTTTATGTAACCAATATGTAATGCGCCGGAACGCTCAGTGGTGTCCAAGTAATTGCTGGCACAACAGCAAACAAAGCAGAGAGTGAACGTGTCTGTCAACAGTCTTTGTTATTTCTGCGAGGTGAACTTGTGAATTAAAGGTGCTACAAAAAATGTGAAGTTTGTATTTGACAAAGGAAATCCAAAGGAGGATAGCGTATGCAGTGTGCTATTGCAACTCAGGCTGGTTCAGCTCTTTGCTGATTGGCTGGTGCACGGTCTACAACTTCCAGTGTTCTTGCAGACCATCTAGTGTATTCTGATTCCTGACCTAATCGCTGGAGAGAAATGAAACTGAGCAGAGGCACTAGGTGGTGCCAGCCTGACTATAAGTTGAGTAAATTTGGAGCACAGATTGTTTCAAATGAACTAGTTCTGTTGTTCATGTTTTGAAGCCAGTGAAAATCAGGAACACCCTCTTAAAACAGGATGGAAAATAAATAAAGCCAAGCTAACAAAAAGCAGTTGCTTAGTGAACTAAATTATTTTTGAAACTTAATGAAAAAGAATCGTAAACACCAGAAAGATTTTGTTTTTTAGGTCCACTAAAAACAGATTGGAAAACAAAATGATTTATTTGGAAAGTTCTTAGTTATTTCATAAATTTTTAACAATTTCCCAGTTTTAGTTCTGAATGTGTCCAGGCGTTTGGCATGTCAAGGCTGGGGTCTGAAAGACAGTTACTCCCCAAAGCAAAATTAGTGAAGCAGATGTCACTGAATGTAAATGAGGATAATATGTAAATCAGACACGCAATTTGCATTTTACACAGGTGGATTAACAACTAAGAATGTTGAAATTTTAACTGCAAACTAATATTACAACAGTATTTCTTTCATCTTTGCATGTATATGTGTATAAAAGATCAACAAGTTTTCTACTAAAGGGCCTCAAGGGATTTTTACCACTATTATGGTATCCAAAAAAACTCAGGTCAGAATACTTGCTGTTGTTGTATCATTGGGCAAGACGAATTTCTTATTTTGACCCAATTTTTGATTAAGTAGTAGTTCATATTTCATAACTACAATGTCTACTAGAATGTATCAGAATGAATCAGAGCAAAATTCATAAACCAGTAATGTTCTTTTGTGATATGGTGCAACATAATAATACAGTAAAATACAAACAATGGGAATCTAATGAAAAATAAATTTGTCCTAATTTCAAAGCCTAAAGAACCCACTCTGGGCTCTATTCTTATGTCACAAAACCAGAAGATGTTTGGAAACATGTGGATGATGACTTCCAACAGGTTTTATAGTTCTGTGATTGGCAGTAATAAATCTGGGAAAAGTGAGGATGTGGCCCCGATTTTCTTCATCTAGATGTCATTGTATTCTTTCTTTTTTCCTTGTATAAACTGCCTATTAATTTGTGTATTTGTCTAGCTTAATAAATGAAATAAAAAAAAGAAACATGTCATTGCAGTGTTCTGTAATGTTCTGCAGATCAACAGTTACAACCAGCTGCCTGTGAGTGACATGGAAGATGCAATTAGAGTTATGTCCCCCATGGAAAGCTTTGGCAGATTGTGAAGATCGCTGCTGCTGAATCCATGGTTCTATCACATGCCCAGTGTCGGTAACTACACTGGAAGCCGTCATCTGCATGCTTCCAAACATTTTCTGATAAGTGTGAATAGAACCCGTTGTGTAGGGTGCATCAACTGAAGTGAAACTACAAAAATAAGGCAAAAACAGTAGGCAAGGCAAGGCAGGTTTATTTGTATAGCCCAAGTAATTCCAAGTGCTTTACCAGCGGTGGGACCAAGTCTTTGTTTTGCAAAGCTCAAGAAAGTCTCAAGTCTTTGACCTCAAGTCCGAGTCAAGTCCCAAGTCATATACAGGCAAGTTCAAGTTGAGTCTCGAGTCACTGGCCCATAAGTCCAAGTCAAGTCCAAGTCGTCTGCTTTGAGCTTCAAGTCATTTCAAGTTTTTTTGCAATTTATTTGACCGTAAAAAATTTAAAAATAAAAATAAATCATGGTATATTTATATATGAGTATTTATATATATTAAGAGTTGTAGAAATGAATTTAGTTAATATTTCCTTTTTAAATGTCTAGATAAGACCTTAGTGTGAATTATTACTGTCAGAACAGAAAGAATTCAGATTTAAAAGTGCTTCTCAAGCCTTCTCAAGTCACAGGTCTCAAGTCCAAGTCAAGCCCCGAGTCACTGACCTTCAAGTCCAAGTGGAGTCCCAAGTCCATTTTACTAGTTCAAGTCTCAAGTCCTAAAAATATTGAATCAAGTCTGACTCGAGTCCAAGTCACGAATTGTAAGTACCCACCTCTGTGCTTTACAGAATAAGACATAAATTAAAATCACAATAAAAACAATCAAAACATAAATAAGCATCATAAAATTAAAAAGAGAAAGAGGCATTAAATGAGAGAAGAAAAGTGCAGTATGAAAACCTTTCAGTCATATGCACAGCTAAATAAGACTGGATTTTGACAGAGTCAGAGTGGAGGCTTGTCTCACATGTTCAGGAAGACAGTTCCAGGTTTTAGCTCCATGAATCTGAAACACTGACTCACTGTGGTTTAGTCGTGACTCTGGGCACCAGCAGGAGGCCCATTCCTGAGGTCCTAAGAGTGCGAGATGGTTCATATGGCACTAACATGTCAGAGATGTACTTTGGTGCTAGGTCATGGAGAGACTTGGACACAAGCAGAGCCACTTTAAAGTCTATTCTCTGAGCCACAGGAGCCAGTGCAGATATGATATAAGTATGAGGACTTATGAGCTTGCACTTCCTAGTTCGAGTCAGGACCTGAGTTGCAGCATTCTCGATGTGCTGGAGCTGTCTCACAGCTCGTTTCGAGAGGCCAATGAGAGGCCGTTATGGTAATCTAACCTACTGGAGACAAATGCATGGATAAGTCTCTCCAACTCCGCTTTAGACAGTGAACCTTTGATTTTTGTTATGTTTTTTAGATGGTAAAAGATGAAGACGCAGAAGTTATTGACTTGATGTGGCTGTTAAAGTTCAAGTCTGAGTCCATTAATACCCCTAGATTAGCTTTCAAGTGTGAGACAGGTTTTGAAGAGACTGCGATTTGAGCACTAAAATGAGTCCAGTAAAAGTGTATGGACTTTAAAAACAGAGAGGAAGAGAGGAACACTTCCTGGATGCACCACACCATGACATCAGCTTGTGGAACAAAGCAGTTTGAAAATAGGTTATTTACATTTTGCTTATTTAGACTTTTTTTTTTTTTTTTTCAATATGGGGACAACATTTCTGTCTTGTGTCAGAAAGTTTCCAAAACACAGAGACATGTTGCTAATATTAGTGGTTTTCAGATCCTAGAATGCAAAGATGTTTAGATGGGAGACAAAATTCAGAGTTTCCTATTGACACTGGACTTGAACAAATGTTAAACCTGATCATTTCTATTACTAACTAGAACCAAATCTCCCTGCATTACAACAAAGATCTGCATTTTAACAATACACATTATAATTATCCCCATTATTTTCCTATTGAATGTGATATTTTTATTTTTATTTTCATGGCCCAAAAACCCTTTTCCTGATTCCATTGTGCTGTTTGAGTGGTCTGAACTTTTCACCTCAATATCTTAGAATTATAAGCTTCTAAATGTGTCCTGGGCAATTCTAAGGACATTTTGTGTATTTCAAAGTCAATGTTACTGGGGTCACACAAAACCAAAAATAAATTACATATTCGATTTCCCTCTGATTGTCTGTTCAATTACACAGTATTCCTTGCCTGGCTATCATTACAGGCTGATTAAAGAGACAGCTTTAGTCTAGCCGCCAATTTAGCCACAGCCTCTGAACGGTGTGTTAACAAGAGCACCTAGGGACATCATTATTTATTGAAATCACCGTATGTGAAAAACCTACAACAAAGGACTCTCTTTTGTTGGATCTGAAAACAGTGACTGCTAACATGCATATTTACAAACAGCTATTGGCTCATCTCTTTTTCTTTAAAAGGTGTGTAGTGCGCTATTTTCTGATCAATGTCATAATGGTGTCACCGTAAACATACCTGGAGGTGTGTTTTGTTTCATTCACACGTTTAACACACAAACCCTGTGTAACCGAGGTCGATCCCCTTATTAAACTACTCACACAACCCATTCTGGCATTAAAAAAAAAAAAAAAAAAAAAAGGACAAGGGCAATGTGGTGTAAAAAAGTTACATTTCTTTATGTAAGATTTAAGATTTCATTTTCTTGTTCCTTTTTGGTACACAAATAACTATTAGAGGTAGGCTTTAAGTTAAAGTGCATAGAGTTCCAGATGGTGAAAGTGTTTGTGTTAAAGGGGCCTGTCTGGGCTAAAGTGACTTGTGCTAAGCCTGAGACCTAACCTTGCATTGCACTGAGAAGATATTGCACTTCATTCTAAGACCTCAGCTACTGTCCCACAACATTCATCAAAAAAAAAAAAAAAAAAAAAAAAAAAAAAATCAACACTGAGAACAAGAATAAGGATAAAGCAGCAGTGACAATCTGTTACACAGGGAACAATAAATTAGTTTCAGGTAGGTCATTAGTGACCACCACCACCACAGGTATACAACAAAAAAGCATTTACCGAAAGTTTAGAAAGGGGATGGGGGCACTCTACATAGGGCTCAGAGTGCGTTAGAAGCAGCCGCCATCGCCACCAACTCCACACAGTACCTTGAATCCAGATTCCACAAACATATTTTTTTATTTATTTTTTTCCTCAAACTTGTTTTATTATATGTCAAAGAGTCAAGTGTGTGTGAGTGTGTGTGTGTGTTTGTGGATGTGTTCATTTTGTTGTTTTGATGCTTTTTTGAATTTATGTATCCTACTGTCTGCCCTACTGTATCTGTCTTTTGCTGTTTTATTTATGAGGACCCCCTCGAAAACGACATGGCAAAACATCTCAAGGGGCTTATCCTCCAAGTAAATAAATTCAAATTCAAACACATGAGGGCAAGTTTTTAATCACAGACATTCTGAGGAAAACAGCTTCACTACTTACGACGACTCACGTACGGCTACGAGTCGAAAGCCCCGACAGCGGCACTGAGGCATGCACACCTATTTCTACTCACTAATCAGTGACTCTGGGAGACACGCACAGTGACGCACAAGCGGATGCATTCACGGATGCATTATGGTAGGAAAAATATAGTCTCTGCTAACCACCTGCATATTTACGCAGACTTCTTCTCTCAAATAGAAAACACTCCGTTCCACCTTGTGATGACATGTGACAAACAAGAACACTGTGTTTTTAAACTCCACATGTTTTCACTTGAATCATTTGGATCATTTCAGACCTGGAATTGCCTATCTCCACTGAACTAAAGATAAATTGTAGTTGTTAACTTAAAAACTGCCGCTTATAAGATGATGTAGAACATTTGAAATTTTGGAGATGTAGACAGACTAATAATGAATGGTTACTCAAACGTAAATGTGTGAATGAAACAAAGCACAAGTCCAGTTGTGTTTTTAATGAGGAAACAGCATTATAAGATGGTTCAAAGCTCACAAAAGTATGTAATATAAGACCTTTAAATTGTGATTGACTTTAGTATTGCTTTAGGTTGTTCCATTGCAGTGTTTTGCATAGTCCCGGTGATTTGAGTGGTGATTTGGCCAGACTTCACCAATAAGCAAGTTCTACAGAGGTATGACTGCGTGTACAGGCTTTGTTGACAAGGTGAATGGAGTAATCTATGGAGACTGTTAAACTGGAGAGTTGAAAAGAATGTAAAATGTGTTTTGTTAGTTGATGTAAATGAGGCTTGAGTATGCAAAAACGTTATTTATTTTTTTTTTTTTTTTAAATGCCTGTTTCTCCATAAAAAGTCATTTGTCTCACCTATTACCAAATATTTCACAAATTAAAATAATTGAAAAGTCAACAGCCTAATCCAAACAAAACAAAACAAAAGAGAAAAGCACCAGCAGCAATTTGGCATTTCACAATAATTATTTATTTATTTCATTGTATTCATTTATTTGCATTTTATTTATTTATTTTTTTACAAATTAATTTTGGGCATGTGCATATTGTACATATATTTATCTTGGTTTTAGACTTTATTCTGGTTTCATACTGTGCCTTAAGTAGTCAAATGTGTATGAAAAGTCTTGCTCAAGGATGCACCAGCAGTATGTGAACCACCAACCCTCTGTTTGATGAAAGCTTAACACACAGCACCAATTCTACCAATTTTGTATGTATAATTTTCACAAAATGTTATAGCAGTGATGATTTCTGACAGATACAGCATATTATTTCCTCATCTAAAACATACTTGGACTTTGGTTTTGTTTCATTCACACAAGTTTTACACACAAACCTGCATATGTTGGCTGAGTTCTTCCCTCAAACGGAAAATGTTCT
This sequence comes from Boleophthalmus pectinirostris, assembly GCF_026225935.1. Lineage (NCBI taxonomy): Eukaryota > Metazoa > Chordata > Actinopteri > Gobiiformes > Gobiidae > Boleophthalmus > Boleophthalmus pectinirostris. Next base: position 35,102,100 of record NW_026571133.1, read on the forward strand.
GTTCCACCTTGTGATGTCACGTGGTTTATACAAGAAGTGCTCCACTGTGTTTCTAAACTCCACAGGCCTTCACTAGAATCCTTTGGTTGATTTCAGCCCTGGAATTGCCAGTCTCTGAAAAAAAGGTAAAAGGTGTCTGCTTCATGACATCACAAGGTGGAACAGAGCATTTTGACCTTTGAAGATGTAGACAGACTAATAAAGCAGGGTTACTCAAAAATGTGTAAATGAAACAAAACTCTACTCCAAACATGTTTTTGATGAAAACATATTAAAGCAGTCTAACGTGGCTTAAAATTCTCAGCTGTAAACTTGTAATTCATGACTTTAATTTTATATTTTAACCCGCTGTACACTGACTGCAGGTGTGGTGTAGTTCAGGTTCGTTGTGGTTTTACTGCGACTTGTATGCCTCACTGACTGCAGTCTCTGCTGCTGTGTGGTCACGTCAGACTGTGGGCAGAGTGTAGAAACTGCACTCCCAAGACAACATATTTGCGGAGACTCAAGCTCTGGCCGGGAGTTCATGCGATAGATTAGCATGTACAAGAAGCTTTGTTAGTAAACAACAGCGGCATTTCACACTATGACCACTTTCTCGCACCTTTGGATACTGTGGCTATCTACAATTACATTCAAGTTCATTTGCGAAGTACCAGGAATGTGCAGGGATATTTTAGGGCCTGTTTACACAAGAACGCTTGCAGGTAAAAACTAAATATATTATCAGAAGTGCCTTTCATTTAGGCGGTGATGACGTTTTTGGAGCTGAAAAACACAAAAAATCTGAAACTCTGCCATAACATTTCCGTCTTCACTGCCGAAGACCCAAAACTCTGGTCAGATCTGCTCACGTCTCGTACGCTTTTACATCACATACATCACCACTTCGCGTCACCACCTAGCCGCCTGGCATGCATACCCAGTCAAATTCCACACACTTTTGCATCATCGTATGCTCACAGATTTCCTCCTGAAAACACTTGTCTAATTGCGGAATAAAAAGTCAAGACACGACTCCACTTGTGCGTCTTCTGTTCAGACCACCATCATACAAACATAGCCTTATTCTGACAATACACCAGTTCTGTGCATCTAATTTCTTGTTTTGTGATTTTGTCAGCTTGACGTCGGAGATCGGTGCGGTGTACGGCAAAAATAGACTTCTTGTGGATTCTTTCTGCAGTAACGAAGATAAGTAACTAAGATAAGACATGGTGTAACTAAGATAATATTAAAACAAGCTGATTTTCTAATCTACTTGAACTATTTAACTTACTTTTCAGACTAGACATGACTTCAGCCCATCCGTCTTTGCTTACACATGCCTCTCCCCTCTACCCTGTTGTATTGGAGTGTCATTTACTGCAAACAGGTATTTCTGTGTGTGTCAGGTTTGTTCATATCCTTCTCCTCCGAGGCCCTGCTCCTCATATTAACAGTCAATAGTTGCACAGAGCGTCTGAAACCCGCGCAATTTATAGCCCCGGTTTCTGCTGATCCAGCTGGCCTGTCAAACCATCACTGTGGCTAGAAAAAGCACCACACACCCCCATACGCAACGCCACAGAATCAAATCTATTCTTTCTCCCACTTCTTTAAGACTGTTTTTTTTTTTTTTTCCTTTTGTGCTCGTCCTCCCGTTTCTCCCACTCCTCAATGCTCCTTCATAATCTTGTTTTCCTCTTTTTCCCAGAGAGGCGATCCACATCAAGCCTGGATTTGTGAGGAAAGCTGTCGTTCAAGGACCTTTCGACCCCGGTTTACCCAATAATCTGGAGCTTTACAGGGGAAAAACTGGGATTACTGCTGGCTGAGATGTACTGGTAAACAATGTGAGCAGTTAAATCTGGACTGAATAGCTATTTTGCGATGAGTGGGGTAAGATTTAAAACAACAACAGCCTGAAGAGAATAAAATCAAAGGGAAAAAAAAGAAAGATTTTACACACAGGTAAAAAGTTTTAAACAACATTTTTAGGTTTAGGTAATACCCTTGTCTTGATCCAGAATACACTTCTTCAGTGTTTTACAAAGATGTTGAGCCTGGTCGATGGTTTTATCTCCCTGAGTTCCGATGGGCATGACTGACAGGTTTTGTTTTTTTTGTTGTTGTTTTTTTCTCACTAGCCAGGCTGACACTACCTAGCGCCTCTTCTCAACTTCATTTCTCTCCAGCCACTAGGTCAGGAATCAAAATACACTAGATGGTTTGCAAGAACCCCAGAAGTGCGAGTTCGGGCACCAGCCAATCAGTGAAGAGCCATACCTTCTGTGTTGGCAGCAATTCCCGAGATAGAAGATTTAAAGCCAGAACAAAGAGAATGTTTAATGAATTTTATCAAGGGGAAAGACGTTATTACCCTTCTTCCTTCAGGATTTGGGAAAAGCTTAATATAACAGTAAGCCCCATTAGTGGCGCATTACATACATCACGACCAAACAGCAGCGATTGGTTAAATAACAGAAAAGTACCCGCCAATTTCTAATGCCAGACGGTCAGACGGTTTCCATGAAGTGAAACCGGCTGATGAATCAGGCTTAAGCAATCACTGGGGACTGAAAAAAAAAAAGCAGCAGAATGACTGAGTGATGCACTAAACTGGGTCAATCTGAGGTGAGATAAATTGACTTTTAATTGTAAATGATAAATGACCAATGAGCTCCTTCTGACCGATACGCCTATGTATTTAAATTATACAGAGATATCACACCAGGCAAGTGATAACCATTTAATTTATGACAATACATATACACACAGACACAAGGCCCTGTGGCAGCACTTTTTAAGACTCTCATTAGTGTCATCTCATCATTTTTCATTCACTCCTCAGGTACACTTGATGTTAGGAAGCTGTCACTGTTGCCACACTTGCCACGGGACAGACAAAGCAGAGGTGGCCACTCTAGCCTCCGCAAATCACATGTACATGCAAGAGTTTTGTTGAGAGACACTATGATAGTATGTAACTGCATTTGATTCAAGCCATCATTATGCTTGTAGTATATAGAAGTAGGTTCGTTTTTAAAATGTTGCAAATATTGTGAATGTACTTTTAAAGCTGATACATTATGCAAAATCGACTTTTCAGAGCTTTAAAACATATTATAGTTGTTTTTCTCTTCTTGTTTCCCTACTCAGAGTTGTATTTGGAGTGATTCATGCATGTTTGAGCAATCTTTAATTACATATTGTCAAGACTTCAAGACTTATTTTTACACCATATTTAACCTGATTCATCAGCCGGTTTCACTTCGTAGAAACTGTCTGATCGCTCGATGGTTGGAAGGTACGTTTTTATTTAACCAATCACTGCTATTTGGTTGTGATGTATGTAATGCGCTGCTAAAGGGGCTAACTGGTATATTGAGCTTTTCCCAAATCCCATAGGAAGAAGGGCAATGACGTCTTTCCCCTTGATAAACTTCACTAAACATTCTCTTTGTTCCAGCTTTAAATCCTCGATCTTGGGAATTGTTGCCAATGCAAAATGTATGGCACTTTGCTGATTGGCTGGTGCCCAAACTCGCACTTCCGAGGTTTTTGTGAACTGTCTAGTGCAGGGGTGTCAAACTCATTTTGGTCCGGGGGCGTATTCAACCTACTTTGATCCCAAAGGGGCTGGATCAGAAAACTCAAGGCATATATGCCCCAAAAATAGCAGTAAGTTAAAATATTTCTGCAGAGAAACACAAATCTATTACAGAAATCTTTCTTACAAAATATTATAATATTATGAACAACGTGAAACTTCAACAAAAATGCTATTTCAGCACAATGTTTAAACAGTAACTTGTATGCAAATAGGAATAAGTCTATTTTTCTTGGAAAATCCTGCGCTCGGCTCCACTTTTCTCATTTTTGACATTTTGCTGATGAGGGTGTCACGGTCAACAGTCAAAACAAAGTGAAAGAGGCACGTCTTCATTTGTGCTGCTCTGGTGGGAGGCGTCCACGCACACAGAGGCGCTGGAGACGCTGCTATGCTAAGCACCACAGAAAACTACCAATATTTTAATAGAAAATATAATTAAAATATTTTAGTAGAAAATCAGTCGAGGGCCAGATTAAAGGTTTTGGAGGGCTGTATATTTGACACCCCTGGTCTAGTTTATTCTGATTCCTGGCCTAGTCACTGGAGAGAAATGAAACTGAGTGGAGACACTCGGTAGCATATAATATGGTGGCATACACCATATTATCACTCAACCCCCGTTTTCACTGCCACCAGTACATGCCCACTGCTCTGTACTTATTATTATTAATTCTCAAGGTTTTTTTTTTTCTTTGGTTTTTTTTCTTAATTGCTGATACATATTTAGCAGCTTTGTGTAATCATGTTGGTGCATTTTTATTTTTATTTTTTAATCCGCTAGTTGCCAAGAGTTGCAAGTCATTTTAGATGAATATTGCAATTTATATGGGTGCCATAGATTGTACTGTAACTATATAGTAGACATTAACAAAATAAGTTAAACATTCTGCAAAATATGACTGCCATTTCTAATTAAAAAGATTCAAAAAGCATGTACATTTTCAAATAAGAGTATAACACGACATTTCTTGAAGCAATAATATCCATTTCATACATTCCATATGACTTCACAGACCCATTGCACACCGCAGTCCATACAGCTAAGCACAAAACTCCCCAAAACTCATTGGAACATAGAAGAAACCTGAGGGGACCAATAATGCTGTTTATTTCTGGTTGGCCTGACATGCATTCAAAGTAGTTCACATTCCTCTAGGCCTATCGCTTCAATATAAGTGTCACATTTCAATTTCACAGGCTTTTTTTTTTTTTTTTTTTCTTTCCAGCAGGCACCACTGTAATGCATTATTTGAATCTTTTTCATCCCCTGCATTATTAACATACAGTGTCTCTGACAGAAGGAATGACTGAAACTCGGTCACACTTGCCAATACTGTTAGCTTCTTTGGACTTGGAGTTGACATTTGGAGCTAACCTATTGGCTTCACAGTTAATACGCTTTATATTGTCAATAAATATGCCAATGTAGGGATGAATCATTTTTGAAAGATTGCTTTAGCTTTATGATATTTAAAAGTCCTATATTATGTAAACATGACTATTGTGAGATTTAAGCCATGTTAGAATGTTGTTACCTCATCAAAAACGTAACCAGAGTTGTGTTTTGCTTCATTCACACATGCATGAGTAATCCTTTTTTGTCAGTCTACATCTCCAAATCTCAAAATACTCCATGTTCCAGCTTGTGATGTCATGAAGCGATAGTTTTCAAGTTAATATCTACATTGTACCTTTTTGTTCAGTAGATACTGGCAATTCCAGGTCTGAAATTATCCAAATGATTCTAGTGAAGATGTATAGAGTTTAAAACCACAGTACTGCACTTTCTGTATACCACATATCATCACAAGGTGGAATGGATTGTTTTCTGTTTGAGAGAAGAACTCAGCCTAAATATGCAGGTTTTGTGTCTTGAACGTGTAAATGAAACACAACTTCAGATGTATCTTTGATGAGAAAGCAATATTATAATTTATATCCAAAAATAGTGAATATGGGGCCTTTACCAATATCTGATTATGAATACTTTAGCACAGAAGGTACAGTATATAGAATCTATATACTGTACCTTCTGTGCTAAAGCAGACATGTCAAACTCAGGCCCGGGGGCAAAATTTGGCCCGCAATATCATTATATTTGGCCCAAGAGATCATATCAAATATGTATTAGAGCTGGCCCGCCGGCTACAGATAGACTATAGAAACATTATTTATTTAAAATTGTGTTATTATTTTATATTCTGCTTGTTCTGGATTCAATGTTTAAGCAACACTATTATTAAACATTTATTTTAATAAGAAAAGGTTTAATTTACATATCTCGAAAGAAGAGTAGACATGCAGATGTTGTTGACATTTTTCAATAAGTATTTCGTTTGGCCCACGACTTTGTCCCCGTTTTTAATTTTGGCCTCTATGAATTTGAGTTTGACACCCCTGATATACATTGTGCAGCATCTGAGAGTTGTTGGTTTGATCCCTCTGACTTTCATTCATTGATTGATTTATTTCGGATACAGGTATAATCTGACATTATTTTACAGATGGTCATATTTAACATACACAGACTAAAAAGGTGCAGGCTGAAGCTTGAGCTTATTATGACTTTACCCTTTATTCCTTTATCAGAGCGTCATCTTGTTACCAGTTCATCTTCATAAATACAGCAAAAGGAAACAAACAAATCAGAAACAGTACAACAAAGTACTACAGCACACACTAAGCATCATAATTCATGTATCTGCCCAGAGTTACACATTTAAACTTTATAAAATGGAAGAAAGTGGTGCACAATTTTAGGTTTTGTGTACAGTTGTTCCCGAGCTCCACCCCTTTAATAGATATACAAAAATTTCATAATGTTTGTTCTGATTTTCTTTTGGATGAACGTGGGCCGTACCTCTGAGCTCATATTGGCTATTTTGGATTTTGAACATGCTCTGTAATGCTTTTGATAAGAGATTGTTGTTTACTTTGAACATGATTTTCAAAGTGTAAAAGTCGACTAAAATGTACAATGTTCAGAGTTTGAAAGTTTATGAATAACACATTGGTTGACTCATTATACGATGATAATGTGATTGCTCTTATTGCCTTTTTGCAAGGTCAAGATTGGATTAGTCTTATATGTATTGCCTCAAATCTTGACTTCTGATTCAGATCATTACAGCATGAAGCAAAAAAACACATCTTAGCAGCAGCAAATAATAATATGGTTTGAAATTGTTGGAGGGGTCCATTTGTGTTCTTTTCTTAACAAATTATAGAACTCTTATTCTGAATTTACCACACATGGAGAGCTAAACTGAGCTAATATATGCTGACATTTTTCAATCCGCTCTACTTTATTTATAGAGCGCGTATTTTTTGGTAAATAAATATATAAATACATGAATAGAGTTCGAGGAATCAGTGTAGCAAATTCTTTTCACGAAAATCAATCTTGAACCTCTCTTCTGGCTGTGTTTGGACTTGCAGTGAAGCATTGGGGTTTTGTGAGTCAAAGACGAAGCACCAAATGAACCGAGACAAACATATCACTGATGGAAATACTTCAGCATGGTGGCAGCTGGCAGCCAGTCTCACCTCACAGCAAGAGGACCCAGAATAAGTTCCTGGGCTGTTTGGGGTATTTCTGTTCCCATTTCCCCATCCTTCTACAACATGCACCATACAGACATTTCTTTGTAATTCCTCAGTTATCCAGGTTCCACTGCAAAATAAATTATCTTAAAGGTTGTATGGAGGATTTTTTTAATTTATTTTATTTTTTTCAAATTGTCAATGAAAGTTTAAATTACCATTACAGAAATGCAGCAGCCTTGTAATTATGATAACCCTTCCCCCCAAAAAAGAATGAAAATCTATCACCTGTGGACGTGTTGAGGCCAGATAAACATCAGCCAATAGAAAACGAGGTTGCCTCATTTTCTAATGGCTGTTAGGTTGTCAATCAAACTCCCTACGTTTCAAGTGTAACTGACTTTAGAGGCTTTTTTACACTGTAGCTTCCTCGCATTTTGCACAAAGTTTGTTGCGATGGCGGACGAGAATCAATGACCAGTTCGCTGCAAAAGAAAGTCCGTTTTTGAGGTCGCTGAAAGACGAAGAGAAGGAGAAAAGGAGCAAAGCCAATCTGAGGTGATTCTTGGAGATCTCTTCCAGCGATTGCACGAATGAAGCAGATGAATGGTCTAAAAACTGACGTGACGGTCACTAAATTATTTCTAGACAGGTCACTTCAACAGTAATTCTTGAACACGCGCGGCTGTAAAAAAGCGTTATTTCTAGAGTAACGAGGCGGGATAAGATGTTTCTACTGAGGCAGCGGTGGAGGAGGAAGGTGGTGTCACGCATGCACAACATTTGAAAAAGAACTGTCGCTGTATTTCTTTTCCCTTAAAAATCCTCTATACAACCTTTAACTAGACAAAGGTTTTTAAGAGGGCATACATTTTGTAGCATGTACCTTATAGACAGATAGACAGACAGATACTTTTTGATCCCTAAGGAAATTCAAGGTTCAGTAGCAGCAACATCGAAACAAACATAGCAATATAAAAAAGATATTTAAAGTTAGCAGTCCATCCTTTTGTATTCATCAGCTATAGTGTGTTTTACAGATGTATGGCATGTGGGACGAAACACTTCTAGAGTTTGTCTGTGGATCAGGACAAGAGCAAGTCCTCAAAGGTGCTCTCCTGGCCAGTGATGATGCTGTGCAGGGCTTGCTGGGGGTTCTCCATGATGGACAGGAGCTTGTTTAGGGCCTTCTTCACAACCATAGATGTGAGTGAGTCAAGCTCTGCACCCTCTACAGATCTTGCCTTCCTCACCAGCTTATCCAACCACACGGCGTCCTTCTTCTTGAACTTTCCTCCCCAGCAGATCACAAAACGGGAGATGTCGGTCTGGTCGAATATCAGCAGGAGCTTCTGGCAGATGTTAAAGGACTTCAGGCTTCTGAGAAAATACAGCCTGTCTGTCTGAAGGGAGGTTCTAACTACACTGACACAGATCCAATACAATAAGGAATATTATGTGTTATTAGGTTCTTTTTTTCAGACGAAGAGTTTGTTTTCATACCTGACAGTTTTGACTGCTCATGAGTGGTCCTCTTCAGAGGGGTCACATAATATTGCTGTGACATGTCCGGTCAGCTGATTTACACAGTTTTTGAACTGCTAGTGAGCAGTTGAAACTGTCAGAAATGAAAATAGACTCTTGGTCTGTAAAAAGAACCTAATAACATAAAATATCGGAAGACCAAATGAACCTCATTGGACTAATAAGGAATATTGAGTGCATTAAACTACACTAAGGTGTGAACAAGTGTGCATAATACTTCAGTTGTGTTACATTCTTCAGAATCAGTTGTGTTAAATTCTCATTGATAAAGATGTTTTTATTTTTGTTATTTTCATGCATTCTTTTAACAAATCAGAAAAACCTGATCTCAACTCCAACCCACTTTTCGTCAAAACTGTTATAAAGATGTTTTTTTTTTATTTTAATATTTTTTGTGAATTCATTTAACATATCAGAAAAAAAAAAAAAAAAAAAACTTTTCCTTGAACCTATTAGCATTCCTTGCATGACTCTTCCTTATTTAAACCACCCCTCCCTCAAACTAAGACATATCTCCCATGGCCTGTCTCCCATTGCTTCCTGTGTCCCCAACTCTCCTCCTCCACCTCTCCTCCTCCACTGATTAACTTGAGTACCTTGTGTCTTATTGTTTTCTATGTTTTTAATAGTTGTATTGTGACTATGACCGTGATTGTGTTTGTATATCCTATGTTTGTGTACAGGACTTTGGCCGGCTGTAAAATTTTTAAAGTGCTTTATAAATCAAGTTGGTGTGGTCCCATCGCTGTCACTCACTGCTCCTGACAAGTTACCACACCAGTATTGAAATTTGTTCTCTATGTTTGATCTATGGGGACGATAAGAATGACCTTAGCATAAAAAATGGAGTCACCTTAACCAGCACTGATGTACACTATTGATCCGGCAATGTGTACTAGCGACCGCCGATGAATAAAAAACATATCGACTGATGGCAACACAACGTTTTACCTTATAATGAAAACCTTGCGGTGTAAAATAGGCCATCTAGTCACCCTGGATGCTCCCTCTCCTCTCGCAAGACAGACATAATAAAGTGGAATGGAATTTTCAAGTCATCCAGCTCAGATAAGTCAAACAGATATGGCCTCTGACTGCAGTCTTTGGGGGCCGGTCGTAGCCTACCTGTTTGTATCAAGCTTCCACTGTCAATAATGACTGCGATTTGATCTCTGCCTGAGGTCCTCTGATAATTACACCGGACTTCTGTCAATGTGGATCCATCTATGTGTACGCTCCATGGTGCACAAAAGTCCTCCTTTAATCTTTAGAGGTTGAGGGTCTTCGACTGGTTAGAGATGCGAAAACGAAGTTGTCTCCTTATCACTTGGCTGACTGTTAGGGGAAATTAGGGCTAAAGCTTGGATGACGAGTGTAACTCTGAGTTTTGTGTAAGAAGAATGGCAGTTAATGGTCCTATACTATGCTAAATTAACTCTTGTGAGCCTTAAGCCATTTTAGAATGTCGTTATCTCATCAAAAACAAACTCACGGCTGTGTTTTGTTTCATTCACACGTTTGAGTAATCCATTTTTATTCGTCTGTTTACATCTCCAAAGCTCAAAATGCTGAGTTCCACCTTGTGATGTCATCAAGCTGTAGTTTTCAAGTTAACAGCTACCTTTTACATTTAGTTCAGTAGAAATGGACAATTTCAGGGCTGATGTGATCTGAAACGGGTGCCCACACTTTTTCAGCATGCAAGCTACTTATAAAATGACCAAGTCAAAATGCTCTACCTACTACAAAGACAACTGTACTGCACTTAAACACTCTGTGCCTCTCTTCTGGACCCTCACCAACATTTTTAGAACCTTTGCTTTAAGAGAACTTCCACTGACTGACTTTACAGAAAACTGTGAAAAAAATGAAGAAAGTGGGTAAGATTTTAAACCTGTTTTTTTCAAGTTCCTGGAGTTGCATTCTCTTACTGGTTTTGGGTTTTGCAGTGGGATTTACCAGTTTCTGCACATTTACCAAGCCGAACGCACATCGTGACAAACACAGATGCATTTGTGCACTTTTATTAGACAAACTTCAGCCACATGTCTCGGTAGATGTGTTCTGTGCTGTAGGGATCCTCTGTGCCAACACTGTAACACCAATTTAGATTAGTTTTTGCTTCGCATTTCATCTTGCTCTTCTAATCAGCGCGCATTGTGGAAGGAGCCTGTGTGCTCTGTACACAGGGAGGAGCGAGAGCGTGACAAGGTGAGGAGCAGCGTGCTGATGTGAGGCAGATGGACAGGTAGGATGTTTTAAAAAGTTGAACCTGCCGTGTGATACACGCTGGTACACGAGGGCACACGCTGTTGTAGACAAGCTGTGCATAGGAAGCGTGTGTGTGTTTGGGATGTGCTGCACGTTAATTCACAGGTTCTAAACGCTCCCCGCACGCTCCCGCACATTGGTACAAGTTTACTGGCAACAACAGCGGCCATAATGAAATATGATCGCACTTGTCGAGTGTCAGACCTCGAGTGAGAGACGAGAACGAAACCAAACATGATCGAGTCCTAGACAAGTACTACAACACTGCGATTTACCCACACTACCTTGGCGATCGACTAGTACATCGCGATCGACGTATTGGGCACCCCTGATCTAAATGATCCTAGTGGAGGTTTATGGAGTTTAAAAAAACAGTGGGGCATTTCCTGTATTACCATATGACATCACAAGGTGAAACAGATTGTTTCCGTTTGAGAGAAGAAATCAGCCTAAATATTTGTGTGTTAGGGGTATAAATGAAACAAAACACAACTCCAGGTATGTTTTTGATGAGGAAACAACATCATAACATAGATCAGAAAAAAGTGTAATATGGGTCCTTTAAATAAACAGGGGATAATTGGTTAGAGCTGTCTGTGAAAACCAAGTCGTCTCTTTATCCCTTGGCTAATCGTTTGGGGAAATTAGCGCTATAGCTCGGATGACGTTTGTGAGACTGGGTTTTGTGTGAGAAAAATGGCAGTTAAGTGAACAGGGGATAGGCGTTTAGCATAACAAATGGGCCAAGCCTGACAATGGCGTTCCAAGGACATGACAGGTCATTGATTATGAAGGAAAACATTTTAGGATGGTGAAGAGATGAGATCAGTCACCCCATCTTAGGACGTGGGGTTTATTAATGGGGCTTAGATCAAGGGCAGATGTGTTGAAAATGGGGAAACTGAATGGGTGTAAGGGTAAATGGGTATTGAGTTAGCGTAGAATGGAGCGACATAAGCTTTCAGTGGTTATCAGGGTATAGGATCCTGCTGAGATGGTTACTTTTGCAATGAGATTTAAACATAATAAATTGGGTTAGTAATTAAATCAGTCTAAAGATGGAGTAGAGTAAACTGGCAAAAGCAAAACTGATAAAGCAGGATGGATAAGGTTAGCTTTGTAGTCTCAATTTGAAACGGCATCTGTTGGAATCGTTGAAGAAGAGGAGGGATCTAATTGCAGTTTAAGCCAAGCAATAAATGTGCTAAACGACAAAAAGCAACAATATTAAAGGTACTATATTACACAAAATTGACTCTCGTGAGCTTTTAGTCATGTTACAATGTTACATCCTCAAAAACATACCTGCAGTTGTGTTTTGTTTCATTCACACGTTTGAGTGAACCTAATATTAGTCTGCCTACATCTCCAAAGCTCAAAATGCTCTGTTACACCTCATGATGTCATGAAGCTACCTCTTATTATTTGTTCAGTAGAAACAGGCAATTCCAGGGTTGAAATGATCCAAATGATTCTAGTGAAGGTGTATGGCAGGGGTGTCAAACTCAAATTCACAGAATTATTTTAATTATCATAAAAATAAAAATAAAAAAACTGGGACTAAGTTGTGGGCCAAAGTAAATATTTATTAAAAAATGTCAGCATTTGCATGTTTTTTCTTCTTTCAAGATATGTCATGTTAAACATTTTCTTATTAAAATAAATGTTTAATGAATAGTTTTGCTTAAACATTGAATCCAGAAGAAGCAGAATTAAAAAATGATAACAAAATTTTAAATAAATAATGGGCCAGTTTTAATACATATTTGATATGATCTCACGGGTCAAATATAATTGTATTGCAGGCCAAATTTGGTCCCCGGGCCTGAGTTTGACATGTCTGGTGTAAGGAATTTAAAAACACAGGGGAGCACTCTATTACCATAAGGTGAAACAGTGTATTTTTGGTTTGAGGGAAGAATTCAGGGTTTGTGTGTTAATAAAACAAAACACAACTCCAGATATGTTTGTAATGAGGAAACAAGATTATAACATAAATCAGAAAGTAGTGTAATATATGGCCTTTAAAACAACATTTTAATAAAACTCCCACGTTATACCATTGGCACTTTGTTAGAAATGAATAAAACGTTATTTGTCAGAATCTCAGCGCTTTCTGCTCCACATTTAATGTTCTCCGGACACGAACAGATCAATGGGAGCCGTACAAGATGGATTATGATGAATTTGAGAATTCAGACCTTGACCGGCAATCCAGCAGGCAATGCAAGATTAGGAGAAGAGAGACAAATTGTGTTTTGGTATGAAATGTATTGACATATCTGCAAATGTGCAAATTGACACTCCATGTGAGAAGTGTGTGAAAAAGATTTGTACGCTCATAGACACCCACTGCAATGCATCTTAACCAAACAAGTGATAATGCCCTGTTTTTTAATATATTATGCAACATTGACTCTTTAAGCCATGTTAGAATGTAGTTACTTCCTCAAAAACATACCTGGAGTTGTGTTTTTTCATTCACACATGGCTGAGTAACCCTTTGTTATTAGTCTGTTTACATCTCTAAAGCTCAAAATGCTCTGTTCCCCTTCTCACTCACCGGGCCCAATGATTTCTTTTTTTATGTCTTCAAAATCGTCAGCAGTCACTGTGCTCTTTTTTGTTGGCATGGTTTGATATGCACAATAGAATACAACACCAAAGAAACTAGAGAGCAGTAGCTGCAGTTACTCACAGAGCAGACAAGTCACTAGATACAAATTGTTGAAGTGGTGATGTAGCATCCACTGAAGCACCAGCACCACAGCAGCAGATGTAGTAGCTGCAGCACACTGCCTCCTTAGCTCCACAGCAGTAGATGTAGAAGCTGTCGAAGCTGAAGCACACTACCTCCTTACGGCAATGTCAGCTCCCAGTGCGTACTGCCCAGTAATAATCTATTTTTTAAAAACACACACACAAAAAAATGTAAAAGATAAAAGAACTGACAGTGTAGCTGTTTAGAGGCATGTACAAATATGAATAGTAGACATGTATTTAATAGCAGCTTCACTCAACTTTCTCACAGTGCCTCTGCTTTCATACAAGGCACTGTCTCAGTTACTTTGCACTACAGGTCCAAGCACTTCCTGATGCACTTCTTGTCATCAAAATGGCCACTGGGCTACCGCGCTTCAACAGTCTCTTGACCATGGTCTCGTCTTTAGCTTTGAAATACAGCAGACAGGATTTACCGATCTGTGGTCAAACAATATTAATGCCGTTGTATGGATTGTATACTTAAGTTACAAACAGATCAATATGTCAAGTAATACCTTCTTCTCAAACTCCTTGCCCTGTTTCACTTCACGGGGATACTCACTAATAAGGAAGATACAAATTATTCTCCAGTAATATTTTTCAAGACTTATCTTGCTCTGTATTAGCAGTGGCTATTCATGAAAGCTTTATTTCAAATCATTACTCAAATAGAGACGAAACTATAGTCATTTAGTGAGGAAATCCGTGCAATCATTATACATTTATTAGACTAATATGTTATAAAATATTGCAGGAATGGTCCATTTTATATTTCATACTACATATGAAATCAACAAAGTATATATATATATATATTTTTTTTTATATATAAAACCAACCTATTTCAGTGTATTCTGGGTGACAAGAAGAGGTTGGCTCAAGTCTCTTGGGTGGAGAAGGTGAAATGGTGGGTTCCTTCTCAGATCTCCAGACTGTGTGCTCTACATTTTGAAGACAAGTGCTTCATAGTCGCGGGTGGGAACAAGCGACTTGCACCAACAGCTATCCCCACCATTTTTTTCTAGTACTCTGAAGGCAAGTGTATGACAGCTAAGGAGACCACCACCAACAATTACGCAGACTGACTGATGACCACACATACTCACTCACCACAGATCATGAGTTAGAGAGACTGCTTGAGACCTCCTCAGATTCTGACACGCCTGTTAATGAGCCACCTTCCCCAATCCATGTTTTACCACAAACTATCGAGGAACATGGCTATATCAGAGGAGCTGCAAACTTTTGCCATGACGCTACACTTTAATTCTGCCAAGGCCTATTCTTACCATCAGGCTTCACAAAGTCTTCTTTCATTGCTCTACAGAAGAGACAGAAGGTAGGTAAAGAGACCATTTGATGCTTGATAAAATGGCAATCCGAAGGCATATTGAATAAAGCGCTGAGATTTCATGGATACATGAACCTTATATGGAGATGCTTTGGTGATAATGGCAGTTGTCACTGATGATTCCTGGAAGCTTCCATCCATCCATTTTCTTCTGCTTATCTGGGGCCAGGTCACGGTGGCAGCAGGGACTCCCAGACTTCCTTCCTTTCTTCCTAGAAGCTCCTAATGGCATATTTCTTCATAGATTCACTGACAGGGCAAGAAAATGCCATCTTCGCCTCCACAGTGTTGGGGTAAGGATAGTATCTTTAACCTGTGATGACCCATCATGCCATTTTTCCATGCTGAAAACACTTAGAGCAAATATGGACATGCAAATCAGTGGTTCCCTCCTTTCCTCATTCTCCTGATAATTCTTCTGTACGTGTAGTTTTGGATGTCTGCCACACGATGAAGCTGCTCCGAAATACATTGGCTGATGGAGGTATACTGCAAAAACCTTGGAACTAAAAAAAAATGACTGAGACTAGGAAACAAGTTGCAGATGGCGCATATAAAGTGGGAGAGACAGAAGATGAAGGTTAAGCTGGCAACACAGGTATTCAGTAGCAGTGTTGATGATGCCCTGAAATACCGCAACAAGCACCTGCAATTACCACAGTTCAGAAGCTGTGAGGAGACAGTAGATTTCCAGAGAACAACTGATGCTGCTTTTGAACAGCAGGAATCCATTTGTAAAGGGGTATAAGGCACCCACCCAGAAGAGTATAAAACAAAGAGTGAACTGCAGCAATTTTGCAAAAAGCTGAAGCAACTCTGCTTTCTCTCAGGGACAGCAACTGCACTCCTCCTCTGCACTATGGAAAAAGACAAACATGCATCATTGGCTTCATAGCCAAGAAGTGCGCAGAACATCCTCCACGACCTTGGTAGAAAAAGGATGATGCCCAGTGATGTTACCTACTGATTTATAAGCTCAATCAAGACCATCTAGAGCTTTTCTTCTTCTCTGTCAGTGCATGTAGTGGATTTAACAACAATCAACAAACAACTGAAGCCAGCCAGTTCACTGCAGTCTACAAGCATCATCTTGTCAGACATCAGGTAAAGACTGGCACAGGCAACTGTCTCCTGCTGGACAACACTAACATCTTAGGGATGACGTCTGTGTTGATTAACACGTAGTTTCAACCTGGAGCCTGTTCTGGACAGCCAGTCTGAGCATTACCACTCACTTTGTTTTGATGTTGATGCTGTCTCTGAATACAAAGAGGCTGCCATCAACTACATTGTAGGGTTTGCAGTCAAGAAAAGAAAGGAAAAACATTGTTGCTTATCCTGCCCTGATGCATTAACATCCAAGACCCCCACCCACTCTTTTCTTCTCCTGAAAAATCGCAAAGGATTGCAGAAGCCATCTGAGGGAATAATTGCAGTATGCAAAGAAGCGGAGCATTGTTTCCAACGGATCCTGAAAGTAACCCCTGGCAAACTTCCCCAAGGACATGGGCTGTCTGCTGCCATTGCAAATGAAGTTACAACGAGGACAAGACTTTGTTTCCAAGACTGCACAGTCACATGTTTGATGCTACAGCTGAAGACAACCACATGCATCTTCTGGTGAAATTGGCAACTTCTGTGTACTGTACCATTCAGCTCCATCATTTGGCTAAAGGAGAAACAGAGAAATTGACCAAACAAATAGTTAGACACAAATTCACAAAGCGAATCCACTTTCACCACCAGTAACGCACCACAGGACATATGATAACTTTCTGCAACAGATTTATTTTATAGAAATGATTTAGCATCCCTCTTCAAAAATGAGTCAGGTTGACCTAGTGTGTGTACTAGAAAACCTGGAGCTTGCATTACAGAGCACAGGTAACAAAGTAAGCAGTGGTCATTTTGTAAATAGTAATTAGCAGATGCTAATGACGTGTATGCTAACCGCTCTCAAAGAAAATGTACACACGATAAATATTGGCCCCCAAAAATATTGTTCCAGCTTCTATATACTGAACAATAAATCAATAAAATAATATGACAGGTGTAACTTGCTCCTAGACACAACAACAGAAATCACTGGTCAGAGATGGAATCAAACCACCAACCTGCTCATTTTACAACCACTGCACACAATCAAACCCAGATTCCAAGCACTCTTATGACATATACACTCACAAACTCACAAACCCCGGCACAGAGCATTCACAGCATTAGCATCCGTCGGTCAAAGCTAGCCCTGGGTACCGCGGAGATGCTAACGACATGTATGTTAACCCCTCTCGCCGCGCCTCATCCGTCTGTCTGCGGTGTATTCCCCCATGTGTCTGAACTCTGTGCCGTCTGCCCTTGGCCCGGGCGTGAGAACCTGGAGGTGCGGAGAAGGTGACTCCCACAGTGTGTAATTAAACAGCAAACTGGCTCACTAAACATGTCTGCTGCCCCCGCCGTGCCCCTCTCCGCTCCGGCATCTGCGTCCCGGATCTCTCCCTCCGCCATTATTCACTGTATGCTCTGGAGTTACCGGGATGGAGGAGTCAACAGGCAGAGGGGGAGGAAAGAGAGGTGTGCAGAGGTGTAAGCTGGCGGGGTTGGGAAGTCAGAACAACACAGAAGTTTATTGTTGAAAGCTGCTTCATACTTGGAGTTGTGGTTTGTTTCATTTACATATGTTTGTGTAATCCTTCATTATTAGTGTGCTCTGTTCCACCTTGTGATGTCACATACTGCTAGTTTTCTGCTTTACCTTTAGTTTAGCACAGATTGGGAATTCCAGGGTTGAAATGATACAAATAATTCTAGTGAGTGGAGCATAAAAAAAGTGGAGCACTTCATGTATTACCACATGACATCACATGTTTTCTGTTTGAGAGAAGAGCTCAGCCTAAATATGCTGGGTTTGTGTGTTAAACATGTGTGAATGACAGGAGTGTAACAGTACATATTCGTGCAGAACTGTTTCGGTACAGGACGTTCAGTTCGGTGGAGGGCTGTGCATGAGTGAGTTTGTGCAATTTGAGTGTGTTTACATTCTGCCACTACATGTGCAGCTACACAAATGCTCAACTCTTTAATATTCACAAGGGAACTCGTCCATGATTGGGGTGGCAGTCTTTCCCACAGTGCTTTATAGTTAGGGCAGCCGCCGTGACAACAATTGCCCGTCGCCTGGATTATGTCCTCCGAACCACGCCCACGTGAATTCTTGCAAAACTACGGCAGTCGTCATGGTCGTCACTTTTGCCTTTCACCAACATAGAATCTTCGCTTCCCCCCTGTGGCCAGTTGTTTTTTCTGGCCAAAAATATGAGGACTGAGAAAAACTTGACATGCTGGAACTGTTAGTGTTGTGCTTTACTTTTGGAAAAGTTTTGTTTACTGTTTACAAGGAATTAATTTTTTATTGTATTTCATACATTCATTCATTCATTTGATGCTTATTTGAGAATATTTTATTTAACTTATTGGTATTACCAAGCAGCAATTGGCATTTATTTTATTTTATTTTCTCATTTGTATAATTTTAAAACAAACTGTTGGCTTAATAAACACACAAATAAACAACAAGCAAATGGTTTTGAATTCATTGCCATACTGTACTGAAAAATAAAGTGCACCGTATCCTCATAACCAAGGTACGTATCAAACCGTGATGTTTGTGTATTGTTACAACCCTAGTGAATGAATAAAAAAAAAAAAAAAACACAAAAACACAACTCCAGGTCTGTTTGTAGCGAGGAAATAACATTATAAAAGAGATCAGAAAAAAGCATAATACGCTCTCTTAAAGTCGGGAGGACATAATGCTTATAATATATATTATTAGTTTAACATCAGTCCAGTCACAGTTTGTAGGAAAATGTTGAAGAATATATACAAATACAGGAAGTAGCTGTAAGTTTTAAAATGAAATAAGATAAAGATAAGGCTTTATTGTCTCCAAATGTTGTAATGTGTCTTGGACATCAGGGCCACAATGAAAAGACAACATCCAAACTAAATTTCACACAAGGTACAGTACTCCAAAACATTCAACTGACCGAGAGCTACACAATCTACAGAAAAAGAGAACGATATTACACATATTCACATCCACCACACACAAACTATTACACAATCCTTTCATAATTTTACTGCATTCTCCCAAATGGCCTAAAAGTGCAGTTAATATCCTCCTCCATAATAACTCTCTTTCTACATTCAGCACCAGAATTTCATCCAAAAAGCAGGACCAATTTATGCTACAGTTTTAAGTATTTTGAATTGTTTGTAATAAAAAAAGCCTTATGGTGCTTTCATGTTAGTCTTGTTGCTGGTGCCATGTGGTGTTTTCTCTATTAAGCTCGATAAATCTGGCAGTTTAGCATCAATACTGACTGTTAAAGCTTGGATAACTTTGGACGAGCCACGGTCATGTTATTGGTTTGTTTGGAAGTGGCCTGACAAGCCAGACCCTTCTACATTCTGTTGTAATCTAGAAGGGTCTGGAATCGGACCAAAGAGTGTGACAAATCTCTGTCCAAACTTGGGAAGGTCCAACCACTGTGCGACCACAACGATCACATTTTTATATAACGCTTTTCCAACTTCAAGGCATTCAAACTCACTTATCTCTTTACTATTATTTCCCTACTTTTACGTACTAGAATTAAAATCGAAAACAAAAAGAGCAATATTCTTTGGTTCTGCAGTTATCAACAACATACTTATAATATCCTCACACTACACTAAATATTCACAGAGCTGAGCGGACTTTCTTGGCTCATCTCAGCTTTTAACCTCCTGCTGTCACTCCTGATAATGTGCCTGTTGTAGCCTGATTAATTAGGACACTTAGCTTTTCCATAGTGTTTACTGGTGTCATCGGGGGTTTACCCTGTTATTATAAGCTTACACAGAAGCTTTCCACCAGTGCACGCACAGGGAGATCTGTGGTCTGTATTTCTGGAGTCAGATTCTGTAGATGATTAGCATAAATTAGGATGACTTACAACCATGCACGGCAGCAGCCAACTCCACTGTGGACTGGTGTGGTCCATGCACCGTTAGTATAGTTTAGTACAGTTATTATTATACAAAAATTATGTCAGATTAGAAAATATGTTTGAGCTGCGGTTTTGACTACTTCTGATCTAGCCTAATTTTGCCTAATTTTTTGTCACCCATGCATAGAAACAAACATAATTACATTTCAGAAAAGAATAGACTACATATTTTCTGAAATTGAAGTGTATTGTTGCATAATGTACTGTTCTTTTTCTTAGAAACAAACAATGGGAAAGACTTATTGAAGAACTGCAAAAGCATGTGCAGGAGTAATTATCATCTCATAGGAATAAAGGTGAATAAATATGATGGTTATGTGCATGGCAGGTTCAATGTGGAGTACAGAGGTTATGCAACTTTCCCTTCCAATGGTCTGCTTTTCTCCATGGAGATTTTCTTGAGTTGATGGGAATGTTCTAGCCAGGCTGACGCCATAGTGCCTCCGCTCAATTTCATTTGTCTCCAGCAACTAGGTCAGGAATCAAAATACACTAGACGGTTTGCAAGAACCCCGGAAGTGCAAGTGTTGGTAAAGCTTGCCGAGTTTGAGGATTTAAAGCCGGAACAAAAAGGTGGTGAATTTCATCAAGGGGGAAGACATTATTGTCCTTCTTCCTATGGGATTTGGGAAAAGCTTAATATACCAGTTAGCCTCATTAGCGGCGCATTACATATGTCACGACCAAATAGCAGCGATTGGTTAAATGATAAAAAGTACCTGCCTACTGTTGAGCGAATGAATTCTAACACTGCAAGATCAGTCGGTTTCCACGAAGTGAACCCAGCTGACGAATCAGGCTAGGAATGTTCCACAGTATGACATTTAACTTATCTCCCTCAGTCCATTCGATCTTCCAATGCATTTAATTTTTTTTTTTTTTACAGTTATCCCTCACTATATCGCAGTTTAGCTTTCACGGCCTTTTTTTGTGCAATTTTGCATGCCTTTTTAAAAAAAAATTTAATGTATGAATGCGTATTGCGTTCCTCCCTCTGCGACTCCTGTCTCCTGTACTGTATAGAATGTGTTTAGCCAAATTTACATAAATGTTCAATCTCTATCAGTGTGATTCTGAAGTGCTGCATGGTTCCAAGTTTTCTCCCCGACAAAACCCACAATGTCGACGAAACATTCTGCACCGACAAGGGCTCCTGCGGTCACACCCAAAAGGCAGAGGAAGATGCTAACCAGCGCACAAAAAGTTGAACTTCTGGACATGCTGAAGGAAGGTAGAAGTTACATGCTGTAGCAGAGTTTTGCACAGGGTCGGGTGCCCACAAATAATTGCTGAAACCAGAACTTAAAGCACGATCGGGCTACAGCCGCGCTTACCTTTGTGAGGTCCGGAGCTGAGCCGGTCCTATCTTCTACGGTCACCTTTGAGTCCGTCCCGACAATGAATCCTGTGTCAGTTTTGTTTTAGTCCTTGTTTACTCCTGGTTTACTGCTGTTTTACTCCTGGTTTAGTCCTGTTTTAGTCCTCCTCTTCAGTCCTGGGTTAGTCCTGGTTTAGTCTTGGTTCAATCCATGGCGTATGTAGCGCAACAGTTTGATATAATCTCGGGTTAACGGGCGGGTGTGAGTCTCCAAAAATGGACCCGTGCAGGACTCTGTGCTGTAGGGCTCCATTACAGAATTAATGACTCATTGGTTCGTTACATAAAGAACGAGGAAAATAACATAAGGATGACAGCAGCAATAAGTTTTAAGTCTGAGAAAAGTGTATAAAGTGTGTGGTGAGGGATTTTACAACCTTAAAACAGATATAATAAATGTAAAATATAAAGTTGACTACTTCGCGTATTTCACCTCTCGAGGGTTATTTTTAGAACGTAACTCCCGCGATAAACGAGGGACCACTGTAAATCAATTAAAGCACATATAACTGAAGGCATGTGAGATAGAAACTGAACACAAAGCAATAGCATCTCTACGGAGAAAAGCCAACGGACCCCACACCAGAAAAACGTTACACAGTGAACCTTTAACACAAAACCTTAAAATAAAACAGAAACCCCCCCTCTGTCCTTGAATTACCTGTGTTATCCTTATTTAGCACAGCCGATTACCATCAGATGGGCTTCTATTTGAAGGTGAGCCAAAAATTACACGGGTTACACACCGCCAGCGCATTCAAATCTCTCTGCTCTGACCGCCTTCTGGTGCAAGTTTGAATCAAATGGTCCCTCGCCCCGTTCCCCAGTAATGAAACCTTATATTTGTGTGGCTTGGAAAATGGTTCTATGCATTTGTGTTTAACCCGCACGAAATAGCCTGAGACCATCTGCGATTTATGATTCGCTCCCAGCCCCTGGCAAGCCGGCCTGAATAATTTACATTGTGCGGAGTCCTACGTGTTCCGAATATTTGATGCCCAAAATAGATGGGACAGGAAAGGGGGGTATAAGGGAACTCTCCAAAAGGCTGCTCCAGTGAGAGACGTGACAACGAGGGGGGCGTGTCTTGGGTAGAAATCGAGTCGCGTAATTGGTTGAAAAGGCTGACTCACACAGAGAAGGGCTCATTTGTATTCCGCCGGTGTTTGACAGTGACACTGAAAGGAAGGAATCTCTTCTCGGATACGGAAAAAAAAAAGGAAAGGAAAGAGAGTTTGTGATCCGAAAGTCAACAATGAAGTTAGCAGAAAGGATGAAAAGACTGCTTCCCGCCTCGCCTGTCGAGAACTATATCTATTGAATCCAGATAAAAAGCCTTTAAGGAAAGTACAGATACAAAAACAGTCTACAGTATACAGTGTCAGTGTGTCAGCTTTACACAGATGTAAACAACGGACAGATAGGTGTTATCAAGGCACTCTACTGTACCAGTGTAGGGAAGGAGAAAAGGCTTATTTACTCATGGCTAGTTGAGTTTAGAACTGGTTTTGACCTGATAAATCCTGCATTGGTTGATTTATTTATTTTAATCAAGGTGAATCATGTTTTTTGTTGTTTTTGTTTTTTTTCCTGGTGTACCGAACATAATAAGTTTAATCAGATTTTGAATATGAAATGCTGGTGAATTTCTAACATTTTGAATGGTTTAACCCTGACTTAAAAATACGTGTTGAATATTTAAAAGATGGATTTTTCATTTTGAGGAACTACACTTCAACATGAAAACAATGAAAACATGTTTTAATCAAGGATAAAAAAAAAATAAATTAAAATCTCTGATCATGTTAATGTTTTAATTAATAAGTAATGAGGTTGATACACGCACTATTTTTGATCTCTATTGAATTTAATTAAGTGATGTTATTATTATTATTTTTGTTTAGAATTGGCATATTCAGTGCACATAATGTATAAATAAACGCACATATTCATGCACTCGTATCAGTGTAATTGTAATGTCCTCACTGAGACATTAGCAGTTCCAGCTTGACAGCGAGCTAAACTCTGATTCAATGACGAGACAGTTGTTGTAATTTTCAGGTTTAAGGCTCATCTTATGAATGCAGAGTGAATCTGCAAGGGAAAATACTAAAGTACAATCAGCGATCTCTTAATAAGAGCTCAATAACCTGTAGTAAAGCAGTTACAAGCAGTTAATAAAGTTAACAAAGCAGTTAACATGAAAATAAATACACGAAAAATCACAAATTCAGATCAGTTTTTATCATTAGCATCTTATCAGACAATGAAATAATAATGTCACTCACAAATATGAGATTCAGTGCAATAGCATAAATGTTTATTGTTCTGCATTGTCACTGTCCTTGTCTGTTTTAAAAGTAGACCATCAGTCCGGAATGATGATGATGATGATGATGATGATGATGAGGATGAGGATGTGTGATACCAAAGAAACTAACAGATAACATAAATAACAGTTGACTATTAAAAAAAAACATCTTTTTAACTTACAGTTTAAGTTTTAAGTAATTTATACACCAATAAAATTACCCAAATTAAATGTACAAACGTATACATACAGGCATTGCTTCTGGTGGAGTTGCACTAAGTTAGATTTTTAGCTGTATGAGTCAACATTATGATCTAATATTAAAAGGTCTATAGTACTCAAAATTGACTAATGTGAGCTTTTTGCCATGTTATAATGCGTTACCTCTTGCAACAACAAAAAAAACAGAGTTGTGTTTTGTTTCATTCACATATCTATGAGTAATTTTCTTATTAGTCTATCTACAACTCCAAAGCTCAAAATGCTCCGTTCAACTGTGTGATGTCATGGAGCGGTAGTTTTCAAGTTCTACACTTCCTTTTACCTTTAGTTTAGTAAAGACGGGCAATTCCAAGTCTTAAATTATGGGTATGTAGTTTAAAAACACCATGGAGCACTTCCTGTATTATCACACGACATCACAAGCTGGAACAGAGTGTTTTCTGTTTGAGAGAAGAACTCAAATAACTATGCAGGCTTTGTGTGTTAAACATGTGTGAATGAAACAAAACACAACTCCAGGTATATAAAATAGATTTAATTGTAGGATTCTTTTTATTTTTCTTGTATTATTCTTTTATTTGATTGAAACTGTGCCTTCTACTTGCAACACAGAACACTCTAAATCGCTCAGAAGTGAATCAACTTTTAACATAAAAAGGCCTTAAATGTACCCAGCCCACGTGAGCATAGAAACTGCAAAACAGCTAAAAAACTTAATATGAAAAATGAGCCTTTTATGTATGTTTATGTTGTTCGTACATTTATCAAGCGAAAGTACCGTCCTTGCAATTATCCTGCACTAAACAAAAATAGATGGGTTGTGAAGGGCACTTGGAAATAGCTCATTTGTAACGTTAAACAAGGTTCTGTGGATGGACAAATTGGGGAGGTTGAAGGTTCAATTCCCAGGCTAACAATGGACTCAGTGTGTCCTCTATGTTTAGTCTCTTGTAGCTAAAAATAATCCATGTTTGTATGTTTGAAGAGGTTATTCTGAATTACCCAGAGCGAGTGAATGTCGCACAGTGTGGCATTAATCCAGAAATTACTCCGCCCCATATAGCACAGTTTAAGCCCTCGGGATAAAATGGCACATGACTCAGAGTTTAGTGTGTGACTGTGATAAATTAAGATATTTTAGATTAGGTTTATCTTAAGTATTTTTAGTTGTTACTTATGGAATAGGCAACAACAATTAAAGGCTGTAGGATTTATTTTGAGCTTAACTAAATATCTGGCAAAAAATTGTGTTGAAAAATCTTTTGACAATTCTTTGGCAGTTGTTTTTTTTTTTTTTTTTTTTGCCTGGATTTTGGAGTACAGGCGATGCTTTTGCTTCCATTTCTAGTTTTTAATTGTTATGGCTTGAAAGTAAACACACTTAAATTGGGCAGATTTTAATTAGCTCAGTGATTAGAGCACTCACTCACCTACCCAAAGGTTGGAGGTTTAGTTCCCACACACACAAAGCTCTGTTGTTTTGTCCTTAAGCAAGACAATTCTCCCACCTTGCCTAGTTTGAATGGTCGGAAGGGTACAGTATGGAGTGAATAAATGCATAATCAGTACAGTATAGAATTTTGAGAGGCTCAGAAAAGCTCAGATATGAAATATTCAAACTTAGGTATATGCAGTGTCAAAAATACATGATTTTTTACTGCGAGTGAGATTGCCAGCATGGCACCCGTGCAGTACAGGACCGCACCCGCCCATTAACCCGAGATTATATCAAACTTTTGATCTGCCTACGCCACGGACTGAACCAAGACTAAACCAGTACTAACCGACGACTAACCTAGGACTGATTCCAGGACTGAAGAGGAGGACTAAACCAGGACTGAACTAGGACTAAAACAAGAGTAAACCAGGATTAACCAGGACTGAAACAGGACTCACTGTCGGGACAGGCTCGGAGGTAACAGCAGGAGAAAGGATGCGCACAAAGCTCTGCACCTCGAGAAGGTAAGCGCGGCAAATGCCCGATTGCGCTTTATGGACAAACTGCTTGGGGTCTCTCCCTTAAGTCCAAGATTAGTCCTGTGTTAGACCTGGCTTAGTCCTGACCCACCCGTGTGTAATTACTACCCAGCCGTAATACGCAATACATGTTCTTACACTGTAAAAAAAACAAACAAAAAAAAAACCTTGGAGACCGCGAAAGGTGAGGGATGACTGTATAGTGCTTTTCCATCTCCAAGGTGAAAAAGTACTTTACATCAAGGATCCACTCACTCATTCTGACATCCATACATGAGAGTGGAATTTGAACCCCAAACCTTCAGATCAGTGGACAAGCATCATTATTGGAAAAGCCACATTCATAGATTTCCCAATGTTGACACAAATTGACCATATTGCAAATTTGACCAGTTACACAATAATCACTACTTATTTTATGAACCTAAAACGTGCCCTTGAAGATGCAAGAGTTTGGTCTTTGCACACAAACATAAAGGAGGCTGATGGCGATGGCTGTCTTGGATAATCTGCTCCTGGTGCCAATCACGGGCCTAATCACATTGGGGTTTAATGAAAGTGGAGCAGCACAGGCACAACAAAGTTAGAGTGCCGATGATAACGAACTCCACTGGTCTGTAATTGGGCCGCATTGATCTGCTGGCTTTATAGATGCTTATCATGGCACATTATGTAGATACCCCCCCATCCCCTTCTCTCACAGGAACAGTAAGAGACATCCTCCCTCTGACCCCACAACAGTCTAGAACACACCACAGAGCACAATAAAAACAGGATGTTATGTAAAACTGACCTTTTTTTGAGCTTTTAACCACACTATAATGTTCCCTCATTATATATATATATATATTTTCATTCATAAAATATAAAAAAGCATCAGTCAGTGTCATATCGTTGTTAAATGTACACGAAATGAATGAATAGGAGCAAAAAGAAGATTTGTTTGATTTGTTTTTAGCTTGATTCACGCTGGTTTTAGTACAAACCTCTGTACAAAAATAATAACATTTTTCTGTGGGAGCCGGAATTGTACCACCAACCTGTGGGTCTGACCACTTAATATACGATGTTTTTGATGAGATTTGGATTGCCTTTGGACCAGTGGACAAACAGAAAATAAGTGGTTTGAATTTTCCCAGGAATGTTACGTCATACAGTAAGTAGAAGCAGGTTGGTCCGAAAATCATCATGTGTTTTTAAACTCCACACTAGAATCATTCGGATCATTTCAGCTTTGGAATTGACAATCCAACTTCATGACAACACACGGTGGGATAGAGCATTTTGAGCTTCAGAGATGGATTGATAATAAATGATTACTCAAACGTGTGTGAATGAAATAAAATACAACTCCAGGGATGTTTTTGACGAGGTAACAACATTATAACATAGGTGAAAATGTCAATTTTGTTTAATATAAGACCTTTAATGGGAGGGTTCAGAATTTTGGACAAAGGACCTCATTTCCTTGTGTTGGAAATATGTGGAGACACTTTTTTTTTTTTTTTTTTTTTTTTTTTTAATATTCCATCCAATCCTTGTATTTGCAGAGGTCACTGATGCTAGGCTAGTGCATGTCAATGGCCATAGTTAGCCTGTGACTAAAAACAGTCTTACCCACTCCACAGTGCACCTGAAGCAAAACTATTACTATGCCAGACTGTCAATGTAAATGTCCATGTTGATAGAATCATCTTAGAAGTAAAACCAACCTTGCATTTAAAGGATTTAGGTCCATGGTTGTACTTACTAATAGAAAACTTGGTAGTGGTGGACTGATATATGAGAAAATAGTTCCTCAACATGCGACGATTCATGTGATGCAAGGTTAGTTTTATTTCAAACATTATTCTATCAACACAGACGTTTACATCGACAGTCTGGTGTAATAACAGATTTGCTTTGGGTGCACTGTGGAGTGGGTAAGACTGTTTTTAGTGGCAGGCTAACTATGGCCATTGACATGCACTAGCCTAGCACCAGTGACCTCTGCAAATACAAGGACTGGATGGAATATATTAAAAAGTGTCTCCACACATCTCCAACACTCTGACTAAGTAGGAAATGAGGTCCTTTGTCCAAAATTCTGAACTGTCTCTTTAAATATAATATGCTACATCTTCCAAAACACTAGAGATGACTATCATGGTTGTGTACAAGTTGGTGATGGTTAAGGAGAGTAGAGATAATTTGCTTTTTTGATCTAAGTGCAAAAGTTCCTGGCAAAGTAACTCTGGAATGTCAGGTTAAAGTACGATCCAGGAGGCAGTTGTTGTTTGTAATTTGATTAAAGCCATTACTTTAGTAAGGGAGACTTTAGCTGGGAGATGAGCGTACTATGTTCATTTAGGTTGATGGAAACGCAGCTGGAATACTAGTAGGCTAGATTAAACCACATCAGACATGGGAAGAACATGCAAATGTCCATTAGAGTTAAATGTGTTCTCGGAATGGAACTGGAGACTTTTTTCCCTCTTCTTGGCTTGTATCTCTTCTAGTCTCATACTCTCCTAATCGAACAACTAAGTATTTATGCTATTATATTTATGTATTTTTTAAATTTTATTTTTCAGGCTCAATAATTATCACATTTACCTTTTTTGCACCTGTTGTTGCACATGTTTTTTGCACCTGTTTTTGCACTAACATTTGAATTGGTCAAATAATTAACATCTATGACACACTAAAGATACTACAACTACAGTAAAGACTAAAATGTTAAATAATGTGTATATAAAGTAATTTCAGTATTATTGTATATCGTGGCAATATACTGTGCATCAAAATGTGTTAAACTGCGTTCAGACCAGGGTGTCAAGGCATTCGGTTTACATGCAAAGTTTATGTGGATGTGCATTTAGGGCGTCCTTCATTTTTGCAGCTTGTCTTTAGGCGTCAGCACCGTGAGAATCTGGCACTGACACAGGCAACGCAGCTAAAGACACTCTTTTAACAGCGGACTCCCTCAATGGGTGTGCCTGAACTCAAATGTAAAGGCATCCAACTAGAGGCGTCCATCGCTTTTTTTGACACCGTGGTCTGAACGCAGCTTTACTGTGCAGGCCCTGTGTAAAAAAAGCGGACTAAGTGATTGTGACGTCACCCATAGCGTTCAGTGCTGCTCAATGCCCACAGTTACGGGAGTGAATATGGAGTAAGGCTCTATGTTATCAATAGGATTTTTTGACGGACAAAATAGTGAAAAAAAATAAATAAAATTAGGATCATGTAGAGCGGGTTAATACGAACATTTTAAGCCCAACATGGCGAGGCTCACAGCAGCAGTTACAGAGAGAGGGGCGACAAGATCCTAATGTAAGTCAATTGGAGCCAGGGTCAGAAGGTGCCAGAAGAGCCTCCTGGCGAACTTCCTATTTGGCACACGGTGGCTAGTGTGTAAGCTATGTCCACTCATATATACAGTCTATGGACAGGCCTTATGAGAACACTGTAGAAGCTGGGGGTGCACCACTCCAGCCTTTTCAGTTACAATACCGATATCGATATTTTGACTAAAAGTATCAGTCAAAAACTCAAAAGTAACCGAATATCCGTGTAGAGATGGAAAACCTTTGGCACCTTTTTCCTTAAAACACAAATTATTAACTTAATTTATTTTAAAATTTTTTTTAAAAAAGAAATCCAATTGAACTGCTTTGTATGAATAAAAGCTCAAAGATTATGAGAGGTTCTAGGCCAATATCAGCCTGGAAATAGTCTTTTTACATCCAATTATAGGCTCAACCAGGATATCGCCTCATGGAACCGATACCCTATCCAGTAAGTTTTTCAGTATTGGCAGCAATAGTTGATTCCAGTCCCTACTAAAGGCATCTGCCAGTGATGCTATTTTTATCCAAATAAGCACACTGTTGCATGAGAAAAAAAATAAACTGCTTTAACTATTCCATGGTGTTGTTCATCAATAAGAGTGAAAGAAAAGTGGGCGAAAGACTCAGGGGCGGGGTCTCATGAGGACCACATTGAACCAATTGCATATGACTCATATTTCAGACAGTTTGTAAGTTCAACATAAGAGTGAAAGGAGAAACTAGAGGTATGTTTGCTGCATTATGTAATAACACTGCAGCCAATCCTCAGTCAACAAAAGGGATTCAAGCAGAGTTCAGAATTTAGAAGAGAATTTCATTTATTTATTTTTAATTTTTCTATTAAATTACAATAATTAAAATTCAATTTAATTTTGAAAAGCTCAAAATCACAGCAGTCGCCTTGCAGGATTTAACAAAACAGTTGATTTAACCAAGAGAAAGTTAGAAAATCAAACAGTGAAGCAGTCATTTGTAAATAACAAGCAGATTAACCAGCTAAGTCTGTATTGTTCATGTTTAGGAAACTGAAATTGAAAACTACTTTAACTGTTTTTTTAATAAAAAAAATATACAAATTTGAGATAGATCAATATGAGTAAAAAATACATAATTAATATTTTTTGTCTCCTTGCCTATTGCCCACAGTACAGTCTTGGACTTCATGCACACAAGGGCGTCCTCTTACATAAGACATATTGTAAAAAGCTTTGAGTATTACACTTGAAGTACTCTTCCTGTGCTCCCCCATGTGAGCGCCTGTCCACAGAGACCCCATGGGCAGTGTGCAGATGGTGGACCATGTCAGACGCAGATGCCCACCTCTCATCTGCCACATCTCTGCCAAGACAGAACGCATGGACTGGGCACTGAGTGGGTACAGGGCGGGCACAGGGTGGGCA
The DNA here is from genome assembly GCF_026225935.1 of Boleophthalmus pectinirostris. Taxonomy (NCBI): domain Eukaryota; kingdom Metazoa; phylum Chordata; class Actinopteri; order Gobiiformes; family Gobiidae; genus Boleophthalmus; species Boleophthalmus pectinirostris. The sequence goes on from NW_026571133.1 coordinate 35,132,839, forward strand.
CGGAGCGGGTACAGACAGGAGGGCCCAGACAGGAGGGCAAACATGAAGGGAGGAGCCGCATGATCCAGGCTAATCGCTCATGTGTAATCAGCCATTTTACGTTCAGAGACGCACACCCGGCGTATAGAGGGATTTTCTGCATGAAAAAAGTTGTTAGGCTGTCAATGCAAATGAGCTGGGCAATTATGTATGCTTTAGATTTTCAAATTGAATCAGGATTTCAGGCATGTAACAGTGAGGAATTCATTAGTGAAAATCATTTGAAAGTGTGGCATTTTGTTGTTCTCATTTGAATATAAAAGACATTATTTTTCATTGGTGCACATGCAGTATAGTGAATACAATAACAGTATTATATTTGTACTGCACTTTACAAACCCACATGCCATTATTCATTCAGTCCAAACTCTCTTGTGGCAATCTACTTTTGTAAGACAAAAGTGAAAAAATGCACAGCACGCTAAGAGGGCCAGTGTCCAAAAGTGTTTTTATTTTTAAATAATGTTTCTGCAAAGCAAGAAAAATATCTGACGAAAGCTTTTTTTGCCGAAACGTTATTTAAAAATAAAAAAGCTTTTGGACATCAGCCATCTGAGTGTGCTATGCATTTTTTTTCACTTTTGTCTTTGCTGCTCCTTTCATTTGCACCTCTACAAGAATGTTGGTGTGCGTTTTCTGTTTCTTTTGAATTTACATTTGTAGCCACAGCTGCCCTGAAGTGATCTGGCACAGCAGGATGAATTCTCACCATAACTGTGGATTCACAAACTCACAAGAATCCATTAAGGCAGCATTGTGATGATGATTTGACAAACTAAAGGTGAAAAAAAAAACATACATACAAGACATTAGCCGACGTATTCCAGCCTATTTTAGCTAAAACATGGATTGTTTTATTTTTGAAAAACATGCAAAGGAAAGAGATTTGTGCATTAGTGGAGGAGAAAGATGTCTGCACTTTTTTTTCGACTGGATTTAACTAAAGATTGATTTCGTTGCTTTGTTCCATTGTTGTGATGTAGCCAGGCTGGTGCCACCTAGTGCCTCCACTCCATTTCATTTCTCTCTAGACAAGGTCAGGAATCAGAAAACACTAGACGGTTTGCAATAACCCCGGAAGTGCGAGTTTGGGCACCAACCAATCAGCGAAGAGCCGTATATTCTGCCTTGGCAACGATTTACGAGATCGAGGATTTAAAGCCAGAACAAAGAGAATGTTTGGTGAATTTTATCAAGAGGAAAGATGTTATTGCCCTTCTTCCTACAGGATTTTGGAAAAGCTTAATATACCAGTTAGTCCCGTTAGCGTTGCATTACATATGTCACCAACAGATAGCAGTGATTGGTTAAATTTTTAAAAAAGTACTAGGCTACCCGCTCGACGATAGGAATGAATCCTAATGCTGCGAGGTCAGACTTTTCTATGAAGTGAAACCGACTGATGAATTAGGCTAGTTGTGATGCTCCCACCAATTCAATTCATTGTGGCGTTCTGGCTTTTTCCAAATGCTTCCAGTGAGATCCATTTTGATAAATGTGTAGAACTCAACTGAAAACACATATCAATCTTATGTTAGCCAGATTAGGCCTGACTGATGCCCATCTGTGCCATCAGCCTTTTCTACCACCACCAGTCACTCACAGCACATTCACACCATGCCACGACTGGAGAAGTATCTTGCCTAAGGGCACCACAACAGTATGCATTTGATATAAGTTGGAATGTAAATGACAGTCTTTGGTTTGCACACATAGACTCTGTAAAGAAGTGGACTAAGGGAACGTGACATCAACCATAACGAAAAAACAAAACCAGGATCATGCAGAGTGGGTTAATACGGACATCTTAAGACCAAATGATGAGTCTGACGGCAGCAGTTACTGAGAGAAGGACGATGTGAATTAGAAACAGAGTAAGTACCACACGTACATATATACAGTTCACGGTTGCATAACAGAGAATATAAATTGTACTGTGAATGTGCATTAACATAACTTATGAAACTGGCTTCAGGGTCTGTTTGATAACTCATCTTATAAAACACATGCAGGTATACCTGACATGACTCATCTGAGCATATAGATCAGTTTGGGTACACATTCCACTATTTCCAGAATCCTTTCATGTCTCTCTTTCATTGAGCCGGTGTAAATGAAGCCTTGTTTTGTGGTGGGAGGTGTTCTGATTCATTTGGAGAGCTGTGTAATCTGAAGGAGACTGCCTGCTGGGATCAGTGGCTCACACAGGCCTGATCCTGTTTGTTGGATACATTAGGAGCTTTTATGTTTAGTGCTGTGGAAGGATAATAGTGTCCAAAAGCCCGCTCTCCGCTCAAGGTACACACAGGTCCAGATTGGATCCCAGCCGGGGGTAAAGGTTAATGGAGACGACCCACAAAACAGATCTACCAGCGGAACATCTGCGCTATAGCAGCCCCAGTATCCTAACACTGAGCGCTAACATGTCTGTACAGGTGTCTTGTTGTCTCTATTTATCCAATCAAAATCATGTTTAGAATGGATAAAAACAAATGAGCCACATCTAGTTTACAAGTGTAGTCCCCCGAATAAATTATATAATGTCAACATATTACAAATTTTACATTATACACATTAAGGTTTGTTATGAAACTATAAAAAGTTCTAAAAGTCGATTTATTTACTAACTATTTTTAATCAGTAATTTTGGATATTATGCACATTGAGTTTTTTAAAGGCATACTATGCAGCTTTTCTGCTGTCATGTTACACAGTAGAGCATAAAACATGTCAGTTTAACATGTATTCAGTTGCACTTTTTTATGTATTTATTTTGGGATTTCTAAAAAGAAAAGGAAAAAAAAAAAAAAAGAACATGGATTTTTTTTTTTTTTTTTACTGTCAGCTGGGTAAGTTTAATGGAACCTCCCAAGAGAAAAGCAAACATATCTCCATGGAGACAAGCAGATGGTGGACCTTCTACCAGAAATGTTACATAATAGATCTTTAATGCATAATTTGCACTTAAGTTTGCTATTCCATCTTATGCTCATTAGGCTAAAAAAAAAAACAAAAAACATTTTAAGTGAGTTTAAAGAAGAAACAAGTCTTGTTTTTATGTAACTTTCTTGTCGTGGCACCTTATCTGCTACTACTACTGGAAATCAAAAAAGTCAACATTTACTTTGGAACAATCTACGTGAAGATGGATAGGTTTATCTCCAAAGCTCAAAATACTCTGTTCCATCTTTTGGTGTCATGAAGCTAACTTTTACCTTTAGTTCAATGGAGATTGGCAATTCCAGGGCTGAAATGATGCAAATGATTCTAGTGGAGGTGTATGGAGTGGAGCACTTCCTGTATTACCACATAAAATTACAATTACGAGAGTGTTTTCGGTTTGAGAGAAGAACTCAGCTTAAATATGCAGGATTTGTGAGTTAAACATGTGTGAGTGAAACGAAACTCCAGGTATGTTTAGATGAGGAAACAACATTATAATGTAACCGGGTGGTTGGCAGGGACTAGTTTTTTGTCCTACCATAAAGCGTCCTTGAATGCATCTGCCTGTGCGTGGCTCCCGGTGTCACTGATTAGCGATTAGAAATGCCGCAGGGAGGCAGTCGGGGCTTTTTGGCTCGTAGATGTACATGGCGCATGTAAATAGCAAAGTTGTTTTTCCTGAGAATGTTCTGCTGTTAAAAACTTGCCCTAATATGTGTTAATTATGGAATCCAGAGTCAAGGTGCTGTGTGGAGTTGATGATGATGGCGGCCGCTCCGAATGCACTCCAAGCCCCATGTAGACTGCCCCCCTTCCCCTTTTAAACTTTCGGTAAATGCCTACCTGAAGTTAATTTATTGTTCCCTGTGTAAGAGATTGCCATTGCTGCTTTATTCTTGCTCCTTATTCTTAGTGTTTTTATTTGATGAATGTTGTGGGACAGTAGCTGAGGTCTTAGAAAGGAAGTGCAATATGTCTGGGTTCTCAGTGCAATGCAAGGTTAGACCTCAGGGTTAGCACAAGTCAATTCAGCCCAGATAGACTCTATGCACTTTAACTTAAAGGTTGTATAAAGGATTTTTTAAATAAGTGAAATACAGTGACAGTCCTTTGTCAAATGTTGTGCATGTGTGACACCACCTTCCTCCTCCACAGCTCCCTCAGTAGAAACACCTCCTCCCGCCTCTTTACTCTAGAAATCACGTTTGTTTACATCCAGTGTGTGTTCAGAATTACTGTTGAAGTTTCCTGTCTAGAAGTAATTTAGCGACCGACGCGTCAGTTTTTAGACCCTTCGTCTGCTTCAGTCGCGCCATCGCTAGAAGGAATCTCCAAGAATCACCTCAGTTTGTCTTCGCTCCTTTTCCCCTTCTTCTCTTCTTCTTTCAGCGACCTCAAAAACGGACTTTCTTTTGCGGCGAACTGGTCGTGGATTCTCGTCCGCCATCGCAACAAACTTTGTGCGAACTGAGAGGAAGCAACAGTTTGAAAAAGCCTCTAAGAACCGCCGCATAAACCATGTAATCCCCGCGGGCCACGAGTCAGTTACACTAGAAATGTAGGGAGATTGATTGACACCCTAACAGCCAATAGATAAGGAGGGAGCCTCGTTTTCTATTGGCTGATGTTTATCTGGCCTCACTACGTCCACAGTTGATAGATTTTCATTCTTTTTTTTCTTGGTCATGATAATTACAAGGCTGCTGTGTCTCTGTAATGGTATTTTAGACTTTGCATGACAATAAAAAAAATCCTCCATACAACCTTTAACAAAGCCTACCTCTAATACCATACTTACTCACTTTCCAATTAGCGCATCATTCACGTTTACACAGCACTAGCACTTTAACTTATTGTCATTTGTCCACACTTGTAAATAGTTCACATAGTTTAACGTAAAATGTCTGAAAAATTCGAAAGAAAGCTCATTGTGTTAGATTAGAAGAGGGGGGTGGGACTAAATAAATTATCTTCTTCCCACTCCTTTTTGGGCCAATTTTTTTTATTTAATTTAATTTAATTTATATTAATTTTGTTGTTGTTGTTATTTCTGCTATGATTTCATTAATGTTATGTGTTCCATTGTAATAGAATGTACATTTCTTACTTACTAAATCAATCAGTCAATCAATTTACAAGGGTTGATTTGTTAGTTAGTTGTGAGTCAATTTGTAACTTTTTATACCACATTGACTTTGTCCTTTTTTATTTATTTTATTTATTTTTTTTATGCCAGAATGGATTCTGTGAGTAGTCTAATAAGGGAATCACTCAGTTACAATAACATAGATCAGAAAATACCATAATATAGGCCCTAAAAATACTGTATGACAATAGAAACAGAAAATCTCACCCGTGGATAGAAGCGTTTTGTGCATTTTGTAACCGGTATGTTGTGACACTTGACACTGGCAGGTGCAGTAGGGAGATGTCAGGCGGCATATGGCCTAGAGGCAGGTGAAGACGGTTCTGCTGAGTTCAGATCAGAAGAACAGAGAAGAAGAGAGAGGACAGGTCCCCGTAAGACGAGGACATGAGAAGATGCAGCTGTCTCCACAAAACACGACAGCATTTAGACTCAACAAGACGAGTCATTTTCTACTTTGTCCATCAGTTTTCTCACACACACATTTTGTCTTATTGTTTTATTTTACTTTTTTGCCATTGAAAAGCGACATTATGTAACTTTTTAGCCCAAAAATAGACTAAAATAAAACCATACCCAACTTGCGATGTGAAACCAACCGGTTTTCCATAGAAATGCTGTTCCTTTGGCTACAATATCTCACTGCAGAGGTGGGACCAAGTCATTGTTTTGGAAGTCTCAAGTCTTTGACTTCAAGTCCAAGTCACGTCCCAAGTCAAATACAGGCAAGTACAAGTAGAGTCTCGAGTCACTGGTCCATAAGTCCAAGTGAAGTCCACGTCATCTGCTTCGAGCTTCAAGTCTTTAAACCATCTTAGATTTTTGCATTTTATATGAATTTTAAGATAAATTGTACTTATAGAGTCATAGTATATTTATATATGAGTATTTATAGAGTATATAAGAGTAGTAGAAATGCAATTTTTTTTCCTTTTTAAATGTCTTGACAAGATCTTAGACTACGTTTACACTGAAAATAATCACTGTATCACTGTATTGAAAATGATTTGCATCCAGACATGTCTTTTCTGTGTCTGCAAGCCTTCCCTATCCACACAGCTTTGTGCATATTTGTTTACGTTTTTGAAGAAACGAAACTTAAAACCACATGGCTAATTTGCATAAACTGAGCGCTCAAAAAACAACTCACTATTGTGACTAAAGGACACACCTTAGTCGAATATATATATGTTATTTCTGTGACAGAGGGGTGTTCTGCTGATGGTGAGTCTGTTCTGTGCTTCTCTTGTGTTGGAGATGGTTCATGTTAAACTTTTCAGAGATTATACGTCTACAGGTCATATGCACAGATCATATATATGAATGGACATATATTCTAGCCTCTTAGCGTTTTGGCGGTGAATTACTTCGTGGCGCATAGACCTACATCAGTGTATCAGCGTTTTCAGGCGTCCACACAGTGCCAGATCAGATCTATACTCAGATGAATTCTTGGGAGCTGGCGGCACCAGATTGTTCTCACATCTCCACCAGACCAAGTTATAGGTCAGATCTGGGAAGAGGCAACCACGCTCACAGTCAGAATGTCTGTTTTTTTTTTTTTTTTTAAGCTACAAAACCACCTGCCTGTAATTGAATAAATGTAAGGTAGAGCTGTTTAATCTTGTACTGTGGAACATTCCAGGCAGAACAACATTTCCATAGAAACAAGCAGGTGTCATACCCCCAACGGAAACGTTAAATAGTGCTCCTTTAAGGTATTAGGCCTATTAATTTACTTCTTTCAGTGCATTTAGACTACACATTTTCAAACAAACAACAAAAATTACAATCACCAAAAAATAGAAAAGACAAAAATTACACCAAATACATTATTTCTCCAAATACAGATTGTATCCTTCCATGTAAGTACAGGTTCCATGTTATACCTGTCTTTAATGACCCCTAAAAGTGAGAATCCTTAATGGAAAAGAAAAAAAAAATCATAATAAAATAAATAAAGCATTTGGAATACACTCTGTACTGTACTTTTCATCTTTTTCACATATTTCTTTCTTAAATAATCCAAGTACCATTGCACATGTGCACAGTTTGTTCCAAGAAACACTAATGGCACTCTGCAATTACAGTGGAAAAATAACGAGTTTGCTCAAACTGGCTTCATTTTTTACTCTTACCCCGTGGAACCTTTCAGATATTTCAGACACAAACCAGGGAGACTTTTAACTGTAAAATATGACAAGAATGTGAAATTAGAAATTTTTTGGAGAGAGTTTAAACAGACAAATGAGTGAGGAGTAATGAATAGTTAATCAAAGGGGTAAAATTAGAAGGTACAGATAGAGAGAAAGAGAGACATAGAATTGTTCTAAATAAGAAGTTAAAGCACAAAGTAACGGTCAAAGAAATGACTATGAACAAGTATGAATAAAAAGTATTTAGTATTAGTATTCTACTACTCAAGTAAGAGCAGAGGTGGGTACAGTTACATTTACTAGATTACATTGATTTGAGAAACTTTTCAATTTCATTTTCACTGATTTGTTCTAACAGCATATTCTTTTACTCCTACTTGAGTATTTATTTATTTTTTTAAATTAAAGTGACAGTACAGTTATTGAGGGTAAACATGAGTTCTTCTTCTGCTACTTTCCAGATGTGTGTTAAATTTACAACTATGTTTTCCATATACTGGAGCTTCCAATGTTTTCGTTAAGTGATATACGACTGACATCTCCATACCTCCTTTTTACTTGAGCACGTACAGCTGCCATGAGTTTCCTGTACTATATGTACTTTTGCCTTATACTGTATGTATATTCTCTGTACCAAGGTTTCATGCGTACACATACCCATTCTACTCAATATCATAAAACTATAAATACTGATGGTTTTCTTTTGCCTGGGCCTCCTAGGGCCGCTCACTAAGATGTAACATGGAACATCCTGATGTTATTAAACGTCTTTCACATAACTCTTCATCTGACTACGGATCAATTCTTATCAACCACGTTCTCCCGATAACATGGAGTAAGAATGTTGTAATGTAATTGGAAGAATAAAACAGTAAATAATCACAAAATAATGTATAACTCCATATAATTTGGGAAGAAACACAAATGTTCAAATCGTAGAATTGTAAACTAAAACATAGATTACACTGGGAAGAGTAACCCAGTCCTTGAGTAAGAGTACACTCATACAGGAGAGACAGACAATAAGGTGTCTGGAAACTGCTCAGAGAATTACAAGAATTACAATGTTATTAAAACGTGTATGTTCTTTTTTCAGAAAGTCTAGAGGGTAAAATATGACAGGGAAATGTACTTCTAGAACCAAGTCTAGCAGTGCCACTGTCTCTGCTTGCACTCCAGAAATCTGATCATTTCTGAACTCAAATGACTTGAACTTATAACTCAGATTTGATGTGAGTTATCTCATTTCTATGTGATGTAACTTTGCAAATCATTATGATAAAATTTTAAAAGGAAAATTATTTAAACAAAAGACAAATTAATGTGACAAAAACAAAATTTAAAGACAAAATCTTAAAGCTCGAAAGTGTGATTGGAAGTTATGTAAATTGTAGAATTCCAAATGCAACAGTTACTCAAAATTTTCTATTTGAGAGAAGCAGCCATTTAGCCAGGCTGGCGCCACCTAGTGCCTCCCCTCAATTTAATTTCTCTCCAGCGACTAGGTCAGGAATCAGAATACAACAGACGGTTCGTAAAAACCCCGGAAGTGCAATTTCGGGCACCAGCCAATCAGCAAAGAGCCATATATTCAGTGTCGGTAACAATTACCGAGATCGAGGATTTAAAGTCAGAACAAAGAGAATGTTTGGTGAATTTCATCAAGGGGAAAGATGTTATTGCCCTTCTTCCTACAGGATTTGGGAAAAGCTTAATACACCAGTTAGCCCTGTTAGCAGCACATTACATATGTCACGACCAAATAGCAGCGATTGGTTAAATGATAAAAAGTACCTGCCTACCATCGAGCGAACGAAATCTAAGGCTGCAAGGTCAGACGGTTTGTACAAAGTGAAAGCAAATAAAACCGGCTGATGAATCAGGTTAGCACTCATAGGCAAGACAAGGCAAGTTTATTTGTATAGCACAATTCGTACACAAAGTAATTCAAAGTGCTTCACAGAATAAAAAAAACAACAACATTAAAATCACAATAAAAACAACAAAGAGGGAGAGACATTAATTACATAAATTAGATTAGAGAGAAGAAAAGAAACAACAACACAAGAGAAACAACATTATAACAGTGTAATATGGGCCCTTTACTGTTTCCGATGATCATCTTTCATTTGTGCATTTAAACAAAAATGAGATTGAATTATTAGGCTATATAAATATTAGCTATCAGACTTTTTTCTTACCGCTGTTGAGCTCCATTATCCTTCCACACTCACTCATCAATAATAAAGAAACACAGTCAGAGACATAAACTTTCTGTCAGCTGTATGAGCGGAGGCAGGGGGAGTCTGATGCGAGTGGCTTGGCACGGCCCACCTCTCCATAACTTCACGGGGTATTCATTGTTTCAGCACCGTCAGCAGAATGGGCCTGTGCTCGTTGAACTTGATCCAGGAGAAAGAAAAGTCTCCAGCCTAATGGGAGCGAGCAGAACCAGAGACAGGCTGTAGTGACAGATCTGTGGAGAGAGGAGCACTTGAGGAGCTCGTCACACTGCAAAAACTCAAATCTAGCCAAGTTAAGATGACTTGAATTGAGAAAGTTTTATCATGATTTGAGAAAATTTAACTTGACAAGTAACATGACTGTAGCCTGATTCATCAGCCGGTTTCTACAAAGTGAAACAAAGTGAAACCGTCTGACCTTGCAGTGTTAGAATTTGTTTGCTCGACGGTAGGCGGGTATTTTTTATCATTTAATCAATCGCTGCTATTTGGTTGTGATGTATGTAAAGGAGCTAACTGGTATATTAAGCTTTTCCCAAATCCCATAGGAAGAAGGACAATAATTACCCCTTGATAAAATTCACCAAACATTCTCTTTGTTGCGTCTTTAAATCCTCGATCTCGGGAATCGTTGACAACACAGAATGTATGGCTCTTCACTGATTGGCTGGTGCTCAAACTCCAGGGTTTTTGTGAACCGTCTAGTGTAGGGTGACGAAATGTCTGTTTTTCCCCAGACATGTCCTTTTTTTTGCGTCCTGTCCTGGGCGTCCAGGGTTTTTTCATAAAGTGATGGAAATATCTGGGGTTTCATTTCCTTTCATTGGGGCCATTACATTGAGTGGCTCTCGTAGCTCTCTGTAACTTAGATGGAGCGAGCAGACACAGTCGGTCAGTCTGCAACATGCCGAAGTGCAAATGCGCATTTAAAGGTTGTATAGAGGATTTTTTTAAGGGAAGAGAAATACAGCGACAGTCCTTGTGCGCATTCAGAATTACTGTTGAAGTTTCCTGTCTAGAAGTAATTCAGCGACCGACGCGTCAGTTTTTAGACCCTTCGTCTGCTTTGGTCGCGCCATCGCTGGACAAGATCTCCAAGAATCACCTCAGTTTGGCTTTGCTCCTTTTCCCCTTCTCTTCTTCTTTCAGCGACCTCAAAAACGGACTTTCTTTTGCAGCGAACCAATCGTGGATTCTCGTCCGCCGTCGCGACAAATTTTGTGCAAAATGCGAGGAAGCGACAGTTCGAAAAAGCCTCTAAGAACCGCTGCGAAAACCTCGTAATCTCCGCGCTCGACGAATCAGTTATACTAGGGAGTTTGATTGACAACCTAACAGCCAATAGAAAATGAGGGAGCCTCGTTTTCTATTGGCTGATGTTTATCTGGCCTCAACACGTCCACAGTTGATAGATTTTCGTTCCTTTTTTTTTTTTGGTCATCATAATTACAAAGCTGCTGCGTCTCTGTAATGGTATTTTAATCTTTCACTGACAGTTTGAAACAAAAAAAAATCCTCCATACAACCTTTAACAATGACTTGTACAAGAAATTCCCTGTTTTTCGGCCCAGTCGGGACAAGTGGGAGGCCATGTGCACAGGTTATGAGGTGAGAGTAGCTCAATGTTGAGGCCGCACCCCCCCACCCCCCGGTAAGGTGTCCGGATTTTCACAAACGTAAATATGGTCACCCTAGTCTAGTGTATTCTGATTCCTGACCTATGAAATTGAGCAAAAGCAATAGGTGGCGCCAGCCTGGCTAACTTGATCTACCAATGGAACAAGACTTTTTGTACTTCAAATAAGAAAATACATCATGCTACATTTAAAGGTGCATTGTGTGACTTTTCTTGCTTTTCACCATGGAGATGTTATGGTTCTTCTAGGATGTTTCACAGTGTGGTATTAAATCTTTGTGGAGACCAAACCAGACCAAGTTTAAAGCATCTTCAGGCGTGTTTTTGATGAGGGAATAATGTTATAACATAGTATAAAGTTAATTATTTTGGGTAATACTTCCCAATACTTAAACTGACTTTTTCAAATCTTTTAACCATGTTTTAATAGTTTTCTCTTCTTATTTACCAGAGATGGGTAGAGTAGCCAAAAACTATACTCATTTTACACACCGGTTCAAACTGGCATTCCCATTTTCTACAGTGTCACTTTTTATTTGTTTGTAAAGTGTCTTTGAGTGTCCAAAAAAGCACTATATAAGTCCGATTCTTATTGTACTTCAAAATAATATTACCCAAGGACAAAGTAGTGGTCCAAGAAATGACTCAGAGCAAAACAATATTTGGTTCTGTTCAAGTAAGAATAACTTAAAGAGAAACTTTCACGACGTAACATCTGATTCATAATTTGAAGTTAATACTCAAGAGTAAAACAGTATTTGGGAAAAGTACTGCTTAAATAGGAGTACCGTATTTCCGGGCTATTAGGCGCTCTGGATTATAAGTCTGGTTTTAGAACTTTTTTCACAAATAAACCACACTGGACTTTAAATGAAACACAACAGTTGGATGGGTCAGTCGGACTTTGTTTGATGCGTTCACAGTGACTCTCGGGTTTGTTCAGTTGTGGCGTGTAGGGAGGGTGCTGTCTGGGACCGCTGGATTGTTGGTGTGTTCGCAGTGACTCAGTTGTTCAGTTGTGGCTAGAAGTGGCACATTGCACTCGTTTTTTTTGGTTCGTTCCTCCATTCCGTTCCTCGTCGGCGTGGAGTGATGAGCGTGGCTGCGGGTGTGTTTCGCTGTGCGGTTGCTGTCTGCAGTGGTGCGGCTTTGTAGTTTACTGAAGTCGTGCTGGGACACCTGAGTGGATTCGTGTATGGGGCGCTCTGGATTGTGGGGCGTGCGGTCATTATTTTGATGTTGTTAGAGGCTTAAGAGCCCGGAAAATACGGTAATTAAAGAGTAACTGTCAGGACGTAACATCTGATTATTCAGAATTTGAAGTTAATGCAGTTGGAAGGACAAAATATTCAGTGAACAAAATCTGGTATTTTCAAAAGATAACACAAAAACGAATGAGATAATAGAAGCAATCATATATGAAGGAGTAGTGCATTATGAAGGATTACTCAAACATGTTGTCAGAATGAAACAAAACACCACTCCGGGTTTGTTTTGAGGAGGTAACGACACATCAGCATGGCTAAAAGCTCACAAGAGTCAATTTTGCGTAATATAGGGTCATTAAAATTTGTTTAAAAAGTAGACATAATGAATTCGAAACTCAAAATACAGAAACAAATCTTATGTTATAAGTTAATGGAAACAACATCTACTACATCACAAGTTTTACTGACCAGTTCTCTGTCCGCACATTACAGTTGGTCAAGAAGGCTCACTTTACTGGACTCTTGTTGCTTTTGGAATCCCGTGTAAAGTTTTATTGTTTGTTTTTTTAAGTGTCTGGCACCTTTGTATTCATGTGAAATGCTTATTCTGCACACTCCGGGCAGTGTACTAAAGTCTGCTTAGTGCTGCTCTCGGATTGCCCCAGGTCTACACTGAAAAGCAGAGGAGTCAGAGCTTTTTCTGTGCCTGCTCCTAAACTGTCTTTCTCCTGGACGTAATAGACAAAATATGGCTAAAGATATTTTTTTTGTTTGTTTGTTTTACCTGGACTTTTAATTCAAACTGATTGACGCATTGTTGCAACATATACTCAATTATTTTGAATTTAAACTTGATATGTCTTTTTAAATGTTTTATCATTAAACAGTTTATTCAATTAAAGATCCCATATTATGCAAAATTTTGTCTTCTGAGCCTTAAAGGGGCACTATGTAACTTTTTGGTTGCGGTTCCATCACGTGCTTGTTTCTAGGGATACGTTGTTGCTCTGCTTGGAATGTTCCACAGTGTGACCAGGACGGGTAGAGCGGCTGGGTTGCAGTGAGGTACAGATGATGATGTAGACAGGTTTAGCTTGGTCCACAGCTTTTTTTTTTTTTTTTCTCCAGAAAGTGCTCTGGAGCAAAAGTGCGGTGTAAAACAAGAAGGTGCAGGAAGCATACATGCATCCTGAATTTCAGACTTCCGGTCATCGTGCGATGCATACTGGGAAGGGTTCTGTGAAAAAGTGAGCATCAAACTGCCATGTTTGACTTCCCAGTGGGATGTGTCTATTGTCAAAGTCGACCTTATCAAGTCTTTTGAACCATATCGCTGTTTCGCTGTTTCTTGTTCTGATATTGTCATGTTTTAGTTATGGGATTCGGACATTGTAATTGTTGGATGTCCTAACAGTAGAAAATGGCTCTAGAAGTTTGCAAACTCCATAACTGCAAAAGGGAATCAGATGTGTGTGACTGCAAACCTCTGTTCAAACTGTTTCCCTTCCCAACAGAATTGAAAAATAGTGGAAGGAAAAGGCGATGGGCAGTATTGACACATAGGAAGGACGAAAAAGGTAACCTTTGGTTGTCTTAGAAACCATCCCGAATTTGCAGCAAACAATTTGTATGTGGAGGGCCATCAAAGCAAAATCAAATGTCCCGAAGACAAACAGGCTGAGCTAGCACGTTCTTGTTCTTGTGGCTTTACAGCAGCATCACGTCTTGGTCGCTTTGCAGTGGAAATTGTTTCTTGGTGAACAGCTGGTGCCTTTCGCTTTGGCAATGACTTTTTATTCGTAACAAAGGTTGAGCGAAGGATCGGGATTTTGCTTTGTTGGCGCTCCATATACAAAATGTTCACTGCAAACTCAGGATGATTTCTTAGGAGTGGTAGTTTTCTTGTCAGATGTAGTTTTCAAGTTAACATCTACCTTTTACCTTTTGTTTAGTAGAGATTGGAAATTCCAGCACTGAAATTATCTAAAGGATTCTAGTGAAGCTTTAAAACACAGTAGAGCACTTCCTGTATTACCACATGACATCAGAGTGTTTTCCATTTGTGCGTTAAACATGAGCAAATGAAACAAAACACAACTCCAGGTCTGTTTGTGATGAGGAAACAACATCAAAGCATAGATCAGAAAATAGAATAAAACGTCTCTTTAATATAATCATTTTATCGTGTATGTATCCAGGGATATCACAGATGTGCAGCACTTTGGCGCTTGGTATCTGGGTTTATTTTCTTTTTTGCTATCTCTTTTTTTTTTTTTTTTCTGTCCAAGCCAAACATAAACACACAAAATGTTTTTTTAACAAGATCATCCTCCACATGTGGGCACCATTGCGTGACATTGTACCATTCGTAGCATCTAAAATACACTCACACTATCTTGTTTATTCCCCTAAAATGAAAACTAGTGGCCCAACGTTTGCAAACTTTCCTTTCCACGCTCTATTAAACTATTCACAGCAAGTCACGTAGCAACTGGCAAAATTTATTCATTGCCTTTAATGTCGATCCAGATGGTCCCCGAGTCTGTTCACTTTTTTCACTCAAACATAGTAATGTATATTTATAAGACAAACACGACTGCATCACGACGTGCTCTAGCATGTGGCTTTCTACTATAAACCAAAAAAAAAAAAAAAAAAAGTCCTATTTGTAGTTTTCAGATTCTACAATGTGGTGATGTCCTGCTCCCAGATGAGGGGGCAAGAGCCACTTTTTTCCTTTACGGACATAAAGCTAAAAATAAGCACTTACCAAAAAATATGAAACTACTTTTTTTTTTTTTTTTTTTGTGAAAGGGAAGGAAACTATAACTTAAGAGGCTTTTTAAATTTTAAAGTGCCTTATACTCGAACGACTCGGAAGAGTTTTTGCATCTCTGTTTGTGTTGTAAAATTATGGAACAGCTTGAAAACAGAACTAAAACTTTTTCCAAATATACATGTTTTCAAATGTGCAGTTGTTGTTGCTGTTGTTAGATTTGTACTGAAAAAGGGGTGGAGTTAAATAAGTATTTACTTCCTCCCACTCCTTTTTCGGACGCAAGTAAAATCTGCGTGACATTTATTTTTGCTTATTATTATAGAAAATAAACATTTATTTTTTGTGTTATATCTATGTATTTACATTTTCTGTGTATGTTCTCTGTATTACTGACCCAATAAACATTCATTCATTCATTTACAACTGTGTCAAAACGTGTTATTAGTTTCACAATTAATCGATGAAAATGTACACCTTCAACCTTCTATCTTCTAAATTCCTTGATGCATTGGTTTTAGTTGTTGTCCCATGTGAATATTGTGTAGTATTTGGTACAACACCCACAGGTAATTTGGAATACAGTTTATTTGTGTTCATTATTATTGTCTTATAGAATGGGGATTAGAGTTGAAATGACTTGAAGCTCAAAGCAAATGACTTGGACTTGACTTGGACTTATGGACCAGTGACTCAAGACTCGACTTGGACTTGTTTGTATTTGACTTGGGACTTGACTCTGACTTGAGGTCAAAGACTTGAGACTTACTTGAGACTTGCAAAACAATGACTTGGTCCCACCTCTTTTTAGGGTTAAATTGAAAACCTTTTTAAACCTTTGTGTGGTATGGGAACTAAGCTTGAGAAAAGGGTTATTTTATTTGATTATTTTGATCATATTTAAAACACACACACATAAATATACTGTATATTTTCTTATTGTATATGGAAAATGTTGTATTCATTGTTATAAGTGGACTATTACCAATCCCAATATATTTCAGTTCAAATGCAATCTAAAATATGACTTGAAATCTTTAGAAAACCTTCCAAATAAACATACTACATACACGTTATCTATTTATAAAGAACTGAAATCAATGTGAATCATTTAACTACTCCTATGTCTTGTCTTCTTTGTGTATTTTGTTTGTCTGTTTTCCTGTATGTATGTTTATATTAGGGATGTAACAGTAACTGAAATATCATGATATTGTATCGTCAAAGTTCTCACAATAATATTGTGGACCATCACAATATATCGAATTACAAGTCTCTTTGCTTAAATTAAGAGTTATGATGCAGCAACAGCTCTTAGTTCTTTGGATAAAGTCTTGTCAAGGCATTTTAAGAGGAAAACATAGCATATTCACAGTTTTTTTTTATCCTCCACAAAACATAGCAATAAATATTGTACCGTGAGATATATATCATGAAAATATTGTACTGAGAGATTTGAATATTGTTACATCACTAAATATGAGTCACCCAACCATATTGTGAGCTTTCCCACGATATCGCAATAAGTATCATAATGTGAGGTTCATACCATGACAATATCGTTTATAATGATTTGTTTGTCATAATTTGTATGAATATATGCAATAAATTTGAACAAAAATTTTTTTTTTTTTTTTTTCCCCCCGCACAAACATGGTACTTAATCATTTCTATTAGTCACTAGAACTTAGATTTTATTTATTTTTTTTTCTGCCCCCATCTGTATTAAATAAAATAGGCCTATAGAATCGTGTGATGTCATCTGAAACACAGCAATAACTCTACACTGAAGCGAGCATATGTGGCAAAAATGTACTACAAAAATAAAAGTACGACCTCATCTGGCACCATGGGGTGTAAAAACCACGAGTTATGGTGGCGATTTAAAAAGTAGAAGTAGTAAAAGTCTTCGTTGGGAGTCAGACTGCGTATGGAGATTTCAGGACGTTAGTTTTAATGCTGATCCAGATGGCGCTCATTTGAACAGGTTTAAATAAAGCAAGAATCGTAACCTCTCGGAATGAAACAATGAATGCTTGTGTAGGCCGATAAAGTACTTTGGAGTTTACATTGTGGATGATAAAAGAGGATTTACAAAGTTCAAATGTGTAATTTGTAGAGGTGGTTGTGGAAATGTGTGAAAAATAAGCGTGATAATCCTTTCATGGTGCAAGCGGTTTCCCCCATCAGCTTCAAACATGCATAGTTGTATAGTAGGACAAGTCAAATGCAAATAATATATATTTCTAGGGAGACAATAAAGTATTTTACTTTCTTAAAAATGTGAAAAACACTTTACAGCGGTTAGTTAAAGTGCTTATATGACGCTATTTTCTGGTCTGTTATAATGTTGTTTCCTCATCACAAACAGACCTGGGGTTGTGTTTTGTTTCATTCACACAAACCCTGCAGATTTAGGCTGAAAACACTCTGTTACACCTTGTGATGTCATGTGGTAATACAGGTGTTTGTGTTTTTAAATTCCATACACCTTCACTAGAATCATTTGGATAATTTCAGACCTGCCATTGCCAATCTCTATTAAAGTAAAGATAAAAGGTGGCTGTTAACTTGTAAACTATCGCTTCATGACATAACAAAGTAGAACAGAGCATTTTGAGCTTTGGAGATGTAGATAGACTAAAAAGAAAGGATTTCTCAAACAACTATGGATATGTTTTTAATTAATCATTAATCATTGCATTCATATAGTGCCTTTCAAGATATTCAAAGTGCTTTACAGTTCATTATTCATTCACTCAACACTCAGTGGTGGTAAACTACTACTGTAGCCACAGCTGCTGATCTGATGGAAGTGAGGCTGCCAATCTGCACCACTGGTCCCTCCAACCACCACCATCTCTCATGCACACACCACGTTCATACTAGGCAATGTGGGTGAAGTGTCTTGCCTAAGGACACAACTGTTTTTTGCCACTGGTGCCCCCCTGTGGTACCTGGAATTTCCAGTGGTCTCCCATCCTCATCCATTTTTGACAAGCTCACAAGATAATAGTAAGTACTAGTTTTTTTTTTTTTTTACAATCATTCTATGTGTTTATAAGCTTGTCTCCCTACTTTAAACACTCCTGGTTCTTGGAGGATAAAATTATTTGTAATTAGACACTGACAGCACAGTGGCATCATTTTGACTCTTATAGTTACATTATATAACTTTTCTGGTGCAGGGTCCCGTAAATTCTTTTTGGAGATGTTATTACTTTGTCTAGCATGTTCGATTCTCCGCTGAGTTGGTTACATACACAAACAGACCGTTTTAAAGAAGAAATCGGTACCATGGAGAGCTCCTCTGTGAACACTCTCTTGTTGCGGGGCGTTGTATAGATTTGGACCACAGAAAACGTGTCTGTGTGTGCATTGTTGCTGGGAATAGTCGTGCAGCGGGGATCAGCACCATGGACAGCTCATGTGTTTCTGTGCGGTGCTATGGACAGTTCAAACTAATTACATAGTGTGAGAACACAAATAATAAATGAATAAATAATAATAATCCCCCTTCAACTGTTTAATTTCTGGTGCAATGTTTCCCTCTTATGCAACAACATAAGAAAACTAAAACTAAACCAAAATAAAACATATATACAGAGATATTTTGCTGTGTTTTCTCTGTAGTTTTTCTTTGACCAAAAGATTCTGCTGTCCTATAAAGGGACCAAAAGTTACAGCAAAAAGGCCAGTTCCAGTGTCAAAGGAGCTCTGTTCTGGTTTGTCAGCACCATGGACAGCGACAGACACAAGCAGCTCTT
Source organism: Boleophthalmus pectinirostris (assembly GCF_026225935.1). NCBI lineage: Eukaryota > Metazoa > Chordata > Actinopteri > Gobiiformes > Gobiidae > Boleophthalmus > Boleophthalmus pectinirostris. The sequence goes on from NW_026571133.1 coordinate 35,151,753, forward strand.
TGCTAGAACAAATTTGCAAAACAAGTTTTTTCCCTCCACTTTTTATTTATTTATTTATTTCATTTTATTTTTACAGACAGCATTTAAAACAAAGATTTATTACCTGGTTCCTGAAGGATTGACCAGTTTTTTGTTGTTGTTGTTTTACTATTGTTAACTTTTTTTTTCTTCTTGTTGTTTGTTTGTTTGTTTGTTTTAACTACAACAACCTATCAAAATCAAATTGAAATTGCAGTTTGAGTCTTTTTGTAGAAGAATTATGTTGTGCTTATAGTTTATATCTTTGCAAACATGTTCTGAAATGCACAGGGTTTTGTTATGAGTGCATCAGCTCATATTTCAGGCTCCTCTTCAATGTTAATGTTCTTGGAGTTGGACAATAATCCAAACTATGAAAACACATATCGCAAATCAAATCATAAACGCCGTGTTTGTCTGAAAAATTGTTTTTAGAAATTTATCCAAGAAATTGTCCTGCCCTAGTACTTAAAAACTTTGCGGTTTGCCAATTGAGTCGTTGCAAATTGGAATTTCGATTTTGATTGCGATTCATCTTGCAGCCCAAATCTTTGAAGCTATTTGAACTACATTCTCCAGCTACCTCCTTCTAATCGTATGATAATTTTAATTTTATGATTATTTATGTTTTGATTTGTTTTTATAGTGATTTTAATGTTTTTCTTATTCTGTAAAGCACTTTGAATTACTTTGTGTACAAATTCTGCTATAAATATACTGCCTTGCCTAATTCCTTTAGACTCAACACTCATTACTATTTTATTTTTTTTTTTTTTGACTATGTATTTTATTTAAATGTATATTTATTTAAATATTAAACAGGCCACACACATATATACATAAATAGTGTGGGGTAAACATTTCTTCATACAATATACATTTATATTCGAATGGATAAGCAAATCAAAACAACTTTCTGTAATTTATATCAACCATTTTTGCTTAACTGTGATCGTATCAAACTGCTGTTGTGATTATGGGTGTGTACAAAAAATAAACTGAACTGAAATGCTACGAATAAAAACAAATCTTGCAGTTGAATTTGCATAACTCTGCTACAGTTCGGATTACTTCCCACATCCATCCGTACGTACTCATCCCTCTGGACTTACTCCCTACCGCGTTACTCTAACCGATTCTAACAGGAGCCCACATGCCATTGCACAACTTCTTCCGCACTGACTGATGTGATGTACGGCTCTCCCGCAGTCATGTCTCCTGCCTCCTCCCGATACCACGTCTGCGCGCGTATCCATGTCCTTCCAGCCACACGTCACCTCTCCTCACGGCGCACAACACCTAACCCACGATAGAACACGTTGGATGGCGCAGTCCTTCGCTTTCACCCTTTCTCTCTCTCTCTGTCTCTCCCTCTCCCTCTCTCTCTCCATCTCTTCGGGTCGCAGTCTCGCCAGAAGAGGGCATTATTAGGATTCTGCCTGACAAAGTTGCTGTGACACACGGTAGATTAACAACACCGGATCGTTTCCCGTTCCCAAATCTCCTAAAAATCTCCAGAGACAACGCAGGGAATACGAGCGAACGGTGCGTGCGCAAAAAACTGGATTTGTTTGGAGGTAATTTACCGGCGTGTGAATGTCGCTACACTCAACGACAGCAGCGGCAGCGTCGGAGACTTGTGGATAACGCTGTGGTAGTTCGCACTCTGAGCATCCTACAGGAATAGAGCCCGTGTCGCTCGCTTTGCCTTCGCTGCTCGGAAGAAGAGGATTCGCCTTGGGTTTTCGTAACTCTCCAACGGAAATTTTCTTAGATTTTTACGCAAAACCAAACTGGATTTCTTCCCTTTCCCGCGCGCGTAACAGTGACACGAATTTCTGGATGTGTCTTTACGAGCTTATGCGTCAGATGCGGTACTCTTTTTGGCTGTGACTTGAGAGAGAGGAGGAGAAAGGAAAAAAAAAAAAAAAAAAAAAAACGCACGAAGGAGATTTTTGTTGATTCTTTTTTTTTTTTTTTTCAATTTCATTTTCCCTGTAAATGTTATCTGGAGTTTTTTAAACGCTGGCTGGATGTCTCACCGTTTGATTGTGGAGTTTAATTGAATGACAGTGATTTCGTTTTGGCGTAAGAAGTGCACCGACGGATAAGATTACGCACCGGGAGAGTTTTTTCGCCTTGCCTCGCTTCGGATCCGGGGGGGGAGAGTCCAGACCGGTGCTTGTTGTGGATCGGGACGGTGCCGTTGCGTGCGTGGGAGCGGGTCATGTGGACTACCAGAAGCCGTTGAAAAACCTGTAGGCTGGGGCTGATCGAAAAGCGGATATGGGTAAGTTTGTCTTTATCTACTTGCTTCCACCTTATGTGCGTATCTTTACCATCCAAACGCGTTGGTTGGGGTCTCCATAACGCATCCACTGTGCCATTATTAGTCAGGGCTGGCTGCGACGTCTTGCCACGATTCCTTACCGTTGCCATACACGACTTGTGGGTTGCTTCTGTTTTCCAGAATTACGCAAACATCTCCTCAATCTCCTTCTTGGATTATCTAACTCAATGTACCCTTGCAACTCCACTGAGGGTGTCTCAATTTTTTTTTGTCACATCCTGCTATGCTAATCACGATTTTGGAACGCTGGAAGCCGCTCAACTTTACAAAGCGTGGTGCTACATAGTAATAGATGATTTGGCTTAAAATGTGTGAGTAGAGGGAGGACTGTGGCCAAGTCTGTTTTGTCTGAGACTAAAAAAACAAAATATTAGCTTTAATTTCAGTTTGGGAGACGTGCACTGTACTGCTTTTGCTTTAGGGACAATCAAAGGGTTAAATCCAGCTGCTCCTGGTTTAAAGGTGCAATATGTAACTTTTCGTGTGGAGGGGTTTGCTACCTAATCATCTTTTTTTCTTTGCGTACAGTGTTCCAAAGCTTTAAGCCGTTTATTCAATTACAGACAAAAATTTCTCAGATCTGCCCTGTAACGTCTGGTGTCTGGTGTTTCAATGAGGATGTATGAGATTAATGCCATGCTGTGGAACATTCCAGGCAAAACAATAACATCTCAGTGGAGCCTAGAAATAGAATGGAATACAAAAGCTTATAGGTGACAGAAATTTGCTAATGAGCCTTTGTTTTGTTTTGTTTTTGGGTCAATTGCAGTGGACAATTTTCCTACAAGTACAAGAAAGTACATTTTATTTACATACTATAAGAAAATGTGTACAATCTTGTGTAGGCGTGCATGATTTGGGAAAAAAAGAAAAAAAATCGAATCCCTGACAAGCATGTGCAGTTTATGTTTTAATAATAGGTTTGCATTTTAAATTCATCCAGGAGTATTGACAAAAAGACTGACACACTCACACAAGAGTCACATTTCAGAACATGTTGTCACAGTTCGAAACTACGGGGTTAGAAGTTTTAGTAAGCAGAATGAAATTGGATATTAATGATACTGTATCAAAAATCAAACTGAAATTACAATTTGAGTTGGCACAATTATGAAATCCCAAAGACTGCAGTTCGTTACATCATAGAACGTCCTTTACAAAGAACAAAATGCCTTGTCTTTTTGTAGAAGAATTACGTTGTACTTGTAGTTTAGATCTTTGCAAACGTGTTCTGAAATGCATGGGGTTTTGGAGTGAGTGCATCAGTTTGTATTTCTTTGGTCTTCGCTTAAATGTTGATGTTCTTGGAGTTGTTTACAATGTGCACTTCGAAAGTAATTGTAAACGCGATGTTTGTCAAAAAAATCTTACTTAGAATTAGATTGATCCAAAAATTGTCCAGCCCTTGTCTTTGTGATTTGCTAATTGCGTCTATTCAAATAGAAATTTCGATTTTTTTTTTTATTGCTCTTGGATCTTGGATGCTATTTGAACTACATTCTCCAGCTATCTACTTCTAATTCCTCTAGACTCGACATTCAATAACAATTCTGAATTAAAACACTCTTTCTTCAGACAATCCAATGTGATTTTCAACATTAAATAACAGTCCTTTCTTTTATATTAACATGTGTCTCTTAAGTCTCTCATACTTGTTCTGATTCAGAAATTACTCAGGAAAGCTTCATTTCTGTTTGGAAATGTGACTTTTTCGTATTGACACCTGCTCAAATGAGTATGTAGTTTCGATACTAGTTTTACTTCTGACAATCCTAATGTGAACTGCAATCTTGAGCTAGTACCTTTTAATTCCCTTACTATCACACTCCCACTAGTTATCCAATTACCCCAAAACAAGCGATCCTTTTTCATGGCCCTGCTCGCACTTTTTCTTACCGTGTCTTGTCCCGTGTTATTGTCCGGGGAGCCCTAATCAGCGTCGGCCATCTTTAACCAGTATACAAATGGCCAAGTTCACTGGGGCTGCCGTGCCATTAATTGTAAGGCCCATGATGTATTGACCGCACCGGGGTCAATACTATTCCACAGCACATCGCATTCTGCCATACAGCGAGATGGGGAGAGCTGCGGGGGCTGAGGTTCAATGGAAGTGTGTGGAGAAGGGGGGTCATAATGATAAAAGGACAAAAACGCTGCACGGGTTGTTAAATTGAAGGACCTATATTATGCAAAATTGACTCTTGTGAGCTTTAACTCATGTTGCAATATTGATACGACGTCGACAAACATTCCTCGAGTTGTGTTTTGTTTCATTCACACTTGTCTAAATAATCCTGCATCTACAAATTCAAAATGCTCTGTTCCAACTTGCACTGCAACAAACAAAGTCTAGCCAAGATAAGATGACTTTTATTAAGAAAGTTTGATCATGATTTGAGTAAATTTCACTTGACAAGTAAGATGATCTGCCAGTGGAACAAGACTTTTTGTACTTTAAATGTGAAAATGCAACTTGCTACACTTAAAATAAGAAAAACAACTTTTTTTTTTTTTACTCTGAGGCTACGTTTATATGATGACGGTCTGAACAGAAGACGCACAAATGGAAAAAGTTTAGATGAGCGTTTTCGGGAGGAAATCTGCGTGCATGTGGTGAAGCAAAAGTGTGTGGAATTCAATTGGGTATGCATGTACTTAAAGCACCAAGGGCATCTTTGGACATATGAAGTTTTCACACCATGCATTTTCATCAGCGACTCCTTCCACAAAGTTGTCCCACCATTGACTGGTTCTCCCAGGTCTCGTCCATATCCGTCTGCCTCACCTGCAACGAACTAGTGCATCCAGAATTTGGCAGAGGTGACTGCAGATCCTTCTTTGTTCACTAATAGTATCTCTGCGTATTCTGTACATTTGTAGGGATGTGTCCTGTAAGTTTATTAGAGCTGCCAGAGCATCTTGAAGGTCCGACGCATGGAAATGATCCGACATGTTTGTTTCTGTGTACTGTATGTAGGTGACGTAAATGCATACGCGATGTGAGCAGATCTGACCAGAGGTTTGCATCTTGGGCAGTGTAGACGGAAACACTAAGGCGGAGCGTATTCAACTTTTCCACTCTGGAGGGTGGTTTCAAATTTTTGCGTTTTTAAGCCCCTAAAACACCGTCATCAATTTTTACCCGCAAGCATTCTCATGTAAACAGGCCCTTAAAGTAAGAAACAAAATCTAATGTTGCTTGAATTACGAAAAACACCCTTATCCCATTGGTAGATCATTTTATTTGTCAAGCTGAATCTACTCAAATAAAGTAAAATGTTCTCAGTTTAAGTCATTTTAATTTAACTATTTATTGTTTTGTTTTGTTTCCAGTGTGTGATGTGGTGTTATGATGTGGCAGTTTTTAAATTAATAGCAAACATTTATCTTTATTTTTGTAGATATTGGGAATTCCAGGGCGGAAATCCAAATCCAAATGATTCTAGTGAAGGTGTATGGAGTTTAAAAACTGTATTACCACATGACATCACAAGGTGGAACAGAGTGTTTTCTGTTTGAGAGAAGAACTCTGCCTAAATATACAGGGATTGTGTGTTAAACATGTGTGAATGAACCAAAACACAACTCTGGTTATGTTTTTGACGAGGAAACATTATAACATAGATTAGAAAATACCCTTTAACCGTGGGATGTTTCTGGGCAGCAAAATCAGGTAACGAGAATAATCAGATAAACATTAGCTCTGATTTTTGGTCTGTGTTTACATGCACAAAAGGAATCTGACATATCTGATTAATTTGGAACACAAACTGCAATGATTTTTTTTTTTTTCCAAAACATTTTCTCTCTTTTATTTCTCTGCCACATCACTTTGCCATTTTTGCATAATTGTCCTGGTGACATGTCCTCCCATCAGATCTAACTGTCTGCATGGCATTTCAATAATCTGACAGCTCCAGAAATCAGATAATGGTCAGGTTTTGTGTGTGGTGTAAACATAGCCTTTGATAACCCATTATAGTAACATGGAAAAGCCTAACAATATATTTTTTTAATTATTCAGTGAATCATCCTGGTCTATTAACAAAAGCCTATTGATTGTATTCACTGTTTGCATGTTGAGTTACTGTAACATTTAAAGTACCAGCTCTGCCGATAACTACACACAGAAGCTCAAAGGAAGTGTAATAAAGACGATCTAGTGATGTGACATTCGTGACTGAGCCGGTGTTCAGTCGAAATGAGCTTCCTGCAGTCTCAATCGACAGTGACGTCTATTCAGTCACATTGCCCCGTCGAAATGAGTGAATAATGGTGATTCTACAGTGGGAGCATTCTTCGATGGTTAAACTGGCCTGTCGATATGTGCTGCCTTTAGTCTGAGCCCTATTTCAGCAACTGTCCACATGAAATACTTATCATATTCATATAAATGAGTTGAAATTGTACATAAATTACGTTTAAGGTCTGATCATGGTGTGCAAACAGCATCAAACTCACTGCCTCTAATCCGAAGAAATATGTTGTAAAACTGAGGTCAGGGTTTCGCTTTATTAGATCTATACAACTGTACACGGAAAAAAAATAAGCTCAATTATTTCGACGGGGCAATGCGACTGAATAGACCTCACTGTCGATAACTACACACAGAAGCTCAAAGGAAGTGTAATAAAGACGATCTAGTGATGTGACATTCGTGAATGAGCCGGTGTTCCGTCGAAATTAGCTTCCTGCAGTCTCAATCGACAGTGACGTCTATTCAGTCACATTGCCCCGTCGAAATACTTGAGCTTATTTTTTTGGTCTGGTTTGATAAAAAGGTTTAATGCAATGTGAAACATTCCAGACAAAGCCTCCATGGAGAAAAGCATGTGACAGACACTCCACCAGAAAAGTTCCACAACGCACCTTTAAAAGAACCTTGAACGGCTCTTTGAAATGAACCAATCCAAAAGACTCGGATCCTATAAAAGAGCTGAAATTCCCGTCACTAGAAGACACGTTTTTGGAGGTGGCTTAGCCAATTTTTAAACTAAACTAAACTATAAAATACCAAACACACTAAAAAATAACTGACTGACGTGATTTTAGTTGGTGCAAGAGTAAACTGAGTTACCTTGGGTCAAAGTTCATGTAAAAGAAGAGATACCTGTGCCCTCATTTTGGCCAGCAAGCTTGTAATGGTCATGCCCTTTCACCTTAACACAATGTTCTGTTCCTCATTATAACACCCGCTGTAGTTAAACACACAAAAAAAAAGGTTAAATATTGATTTTGCTTGAATTTATGTATTTGAATTCATGTTCATTTATGTTAGCTGCCAAATTAGTGGTAAAACACTTGAAGGTGTTGTTTTTCCAGAACTCATTTGCTCTTTTGCATCGCGCCCGTGCGTCTTTATAGATTGATAGAAGCCCACACAAGGAGAATATGCAAATCCAAATAGAAAGAGCCACCAAATATGAAGAAAAGGTTTTGTTTTTGCATTCTTCTCATAGGACCTATTTACTGTGTGGAAACTGTTCAGACCAAAATTCCACTGTGCCTCCTTACATTGTTGGTTTCATTTATCAATTTTACATATTTTTGTTGTAACTGATTTGATCTCTCTCTCACTTTCTAGCTGTGTGTCTTTTCTAGTGTATTTATAATCCAAATTTAAAGGGACATCTTGGAATTTTAGACATAGGGCCTCATTTTCTAGTGAGCCAGAGTGTCGGAGACGTGTAGAAACATGTTTCAAACTAGTCCATCCAGTCCTTGTATTTGCACAAGTCGCTGGTGCTAGGCTAGTGCATGTCAATGGCCATAGTTAGCCTGCCACTAAAAACAGTCTTACCCACTCCACAAAACACCCGAAGCAAATCTATTATCTACACCAGAATGTCTGTGTTGATAGAATAATGTTTGAAATAAAACTAATCTTGAATCCTGCATGAATCGTCGCATGTTGAGGGACTATTTTCTCATATATCAGTCCGCCACTGCCAAGCTTTCTATCAGGAAGACATAAATACTTCAAATGCAAGGTTGGTTTCACTTCTAAAATTATTTTTTTCCAACACAGACATTTACATCGACAGTCTGGTGTAATAATTGTTTTGCTTTGAGTGTTTTGTGGAGTGGGTAAGACTGTTTTTAGTGGCAGGCTAACTATGGCCATTGACATGCGCTAGCCTAGCACCAGCGACCTCTGCAAATACAAGGACTGGATGGAATATTTAAAAAAGTGTCTCCATGTGTCTCCAACACTCTGGCTCACTAGGAAATGAGGTCCTATGTCCAAAATTCTGAACTGTCCCTTTCATACTCCAGGGATACAAAACGTGTATGAATCACAGCAGGCAGGGTCATGCATATCACTTGTAAGTTAAGGAATTAAGGTAGCGGGGGCAACTGATTAATGCTGAACCAATATGGGAATCACGCAGAAGCAAAGTAGGAGTCACGAGTTAGAGCTTCTTTCACAAAAATGTAAACAAACAAACAAAAAAAGCATCTGTCATCATAATATTACTTTCATTTTTAAATTAATATAATTTTAATGCAGCATTTTATTTCGTTTATGCATAAATGGGTAAACAGTCTCCCCATTTCAATTAGAAGCATTTTAAACAAATCTTAGCTTTGGTCATTTCTCATATTGGATTCTGCATATAAATAAATAAATAAATCTAAAATGAGTCAGCCTTTTGAATGGCTCTTTGAAAGGAAAGAGCTGAAAGTATCGGAAACTATCACTAGGCTGACTCATGGTTTGAAATCAGGTACAGACCCTTCAATACTTTTAGTTGACACCGCATGTCTTTTGTCAACCAAGAATTTCTTTACTCTCACAGAACCTCAGATATGACGCAGTGGTGGAACGTAACAAAATAAAAGTATGGTACTTAAATATAAATTTGAGGAATCTGTTCTCAAGTTAAGCACAATTTAAAGAGGATACTTTCTACTCCACTACATTTTTGAACAGGACTAAAAAGTAAAAGTATTATTTTTATTGTCACCTGCTGGGTTTATTTTTTAACACAATCATAGTCTGCCAAACAAAAATATACAAATAAAACTGGAAAAAAAAACAAAAAACAAAACACAAGTATTTCTTAAAATCATTACATTTGAAGCTTTATTAGGTCTCAAAAATCAGCACAAAATATGCTGACTTTTTACTCTTTAAGTAATTTTTAAATGGGTTCCTTAGGGAAATAGATGGATTTTTTTTTCTCAGGTGATATTTATACTTTTACTTGAGTATTTTTTGCTCCAGTACGAAATTGAATACTTCTTCTACCACTGGCTGCTAACCAAACACCACTGTAGAATTTCTTCCTCTTACACAACTTCAGATATGACCCAGTGGTGGAACGTAACAAAGTAAAAGTACAAAAGGTTTTTTAAGTAAAAGTTTATTATTATTTTTTTAATTGTCTGACAGCTGCAAACACATTCATAGTCTGACAAAACAAAAATATACAAATCAAAACTGCAAGAAATAAAAAAACAAAAACTGATAAACTTTACATTTTACTACATTTGAACCTTTATTAGGTCTCAAAAATCAGCTCAAAAATATGCTTACTTTTTACTCTTTAAGTTAATTTTTACATGATATTTATACTTTTACTTGAGTATTTTTTGCTCCAGTATCTGCACTTTTAATTAACTAACAAAACTAAATACTTCTTCTACCACTGGCTACTACCCAAACCCCACTGTAGCCCACTGTCCTCTCCCTCACTCTGTTCCATTATCCTATATGATTACATTACAGTTGTACAGCAGCACCTCCTCTCCAGATGCTCAGGTGCCCGTCTCCTGCCCCGTCCCTATAGCTTCACGCTGGTGCCCACAATTATGCCATGATTACACAGAGCCGTGGTCCCAGCTAGCCACCGCTGTAGCTCACCGCCAGCTTCTTCATTAGCAGCACGCCGCGCACTTGTGCTTCATGGCCCATATCATAAGAAATCTGTTGGGTGGGAAGGGGCCCAGTGGGGAAGAGGTAATAACACAGGCACATTTAGGGTTTTAGCACCGCAAGTCCAGAAGTGATGAATACATTGAAATGGGAAAACTACAGTTACCCCCATGTGTGTTAGCTGTAGTGTTGCAAAGTAATGTTATGTGACTGCTATGTTTGTCTAAAACTTAAAACATTTGCATGTGACTCATTTTTAAAGGGCCCATATTACACTGTTTTCTGATCTGTGTTATATAATATTAAATGTTTCAGGAGTTGTGTTTTGTTTCATTCACACATGTTTAATATGCAAAACCTGTATATATATATATATATAGGCTGAGTTTGTCTCTCAAACTGAAAATGCACTGTTCCACCTTGTGATGTTTGCTTGACGGTTGACGGGTACTTTTTTTCATTTAACCAACTGCTGCTATTTGGCCGTGACATATGTAATGCGCCAATAACAGGGCTATCTGGTATATTAAGCTTTTCCCAAATCTCGTAGGAAGAAGGGCAATAACGTCTTTCTCCTTGATAAAATTCCCCAAACATTCTCTTTGTTGTGGTTTTAAATCCTTGATCTCTGGAATCTTTGCCAACACAGAATGTATGACTCTTCGCCGATTGGCTGGTGCTCAAATTATTCTCCTTCATGTTTACAGGGAAATAGTAATTCCAAATGAAGGTTTACATGGAAAACACATTAAATCGCCTTTATTTAATTCCGCTCAACGTTTGGGGGTCAGGAAGGGTTCTGATTGGACAGGGACATGAATATATTTATGTCTACCGCAAGAAAACACACACTTCAGCTGCTACCGGCTTTTTTGTCCTCTTGATTTGTTGTTACGCATTGGTATACGCCTATACAAACTGGGGAACAGCAGTCTAAACTCAGACTCCTGACCTAGCGGGAGCAGCTCTGGTTCAGGTCGGGCCCATATGAGCTGGAGTGAGGAGTGATGTTAGGGTGCCTCGGCCTGAGAAGTTTCATTCCGAATAAGCATTAGGAATTAAGTGTTTACATGGTCTTTTTTTTTTTAAGTGAAATTATTATTTTTTTATTCTGAAGTTAATTATTTTGAATCAGAATTAAAGCTTCACCCCGGTTCGCCATCGCCGGACACTGTCACCTTGTTTTCTCTGAGGAGTTTGCAGGTCTGCATGTGGTAATACAGAAAGTGCTCTACTGTGTTTTTACACTCCATACACCTTTACTAGAATCATTTTGATGATTTCTGTCCTGAAATTGCCCATCTCTTGAAGCTACACTTAAAATGTAGCTGTTAAAAACTACTGCTTCATGACATCACAAGGTGGAAAAGAACATTTTGAGCTTTGGAGACGTAGCCAGACTGTTAATGCAGGATTACTGAAACATGTGAATGAAACAAAAACTCTACGTACATTTTTGAGGAAATAACAGCATTATAACGTGGCTTAAAGCTCACAAGAGTCGACTATTTAAGTATTTGTCAAACTCATGTTAAATTAATTATAGGAGTAACTGTCAGGACGCAACACTGGATTATGCTTTGAAGATATTTTAATGAGAAGGATCAAACATTTAATCTGGTATTTTTTTAAAGGATAGACCACAAGAATGCAGAGAGAGAAAGCTTAAAATGGATTTCTGTAGTATTGTCAGGTGTAGTGACTATCACTGTCCATTACTTTTAAAGATGCATTGCAGGAAATTTTTAATGCTACCTTTTCAAGTGCACCTACAAAGTGTCATGGTTAGGGGTGTGCAAAAATATTTAATGTGCTGATACGGTATTGATATCGTGGGCTTTTTTTTTTTTGCTATATCACCAAAAGTAATGTTTGGTATATTTTACCAAATTATTTTGTTACAGCGCTACAGTTTGGGTGCACATTTGACATATTCACTGTTTTAAAGATTAAAATGGTAATTGTTTCATATGAACTTCGCAGAAATGAAGAAGAAGTGGTTTATCAAAGACTTTTAGTGTCACAGCCTTGATTTAGCCTTTATTTTTTTGTTGAACCATATAGATTTGATTTGAAATATATCGTATAGAATCAAAAGCTCACTATATCGAGGTATGTATCGTATCGGCAACTTCTAATGATCCCCAGCCCTAGTCATGGCCTCGATTTAGTGCCTTAAGTAGAGGCATATATGTACAATTCCCAAATTATTTATTTTAAAGGGAAAGTCTGGAATTTTGGACATTTGGACATAGTCATTTCCTAGTGAGCCAGAGTGTTGGGGATGCGGGTAGAGACTTTTTAAAATATTCCATCTAGTCCATGTATTTGCAGAGGTCGCTGGTGCTAGGCTAGTGCATGTCAATGGCCATAGTTAGCCTGTCACCTAAAACAGGCTTACCCACTCCACAAAGCACCCGAGGTAAATCTATTATTACACCAGACTGTAGATGTAAATGTCTGTGTTGATAGAATAATGTTTGAACTAAAACTAATCTTGCATCACATGAATTGTCACATGTTTAGGAACTATTTTCTTATATATCAGTCCGTCGCTGCCAAGCTTTCTATCAGAAAGCACAACTCAGACATAAATTCTTCAAATTCAAGGTTGGTTTTGCTTCTAAAATTATTCTATCAACACAGACATTCACATCGACATTCTGGCGTAATAACAGATTTGCTTTTTGGAGTGGGTAAGACTGTTTTTAGTTGCAGGCTAACTATGGCCATTGACATGCACTAGCCTAGCACCAGCGACCTCTACAAATACAAGGACTGGATGGAATATTTAAAAACATGTCTCCACATGTCTCCAACACTCGAGGAAATTAGGTCCTATGTCAAAAATACTGGACTGTCCCTTTAAATAGGTCAATGGCCAGCTATGATTGAAGTCAGGTTAACAAAAATGCAAGGTCAAATTATCATAAACTATATCTGTAATTGAGAATGCGCTTGACGAAACTTTTCACTTCCGAACACGGGTGCTTGGATAGTTTACACCACACCGTTCCATGTTGCTATATTTCCCCAGCTTGTGTACAAGTTCAAAGTAGCCAAACAGGTGAGGATGACCTTCTAGGGGTGCCTATATTATCCAAAGGGCAATGCGTCGAAAATGTCAGCTATAGAAGGTGCGGGAAAAAAGGAACCAAGAAATCCTACAGGGCTTTTAAGAGTAGTTTGAGCCCACTATAGGATTTTCTATAGTGAAAGTAGAAAATCAATGACCGTCATTCCCTTAATTACACTCTCTGGAAATGTCTTGAGCCTGTTCTGGGATATGGGATCATTCTCAGATGCATTTCCTGAGTCATTCATATAAAAAGGTCGTGATATGGAGTGAATAAAGTAGTAGGCGTCAGCGAAGAGAAGTTTTAATGAAAAATCCACTCAAGTATGTACACGAAAAAGGTACTTCAAAAACCTGTGTACTGCACTAACTATTGAAAGGTCTTATATTATGCCAAATTGACACTTGCTGTTACCTCCTAACTAACCTGGAGTTGTGTTTTCTTTCAGTCACACATGTTTGAGTGATGTTAGTCTGTACACATTTCCACAGCTCAGAATGCTTTGTTCCACCTTGTGATGTCATGGAGTAGTTTTGAAGTTAACAGCTATGTTTTAGTTCAGTAGATTGGAAAGTCCAGGGCTGAACTTATCCAAATGATTCTAGTGAAGGTGTATGGAGTTTAAAAACACAGTGGAGCACTTCTTGTGACATCACAGAGTGGAACAGGGTTTTTTGTTTGAGAGAAGAACTCTAAATATGGAGGTATGTTTTTAATAAGGAAATGACATTATAACAGAGATGAGAAAACAGTGTAATATGGACCATTTAAATCATCTGTGTAATAATTTAATTGCAATGTTTAAAATGTCAAATTAGAGATAAAATGTTGTAAATTAATGTGATGCGCCATGCTTAACTTGTTATTCTTTTATAATATGGACATCAGGAGCAAAATAGTCTGACTCTTAAAGGGGACACGTAATTACTGTCCTGCATTTAAGGCTTGAGTGCTCACAAAATTGCAGATTCTGAGTTAAACATGTAGGGTTTATAAATGTCACATAATTATTTATTCAGCAATAAAAAACACCTTCAACAAAATCTGCTGCTTCAGTGACATTTTATGTGCCCAAGACAAATTTCCCTAGTGGGACAATAAAGATAAACTTAACTTCGAAGAGGCATGCTCAGTAATCCTTTGTGGTTTACAATGAACAAAATGTGAAGTAATGAGGGTCCAAGTCTGAAGAAATATTACCTGATGCTGTTAGTTCTTAGTTTGTATTAATTTAACTAACCCAAACCTGAAAAAATTATTACTATGTTTCAAAATTTCTACCATCATTTCATCTTAAAGCCACAGGATGTAACTTTTTTGTGTGTGTCAAAAATTGACATGTTTTTTTCATGACGGATGCACTGAAACCATGTGTCCTGTTCTGTTAGCGGGCTTGCATCTCCACAAACCTGACTCATAGTTGGCTTGGAGGAAGGCCTCTTTTTGCTTGTTTTCATGAACATGTTGTTTCTTTGGCTATAATCCCCTAGTCTGAGTCATCATCCGGTTTCACGTCGTGGAAACCGTCTGACCTCACAGCGTTAGGATTCATTCGCTCGACGGTAAACGTGTACTTTTTTATTTAACCAATCACTGCTATTTGGTCGTGATGTATGTAATGCACCACTAACGGGGCTAACTGGTATATTAAGCTTTTCCCAAATCCCATAGGAAGGGCAACAGTGTCTTTTTCCTTGATGAAATTCACCAAACATTCTCTTTGTTCCAGCTTTAAATCCTCGATCTCGGGAATCATTGACAACACTGAATGTATGGCTCTTCTGATTGACTGGTGCCCAAACTTGCACTTCCAGGATTTTTGCAAACCATCTAGTGTATTTTGATTCATCTCTACTCGCTGGAGAAAAATGAAATTGAGTGGAGGCACTAGGTGGCGCCAGCCTGGCTAGAATGTTCCAAAGTATGGTTTTAAGTCTCTATGGTTTTAACTCTCTGTTTTCATGGACTCATGCTGGTGACCTTCCATATCCAAAAAAGTTACATGCTTTATTGAGACATAACATTCAGTAGTAAATGGTAAATGAAATGAAAAAGACAAGTCAATCATGTAGCATAACATAAATAAATAAATAATCCCCTAAAAATTCTTGCATACCAAGGAGTCCAGTACCCCTGCTTGAGAAACACTGCGATTAACCAAAGCCTTACAATACATTTGATCACATTTGGAAGACAGTCAACGCAAAGATATAGTTAGAAAAGTGCTCATTTGGGGCAGAGTATAAAGCAGGACTTAAGTATCCTAACTCTGCCCAAGAAGTGAAGCATAGCCAATTTATTTTCACTTTCCAGAGACGACCTTACACTTAAGATCTAAAATGCAAATGCGTCAGTGACAGAGACAAACGAGCAGCGCTGGCCCTACCTGAGCTACACTCCCTTTTGTCTTCAACTACAGACAGGTTTGGGCACAGAAATAATGGACAGACTTTTAACACAGTTTCTTTTTTCCCCTTTTTTAACAGTTGTTGTTTTATGGTGTTAGACTGATAACCATGTTAATAATTGTAATTATAATGCAATTGAGTACACAGAACTCAGGATACAGTATGTAATATTTGAGCAAACAATGTGGAATAATGTGACTTTATTACTTGGAAAATACTATGAACATATAAATAAAAAGTAATGATCTAAAATATGAAAAATATGAAAGGTCCTATATTATGCAAAAACAAACCTGGATGTTTGCGGTTGTGTTTTGTTTCCTTATTAGTTTGTCTACATCTCCAGAACTCATTATGCTCCGTTACACCTTGTGATGTCATGAAGCGGTAGTTTTCAAGTTTTAGCTTTTGTTCAGTGAAGATTGGAAATTCCAGGGCTGAAATTATCCAAATAGTTCTGGTGAAGGTTTATGGAGCTTAAAAACGCACTGGAGTATTACTACTTCCAGTATTGCCACTTACCATGTGACATCATAAAGTGGAAGAGCGTGTTTTCAGTTTGAGAGAAGAACTCAGCCTAAATACATGAAAATACAGGATTTGTGTCTGTTAGATATCAAGTAGGAGTATTTTGTCCAAAGACTCCTACAAGAAACACATTATTTACAAAGTCGTGAACAGCAAATATGTATCAGAAAAGACTGTCCCTATTGATTTCTTGAATCTTGATACAAACTCTATTCGTTTGACTTCTGTTTAACCTTGGTTTGCAGAGAACATGACTTCATTGTTTTGGAGGCTAAATTCAAGTTTGGCACAAGTGCGATTGGCAAACTCCCAGCTTTGAAGAACACTGTAAATAAGTAGCAGCCTCTTTAGTAAAAGGAACGGCTGATTGACCAGGAAATTGCATGAGACTACTGCAATTACTATAGTCAGATAATTATTAATAGAGAGGGAGAGATACTTTATTGATCCCGAGAGAAATTCAAGTTTCAGCAGATCCAAGTAAACATAAGAGGAAAGGCCTGACACTCTTACTCCGATCTGGTGTTTCGGTTGGTTAAAAGTATTTCATCTGCAAGGTCTTCTCGCACATTTGCTAGCTCCTTCGCCAGCCTCTTGCACGGTCTCCATGTATACAGGAAAAGCAAACAGTTCACACAATCCAACAGTCCCTTACTTATGTCCTTGGAACTGCACATGCTGCTGACATACAATAGCTTTCCTTCAGGGTTATTCAATTCAGTTTTCCTAAGAGTAACATTTTTTTAAGAAAGGCTACACTTCTGGGCCTGTTACATGAATATGTGCTCACTTATAAAACAATATATAACTGCAACTTCAAATAAATCATAGTGAATAAACACAAAATAGAAGAAAAGGGACAGTTTGGAATTTTGGACATAGGCCTCATTTCCTCATGAGTCAGAGTGTTGGAGATGTGTGGAGACACTTTTTAAAAAAAAATATTCAATCCAGTCCTTGTATTTGCAGAGGTCGCTGGTGCTAGGCTAGTGCATGTCAATGGCCATAGTTAGCCTGCCACTAAAATCAGTCCTACCCACTCCACAAAGCACCCGAAGCAAATCTATTATTATGCCAGAGTGTTGATGTAAATGTCTGCGTTGATAGAATAATGTTTAAAATAAAACTAACCTTGCATCGTATGAATTGTCACATGTTGAGGGACTATTTTTCTCATATATTAGTCCGCCGCTGCTAAGCTTTCTATTAGGAAGTACAACTCGCTGCTGCTGCTCATACATAAATCCTTTAAATGGAAGGTTGGTTTTACTTCTAAATTATTCGATCAACACAGACATTTGCATCGACAGTCTGGTATAATAATAGATTTGCTTCGAGTGTTTTGTGGAGTGGGCAAGACTGTTTTTAGTGGCAGGCTAACTATGGCCATTGACATGCGCTAGCCTAGCACCAGCGACCTCTACAAATACAAGGACTGGGTGGAATATTTACAAAAGTGTCTCCAAATCTCTCCAACACTCTAGCTAACTAGGACATGAGGTTGTATGTCCAAAATTATGAAGTGTCCCTTTAATGCAATACGGTGGAACATTCCAGACAAAGCATAAACATCTCTATGGACACGCAGGTGGTGGATTCTCTACCATAAAAGCTATAGAACCCTTTATTCATGTTTTATTTGCTTTAAAATTCATGTTTTATTTGTAGCTTATACTTTTATAAGTTGACAGCAGTGTCTTGCCCAATACTGAGAAGGAATCAAACCGTCAAGTCCAGGTCCAGGTTTGGGTGAACGTCTTTACTCATTTAGCTTCTACTTTCCATTTTAGTTTGCTGGAAAACTTGCCTCATTTAGTCTATTAATACAAGATGACTTAATGGCTGTTAAAATTGGTGTTAAAATAATACTAACTAAACACTTTAGACTATTACTTGGAGTGAGTCAGGCTAATAGAATATGATTACTGAGGCAACAATAGCTTCAGTAATACAGTCCCTGACAAAAGTCTTGTCGCTAGGTCACAGGTTTCCAGTCAGTCTAGCCCAGGGAAGCTCTGGTTTACTACTGTAGAGTATGGAATCACTAGAGCAGCGGCGGAGTTAGCAATTTGGGGGCCCTAGGCGAGCTTGAATTTGGGGTCCTCACTATAATGCATTGGTCATGAGACATACACGTCTTTATTTGAATTATGGTGGATTGGAAACTTGTCTTATTAGTCAGGTAGCCTATTAGATAACCAGAGTTGAAAGTAGTTTTATTTTTTTGCTATTACAGTTAAATTTTGGTTTACAGGCTGACTCGTCCAATCTAACATGAAAGGGGTGAATACTTTGACAGTTGAAATAGATTTGACAATTAGATACTATTTTGATGGTGTTTTCTTGTTTAAAAGTAAACTACTCTCATTTAAAGTCATACAGAGAGAAAATCTAATTGCTCTGAGGCCTTGGCCATTAGTGGCACTGAGGGCAATTGGTTAGGGGCGCCTCCAGGTTTGGGGGCCCTAGGCAGCTGACAACTGTTGCCTACTGGTAGCACTGCTGCAATTAGTATAGTCAGATAATTATTAATGGATTTTTTTTTTTTTTTCTTTTGGGCTATTCAGTTAGATTCCCTTAAGGGCGAGAGGTAGGTGGTGGATAATGAACTACCACAAAAAACAGCAATTATTTGAGAAACGTGCAGTCCAAACCAAAGTCCTCCTGAAGGATAGTCCACATAAATGAACAGTCCATTATTTTTGTTCTTTGAACTGCCTGTGCTGCTCTTCTTAGTTGGTTAAAATCCCAAGACAGAATGTTCAAAACTGAGCTTAAAAAACTCTAAAGCAATTCTATAATTGCTCAGCGTGTGAGCCAGGTAGCCACAAAAGCAGCCGGCCACTCCGTTGCTATGGGAACTTTGAGAGAGAGTAACGATCGGCCAAACGATCTACTGTATCTCTAATTTCAATACTATCATTTATCATCTCTATTTTTTTCAGCAACTGCACTTGAAAATGTACGATCCTAACAGGAGTAGTTTCAGTAAAAGAGTTGTCACTGGTTTGAGCTCTGGGGTCTACTGATGTGATTCTGTGAATGAGAGCGCCGCCTGGTTAAAGACCATTTTCCTCAAACCTGATCATGTTTCCTTTCACATATCGCAGCCCCGTATCTCCCCTGCAGCCTGACTACATACAATGAAACATCACTTCCACTTTGTGCATAAATACTCTCTTTTCCTGGCATGTTCCCTCTGAAGATGACAACCCTATCTGCTGTACCCCTCTGCTCTCAATCTAATCAGCCCCACAGATACAAGGCAGTGGCACTAGCGCACAAAGCCGCTCTCCGTGTTGAAAAGAGGCTAACTTGGCAGCGCTTGCTATCATCTCACAGATAATTGGAAACTAATACGATGGCTTAGGCTGGTCCAGATCTGTCTGTCTGTCCTCCTGCTCTTATACACAGTGATAGGAAGAATACTTTGGAAATGTATTTACTTACAGAATACTAAAAACCCATAATAAGAGGAATTTTGTTGTATTCTGCTACATGGTCAGAGTGCTGTATTCTGAATACTCTGAATACTTTTACATCAAGTTGCATGACATCATAGTGTAAATAGTGTTCCTTATGCATTTATGTATGTCAAAAATAAATAAATAAGTAAAAAACACACTCATCAATGCACCACAAAGGCTGTATTTTCGTTCTTATTTATTTATTCATTCATTATTATTTTTTTTTCAAAGCCAATATAGCATGAAGAAGTACAGTCATATGTCTTTTCTGGAGGAGGGCCACACCTGCTTGAGAGATTTCATTACTTTGTCTTAAATATTCCACTGTATGGCATACAAAAAAATATATATATACAGGTCATATGTCTGTTTTTAAATGTATGTTTGAATACGACAAACACCCATGATCAAGGGAATGAACGTTATATATATATCAGCGGAGTTTGACTTTTGCGCTGGGGGGCAAACATTTTAACGTCAGGGCACTACATTCAAGATTTAAAGTGCATATTGCCATGTGCACAGTAAGGAAATGTCATGCCCTGTACAGTGAAATTATGGCTTTACTGTCCACACCCCTGTGCATTATAACTATTCTGTGACATTACACAGGATAGTTAAAATGCTATTACACATACAACAGTACTGTTCATAAGCCAGACTACACAGCACATCACACATGATCCGTAGTGTAGTGACTGTGGTATGCAGGGGTACACCCACTTCTCCCGACGTGAGATATAAAAGAATAACAAACATAAAATAGATACAACTTAAATGTCAAACCGGAGCTACTGGCAATGGTGAAAACAACCTGCATAGGCTCATGATATCTCCAGTACTGTCCTATAGTGATCTTAGACATGAGAGACCAGGACTAAAACAGGACTAAACCACAACTGAACCAGGACTGAGTCTGGGGACAGGTCTGGAGGTGAGCCCGTGTAGACTGTCTGGTGACTGCAGGCGAAAGGTGCAGAGCTCCACGCCTCATGGAGCTAAGTGTAGCCACCACCCGATCGCAATTTGTGGACACCCTGTTCTATGGGCTCGGGGTTCTCTCTCTCTCTCTCAAGTCTTGGTTTAGTTCTGGTATAGTCCTGGTTTAGTCCTGGTTTAGACCTAGTTTAGACCTGGTTCAGTCCTGTTTTAGTCCTGGTTCAGTCCTGGTTCAGTCTTGGTTCAGTCTTGGTTCAGTCTCGGTTTAGTCCTGGTTTAGTCCTGGTTTAGTCCTAGTTTAGACCTAGTTTAGACCTGGTTCTGTCCTGTTT
Organism: Boleophthalmus pectinirostris; assembly: GCF_026225935.1. NCBI lineage: Eukaryota > Metazoa > Chordata > Actinopteri > Gobiiformes > Gobiidae > Boleophthalmus > Boleophthalmus pectinirostris. Next base: position 35,172,751 of record NW_026571133.1, read on the forward strand.
TAGTCCTGGTTCAGACTAGAATTCATATTTATTTCATACAATCCTTTTGTTTTATTGATGTATTTAAAATATTAATACATTTTAAAGGCAAATATTTGTATTGGTCATATTATAGATGCAATGTCATGATACATTTTCAGCCACTGGGGGGGCTTGGACCCCCTGACCCTTGCAAACTCTGCCTATGGTTAGATACCCATGGAAACACTATGCCCCCCCCCCGTAACTTCCTGAAAGAAAAATACAGTTATTTTTGAATTCAGAATACATATTTTTGGTACATGTATATTCTTACTTCCCAACACTGCATATACACACTATCAACTGATCAAGTCAAGATTACCACATTAGCATTTTTTCACTCCTTGCTTTTCATTGACAAGTTGTAAATAGCAATGAGCCACTAGTGAGATTGCAGAGTGCACCGGTTAGTGAGTCCATTTGCCAAGTTATTAAGCTACATTTGGTTTTATTTTGGGTGAGCAGTAAAGTGCACTTACCCGCACGATGGCAGGAATAGCAGCGGTGTTGTCTGTCTATAGCTGTAGCGCACACAAAGTTTTTACTCTGATTTGGGTTTAAACGTGACCATCCGTAAGAGATTTGAAATGACAACTGCAGAAAGTAGGGAATAGAAAGGGGAAGGCAGTGTGCAGCCTTCGTGAGCAAAGGAAGTGGTAAATGTTGTTATGTTTTGGTTTTATTTAGCTCCAGAGACTTTAAGTTTCTGCGTGTCACTTGTCCCCATAATAGAATCAGTTGAACAGAAATATATGTATTTTTTTAAGGATTGGGATGCCTGAGTATATTTTTTAGTTATTGGTGTAAAGAAACAGCAAAAATTCTAATTCAGGGAAAAGATTAAAGAAACTCTCCTGTGCGTTAATAATGTTGTTACCTCTTGTGTTTTGTTTCATTCGCACATGTTTGAGTAAGTATTTATTATTAGTCTGTCTACATTTCCAAAGCTTAAAATACTCTGTTCCACCTTGTGATGTCATGTAATGGTAGTTTTGAACTTAACACAGCATTTTTGAATGAAATAGCGCAGAATGGACCCTTTAAAGGTGCATTATGTAACTTTTCTGCTATGGATTATTTCACCTTTTTGTTTCCATGGGTATGTTATTGCTTTGCCTGGAATGGAATTAAACTTATCTGTCTGTCTTATCTGTGCAGTCATTTAACTACGGGTGTTTTACTGTAAATCTGCTGCATCTGTCACTTAATAAACACAGTACAGACACTTTTAATGCCGATAGAGAACATTCCAGACACAACAATCAATGGAGACAAACAGGTGGTAGATGCTCCACTTAAAAAAAAAAAAGGCTACATCGGGCACCTTTTAGTCTTGTACTATTTGCTGAGAAGTCTCTTGCCTAATACTGGCACCAGGAATCAAATCATCACCCTTTAGGTTTGAGTGAAGCTTTATGAAGTGAGCTATTACTTTTCCTGTTTTTATACCACAGTTGAATCTGAATCTTGAATTTGCTGGACACGTCAGCTCATTTAAATGGGCAAACGAGGTCTGACCTATGGCTGTGAAAATTAATGTGTTAAAATATTCAGTTTTAGGTTATTACTTAGAGTGGAAGATTTGAGAATAGCCAGGTTAATAGAATATGATTACTGGACAGACACTTGTCCGCCAACCTGAAGTTTGGTGGTTCCTTTGGATGAGCAAATTCTGTTTGGACCAAGTTTTAACTCTGTATCCTTATGCAAGACACTTCTTCCACATTGCCAACTATGAAAGTGTGTGAGTGAGTGACTGTTGGGGGCAATAGTGCAGATTGGCAGCGTCACTTCCATCAGTCCAGCCCAGGGGAGCTGTAGCTAGCATAACATAACATAGCTCTCTCCAAATTGTTATGTGTGTCACTCTGAATTGAGTTCTATACATTATCAATGTGGAATGTCTCTTGCTGAAAGTGGAAAACACAGAACGCCATGGCAGTTATTTGGATATGATTGGTTGAAGCATCACAAGAGCAGGACAAGCTGAAAAATCAACAATTTTTTACATCCACTTAAGATAAAAGCACATGTCTACAAATGCACAAAACGATTTACCTTCTGCATGTTTTTCACGAACAGAGTAGTTCATATTGAAGCTAAAACAGACTGAAATACCTCTGTCAACATCGTCTTGTTTGTTTTGTTTCTGTGCTTCCCCTTTGGCTTCCACACAAACCTCAGTGCTGCTCTGTGATTGGTCGCTAACCACCTGTCGGGCCCTGTCATACCATCAGGGGCATGCCAAGATGGATTTTTTTGAGTTGTGAACTCATAAATGGGGCTGGGTACCAAAACTCAGTTCCAAGGAGGGTTAGTCCAAAAAGGTTAAGTTAGTACTGGTACCAAAAAAACTACCATTTCGGTGCTAACTTTCAGTTCCTTAACTTTAAATGCTTGCATCAATGAGCCAATAAATACACCGCACAGATTTTGTACGTGACGACTGCAACCTGAACAAACGAATGGTAAAAACAGCACTTACTTTTAACATAGTGAACCAAAACCATGAACCAAACTCCAGGTTCCGGTAAAAGCATAATCCCTAAATAAGTGTGGCAGTATACAGTGTGGAGCGAGTGTCACGTAAAGATGCAGCTAAATGTGTAGAGCTGAAGCCAAACAGATTATATGAACCCAAACTCCACCAAAATCCTCTTCGTTGGTCATAGTAAGACTGTAATTCCCAAATAAATGTGGTGTAGTGAATCCATTGTGGAGCGTGTCGGTGTAAAGATGTATCCAAATGAGTCTGTGTGTAAAATTGTCCATAAACCTCCTCCTCCATCCAGGTAACCGCATAGTAAAAGAGTAAAGTTGTTTATCAAAGCAAAGAACACATGCTCCTTGCACTTCCTTTGATATTAAAGTGCTGGTATATGAAGAAAACAAAAGTGAATCTTAAGTGTGCGGGTCCACATGAGGATCAGCTGTGCGCTCTGGTTCATTTGCCTATGCATTTAGAATTACAAGTGAACATGGTATAGTAGCCTCATTAAAAAAAAAAAAAAAAAAAAAAAAAAAAAAAAAAAAGAACCATTCAGGAAATATCGCAACAATCCATCTTGTTGTGGTGCAAGGTTATGTAAAGCACAAGTATAAGACATCATTATTAGTCTAGTTGCGTTTTGGCCAATCATGCATACAACTATCTATAATCCACTTGTATACATTTTACATCCAAAGACATGCCTGGCAGAGAATGTAAAATTAGCTAAGCAAGGAAACGACATGGATCGCATCCATAAAACAGGCCCTACATTATAAAAGCATATGTCGACTAAGGCTTTCAAGGGCATGTCCAACTGCCACATTTAACACCAAAGGGGACAGAGAAAGGTGAAGGATTCTTCTCAAGTCCGGCAGAACATGATCATACATGTGAATTGTAATAGAAAAAAGAAAAGAAAGAAAGATTTAAAGGATATGAATATGGCTTACCGAGGTATTAGCGCTCCAAGCTATTAAAGCTACCTCAAGTACCTGCAACGTCAAGCAAGCTACCATCTCTTCTAATAAAGCTTACCTATTATGCACGTGGGGATAAAAGCAATAAGGGGTTTGTTTCATCAGTCTCCTGGGAAACCAAGTCAAACACAGAATATATTTTAAAAAGGGAAAAAAATAGACAGTTTTGACTGGAGACATCCTACGCGCTCAGATCACAAAGGAGCGTTGTGTTTAGATGATGGCGTATATGTCATTATATATGAAAAAGACAACAGGATTTCTTAACATGGCTTGCAGCATTCACAAACAGTGTATTTCAAACAAGGCTGCTGTGGAGGTTTGGCAGATGTTAAAGGGCCCACATTACACCATTTCCTGATCTACGTTATGTTGTTTCCTCATCACAAACATACCTGGAGTTTTAGTCCAATGAGGTTCATTTGGTCTTTCGATATTTTATGCTATTATGTTCTTTTTTCAGACCAAGAATTCTGTTTTCATACCTGACAATTTGGACTGCTCACTAGTGGTCTTCCTCAAAGTGGTCACGTGATGTTGTCTTTCTACCGGGAACACGGGAACCTACACGGGACTATAAACCTGGAGGAAGGGGCTTTTTTACTCTCACACACCTGGGATTCTGTCCCGAGGAAGTCGGACTGCAGATGGCGCTGTCATCGTGCCTCCACTGGTAGGAAGACAGCGCCAAAACCTGTATAAATCAGCTGACCGGACACTTCACAGCAACATCACGTGACCTCTCTGAGGAAGACCACTAGTGAGCAGTTGAAACTGTCAGGTATGAAAACAAACTCTTGGTCTGAAAAAAGAACCTAATAACATAAAATACCTGTAGTTTTGTTTCATTCACACATGTTTAATACACAAACATAGGCTGTGTTGCTGTGTGCTCTACTCAACAAAAGGTAAACGATAACTGTAACTTGATTTCTTTTTAATTTATTTTTTGTTGTTGTTTTTGCTTTTTAACTAACTGTGTAGTCCATTCAAATTTTGAATGTATACCACATAAATCAGGCATATCCAAACTATGGCCCGTGGACCAAATGCGGCCCTCAGACAAAATTTTCTTGGCCCACAGGCTTCCAGGTGAATTGGCCCAAATTACTTTCAATCAATTAAAAAATGAACTTTTTTAATCTACACTGATAAAGCTAATATTTAATATTTAGTGTGTGGTTTTAAGGATCTTTGCATGAATAAAATGTCATTCTAGCATGTTAAACATGCACATATTTCAATTATTCACTGTACTGAGCACCAGTCTACAGCCCACAATCAGCCCTCTACATCATCGGTGTTTAAATATGTGACCCTTGATGAAAAAAGTTTGGACACCCCTGACATAAATGAATCCCACATAAGTCACATTTTAAAGGTACATAACTTTTCTGGTGGAGATATTATTAGTTTGTCTGGAATGTTTCACAGAACGGCATTAAACCTTTCTATCTTCATGGAGACCAAGATCTGTAAAGAGGCAAGCCCGCTCAGAGTGAGAATGCCTTGTTTTTGTAGGTATTTTTGAGCTATTAAACCACCTGTAATTTAACAAATGTAAGGTAGAGTTGTTTATACTGTGGAACATTCCAGGCACAGTAATGAAATATGCAGGTGACGGACCCCCAAACAATTTCATAGTGCACTTTAAAACTGAATTTAACTTAAAAATATATAAAATAAACATAAAAATAATACACTTTGCAGAATGTGATGACAGATCTGGCTTTTAAAGTAATTTGAGTAAAATAAGTGCAAAACATAAAGAAGAAGTTAAATCATCAAACTCTGTCCAATCAGAGCTCTCCTTCAGGAATAGACACCGGTCAAATTCGGGGCTATAAAAATGTAAACAGTCATTAAGGCCGCATCCCATTTTTCTTTCCTTGATTACTTCTCCTTGATTCCTCTCCTCGATTCTGCAAGAAATGGGTGAGGAAGTCCGATCCACAGAGGAAGCACAGGGAGGAGGGAGAGAGAATCTAAACTCCTCACTGACACCAATAAAGTTTGGTTATTTTATCTGACGTCTGCCTCCTGAAGCCTCCCTCATGTTTACTCCTTTCTTCCTTTTTTTTTTGGGACACATTTGATTGACAGCTGAAAAATGGAGGATCGGGGAGAGGATTGAAGTAAAAGGAAGCGAGGAAAGAGAAATAAGACGCAGCCATATTGTGAAGTGAGATGAGTTGAGAATTCAAATAAATCCTAATGCAAAATATAATTCTAATAATAACTGATTAATTGACTAGTGTATAGTTTTACCTGCATGTTTTAAACTTGAGATTTGTAAGGGTTCATTGGGGGTGGTCATCCAGAGTAGAAAATAAGAGTGAAAAAGATGCATTGATCAAAATGGGTCAGATTTTGTTTTGATACCCAAAATGTGACAAAGTGTTAAAAAAAAAAAAGATCAATTCTGAAATACTCTCACTGTTCCCAAATGAAACAGAGCAATGCTGAGAAGTTCAGAAAGTTTAATTTCATAAAGCTGATCACATACTAGAGAAATGGTCACTGGACAATGTGACTGAAAGTAAATTAAATACATGAAAAACAGAAGTAGTTATTCTTGACTTACATTCTGCTTTCAGGGCATCTTAATTATTCACCACGATGACTTTATAAGCACTTTACGCTAATCTCAGAGACAAGAGTGGAATGCTGCTGTGGCCTTAAGTCCTTGAGTCCCTTGCAAACTTTAAGGTGCTGTTCAAAAAGAGCTTGAAAAACTTCATAGCTATGTTTATAATGATGACGGTCTGAACAGAAGACACAAAAGTGGTGTTGCATGTTCACTTTTTATCCTGCGTTTAGACAAGCGTTTTCGGGAAGAAATCTGAGTGCATACGGTGACGCAAAAGTGTATGGAATTCGATTGCGTATGCATGTCAAGCGGCTAGGTGGTGATGTATGTGATGTAAACACGTACGCAACGTGAGCAGATCTGTCCAGAGTTTTGCGTCTTGGGCAGCGTAGATGGAAACACTACGGCGTATTAAACTTTTCCACTTTGGAGGGTGGTTTCCGATTTTTGCATTTTTATGCCCCCAAAATGCCATCACTATCTATACGAAAGGCAATTCCAATAAAATATTTTGTCCTTTTTACCCGCAAGCGTTCTCATGTAAACAGGCCCATTGTCTTGTGGTGGACAGTAAAGCAACTAATGAGGGCATCTGTCAAATCCACTCCACCAGTACACTTATAGTCCACCACTGAATCAGGCGCAAGGACATTTTTGTTCCTTCACACATCCTGAGTTTTTATCTTGCGGTGCACTGTTTGATCACTGTAGGCCTTGTGCACTGAAGAGCACATAGTGACCTCAGGCTTGTCAATCATCTTGATAAACAAAAGACATTCTTTATGAAGCACCACTAATGCAACCCAAAGGATATACAGTCACTAATTTGAAGCTACATTCCCGTTGTACAGCAATGAACCTTGTCCGTGTGGAACGTCTCCTCTTTTGTTGAGTCGATAGCTCGTTTTGAGTACAGTGGCTGGACCAGGCTGAGGGGAATGGCTTCTCTGCTCACTTCAAAGCAGTCAGTCTCTAATCTGAATCTCCATTCCAGTTGTACAGTAATGGCCACCAATTTAGGCATGCAGACAACACACCGCAGACATAAAGCTAAAAGCTACTTGAATGCTGCACGACTGTTTTCAAATGGATTTCACCCTGATGCTCTTCAGACTCAGGACTCAGTGATTGTAAAGTAAATAAGGGCTGCGGTGCTCAAGGGATTTACAGAGTTGAAGAAGAGTTTCGGCCTTACTGGGCTTTCATCAGGGCATGTTAAAAGAACAAAATGGCTGCCAGGGCTCTTTTCTAATAGGAAGTCGTACGATCCATCATGACTGAATCAAAGAGTCAACAGTGAACATGATAGTAACATTAAAGTAATCAGTAAATACATTAAATTAACAAGTTCATGATGTAAATTCATATTACACAACTAGAAAAGGTGGTAGGATTAGGATAAAAACAGTTTACACAAAAAAAAACCTGTAAAATCTAAATCATTCAGACCAGGGAATTCTGTTGCTTTCAGGTTACCTTTTAGGTACTGTTGCTTAGTCATGGGTGTCAGTAATTAAAAATGTGCCTAAAAGTTTCTTGGCACAATAATTTGACATCAGTCTAGTTTTGTGAAATCCCTAGTAGGGTTGTCAAAAGTATTAAAACTTAGATACCAATCAAAAACTAGAAACTAGATAACCATTTGAGTATTGGGTAAGTATCAATACTAAAAAAGCCACAGGACATAAGTTAACTTTCCTGAATAGCTTCAGAATGATCTTGAGTTGTACAAAAACAAGTATAAGATGGTAATACTAAGAAAGTACAATGATTTAATGTTGAAAATTTCATTGCATTGTCTAAAGAAGGAGTGATTCATTGGTATCGAGTCTATTACTTACAATCAAAACCAAGTTTGAAATGTTTGTATCAAGGACGAATGAGTGGAAAGAAAGTGAATATAATAAATGGCTCTCTAGGTGATTGGTCGAGAGGCAAATGTAGCTGGTTGTGATTGGCTGATAGTGGCACAACAAGAAACATGCTTTCTGGTTCAACTACATATCAAACACACGGTCTACCTGACAGTTTTTTCCCATTATTTCCTCGCAAAAGTTGGTGATGTTCCTGGATCAGACGCCAAAACTGCGACAATCTCTACTGGTCTTCCCAAGCATACTCCATCTTGAGATTGCTATTGTGTTGTCCATAATATTTACTTGAATGCACCAGCAATTGTTGGCTCCAAGATGAAGAAAGATGATTGATGTACGTGCCGGTATAATCAATAGCCGGAGCGAATTATCCGTACGCTCCCTCGGCTCGATCCATCTGTAAGGAATGATGAAAGAGTCCTCGGAAAACAAACAGAAAATGTGTCTAGCCCTTTTCTATTATGTCTCCAAACACACAAACATCGATACACGAGCATGCTATATACCCATATGGGATCAACAGATGCTTGGCACGGAGCGAAATGGCTATGTTGGATAGCATATGTTCCATGTTGCCTCTCAGCCACTTTGCGTTGGGGAATGATTTCAAAACAAAACGCAAATTACACCAAAAAAGGACATTTAAGTCTAATGTTACACTTCAGACCAATTCTGCTTTTTTGTCTTTTGTTCTAGTTTATTATAAGATCATTTTGGTTGTGCTGTTAGTGAGTGCGACTGTTTCCAAACACTCACTCACCACATATTGCACATATACGTTGTCCTTATATGATAAATCTGTTGGTTTGAATCTAAAATGTTTCTCACTGATTCGGTGATCTAAACCAATCATAATCAGTGCTAGTGCAGCCTCTGCAGCTCAGTGAGGGAATTATGTATGGAGTAAGAAAACTTTCAGAAATATTCATGTGCATAGGATAGAAATACATGCATATTTGGCTGAATACGAATACACAGACACGACTCGACTGTCAAAACTATGTCATCACTTCACAGGCATTGTTTATTGAGCAGAAAAAAACACATCAGTCGAGATGCCGGACTTTTGTGCTGCATACGGACTGAATCAGAACTGAACCAGGACTAAAACAGTACAGATCCCAGGACTGAACAAGGACTGAACTAGGACTTTAGGATTCAGTTCTGGTTTAGCCCTGGTTCAGTCCATATGCGGCGCAAAAGTCCGGCATCTCGATCGATGTTTCTTCTGTTCAATAAATAATGCCTGTGAAATGATGATGTATTTTTGACAGTCAAGTTGCGTCTGTGAATTTGTATTTGTGCCGAAGAAAGCGTAATCGCACATTTTCATTTTGTGACTGTAATTCTTGATGTTGTAACTTTTCAATTTGTATTCTGATGGATAAAATACACACAGTACATTTTACGTACGACTGGACTCATTCGAGAGTTTACGAATATTTATTTTATGCTCGACTACAGATAAATATGCACAGATTTCCCAAATATGCAAGGATTTCTATCCTATGCACATGAATATTTGTGAAAGCTTTCTTACTCCATAATTATGGAGAGCTCACATGAGGCTTGTCCATATACTGAGAATGAGAAAAATGTGTTTGTGTCCTATATGCAGGTTAAGGCACTGGCAATTGTTTTTAACTAGAGGGCACACTTCATACTGTACCTTTAAAGGGCCCATATTACAATATTTTTAATCTATGTTATAATGTTATTTCCTCATCACACACATAGTACTTGGAGTTGTGTCATTCATACATGTTTAACATGCAAATTCTACTTCATTACACTGAGTTCTCCTCTGAAATGGAAAATGCTGTTTCAACTTTTCATGTCATGTGGTAATACAGAAAGTGCTTCACTGTGTTTTTAAAGTCTCTACACCAGGGGTGTCAAACTCATTTTGGTCCAGGGGCCGTATCCAACCTACTTTGATCCCAAAGGGGCCGGATCAGAAAACTCATAGCATATATACCCCAAAAATAGCAATAATTTCAAATATTTGTGCAGAGAAACGCAAATCTATTACGGAAATCTTTTTTTAATTGATGAACTCTTTGCATGCAATTTCAACACAATGTTTTAACGTTAACTTTTATGCAAATTGGAACGAGTCCATTTTTCTTGGAAAATCCTGCACTTGGTGTCCACTTTTCTCATTTTTGTTATTTTTCTGATGAGGGTGTCACGGTCAACAGTCAAAACGATCGTCCTTTAAGAGCGTTTGGAAAGAGACAAGTCTTCATTTGTGCAGCTCTGTTGGGAGGGGCCACGTACAGAGGCTCTGGAGATGCTGTTATGCTAAGCGGCCCAGAAAATTACCAATATTTTAATAGAAAATTTAATTAAAATATTTTAGTAGAAAATCAGCCGAGGGCCAGATTAAAGGTCTTGGAGGGCCGGATCTGGCCCCCGGGCCTTATGTTTGACACCTGTGCTCTACACCTTCACTAGAATCATTTGAATAATTTCAGACCTGAAATTTCCAATCTCAATCCAATTTAGTGAACAAAAGATTGCTGTGACTTGAAAACTACGGCTTCACGACAGACTTTAATTAGGGAGGTAACAATAACTGAAATATTGTGATACTGTATCCTCAAAGTTCTCACAATAATATCGTGGACCATCAAATATATCGAATTACAAGTCTCCTTAAATTAAGAGTTATGGTGCTACATAGACCATGATCCTTTGCTCCATTTCAGTCCTTACTACATGAAGAAATAACATTTCCAAGTACTTTTAAATCTTTGTTCTTTGGATTAAGTCTTGTCAAGGCATTTTAAGAGGAAAAAACTGGCATATTCACAGTTTTGTTAACCTCCACAAAATATCGCAGTAAATATACCATGAGATTCATATCGTGAAAATATCATACCGAGAGATTTGGATATTGTAACATCCCTAATCCTGAGCCTCCCCACCATACCATGAGCTTTCCCACGATATTGCAATAAATATTGTACCGTGAGGTTCATACCGTGATGATATCGTAACGTGAGACTTGGGTATTGTTACACCCTTACTAATAATAAAGGATTACTCATACATGTGTGAATGAAACACAACACAACTCCAGGTATGTTACTGAGGAGGTAACAGCATTCTAACATGGCTAAAAGCTCACATGAGTCAATGTTGTGTATATGAGACCTTTTAAGTATTGCTTCTATATAACACAGACTTGAAAATGAAAGGCTGTAGCTGTGATTTCTATACATGTAATAGGTATTATCATCATAAGTGTGTGGTAGATTAGGTAGCAATTCACACCCTTGGCAGTTCAGTAGTGTTTAAGTCAAGATCATTTTATCCTGCTGGACGCAAGTGGTTCCTATAAGAGAAAAGAAAAAGCCTCTGTACTGGTGATGTTTGTTATGACTTCTTTTTATCGAATATTACGTAGCCCGCCTGATGATATGTGCAAAAAATAGATACTAAATTATGGCCTCAAATTATTATTTCATTCCCACAATATGCAATTCGTTCCCACGTTTTAGCTCATTTGTTCCCACGTTTTAGCTAACTCGTTCCCACATTTTAGCTCATTCGTACACATCACTATGGGGTCAGCCCATTGGTCTGACAGACCAATAGTCCAGTATACACAGTAGAACACATGAACATGACTTGTAACGTGCTTAGGATAAACCATGTGGGTGGAATTCTCGTTTGTTTACAGAGTTTGTGCCACACCGGAGCGGGGAGCCACAGACACTAACCCAGACCAAACCAGGACTAAACCAGGACTAAACCAGAACTGAACCAGGACTGAGCCAGGTCTGAACCAGGACTAAACAAGGACTGTACCAGGACTAAACCTACGCTGTGTCATTAGCGGATTATAAATATATAAATGCTGCAAGCACAGAGCTGACCGCCAGGACTAGATCAGGACTGGACCAGTAATGCACCAGCATTGGAACAGGATTGGACTAGGACTAAACCAGGACTGGACCAGGAATAAACCAGGACTGAACCAGGACTAAACAAGGACCGAAACAGAACTAAACCTATGCTGTGTCAGTAACGTGTTATAAATATATACACGCTGTAATCGCAGAGCCGATCACCAGGACTACTAGGACTGGACCAGGACTAAACTGGGACTGAAGCAGGACTGAAGCAGGACTGAACCAGGACTAAACCAGGACTAAACCTATGCAGTGTCATTAGCAGATTATAAATATATACATGCTGCAAGTGATGAACCTGATGATGATGATGATTGAACTTTGTAAAAGATGCATACTGTGTCACATACAGCTAAAAATAGTCTCAACAGATGTAAATGACAAAAGTACCTGACAGTGAAATTCATTGCTGGCATTGGATAAACTCCAAAAGGCCTTTAGATTTGTTTGGAAAGTTACTTAGATAGATAAACATATCAGGTCTGATTGATTATGGGAGAAAGGCATTTTTCTTCTGCTGACCTTCACCGTGTCTTCTGTATTTCCTTGATTTAAGAATGTTTGATGAGGTTAGGTGGCTTCCTGTAAAAGAGCCCTGTTTATCACCAGAACAATTGATTGAGTCTCATTGTACTATATCGCTTTGACAGTGATGGGACAAATAATATGAAAATGTATTTGGTGAGGCTACTGAATACCTGCATTAAAGTGTATTTTGTGATGTATTCAGTTAATGGTCCAATTGTTGGCTTTCAGATGGCATCACAACATTACATATTTACTACAGATGGGGCAGCTAATGAATTGGTGAATTGATTGAAATGCCAATTGTGTTAATATAGCAGTCACTAATAGAAATTACAAGGTTAAACTTTTACCTTTTGGATATTTCATGAGAACACAATGTAATCAATAGGAACAAGAGTGTATTACATCATCGATCTGTATTCTGAATGTCTTCCTGTTGGGTGGCATTATATTACAGTGTAAAGTGTCATAGCCTCACATTTTAATGCTGAAATACAAGCTTCTAATTATTAGAAAAAGTCACAGCAACTGTATTGGAATACAGTTACTCTTACGCACGCATTCTGAATATGTATTTTCCATACATCCTAACATTGCTCTTTGAATAAAATTTTGTTTTTCTGCTTGTGTCTCCCTCCCAGGCTCTGCTCTGCGGCGTCGCTGGCTAGTGGTCCAACTCCTAATGCAGGTATGGCTGGCAGCGAACCCCTCCCTGAGTGAGCGCCCGTGCCCCAAGAGCTGCCGCTGCGATGGCAAAATCGTCTACTGCGAGTCCAGCGCCTTTCGCGATGTGCCCAAGAACCTCTCTGGAGGCTGTGAGGGCCTTTCTCTCCGCTACAACAGCCTGGCCAGTCTACGCGCTGGGCAGTTTGTAGGTCTTAACCACCTCATATGGCTCTACTTGGATCATAACTACATCGCCACAGTGGATGCAGCGGCTTTCCAAGGAGTCCGCAGACTTAAGGAACTGATACTAAGTTCTAACAAGATCACTTCTCTCCACAACACCACATTCCACCCTGTACCTAATCTTCGCAACCTGGATCTGTCGTACAACAAACTGCAAGCCCTTCAACCCGGGCAGTTCCAGGGGCTGCGCAAACTTCTGAGCCTTCACATACGCTCAAACTCTCTGAAAACCGTCCCGATGCGCCTCTTCCAGGACTGCAGGAATCTGGAGTTCTTGGATCTTGGCTACAACCGCCTCCGCAGCATCACTCGCAATGCTTTCTCCGGCTTGGTCAAACTGACCGAGCTGCATTTGGAGCATAACCAGTTCTCAAAGATCAACTTCTCCCATTTCCCTCGTCTCTACAATCTGAGGGCATTGTATTTCCAGTGGAACCGAATCCGCTCCATGAGCCAGGGTCTAACTTGGACCTGGGCTTCCATCCAGAAAATGGATCTGTCCGGTAACGACTTAACGGAATTGGACCCAGTAGTTTACCAGTGTCTGCCCAATCTCCAAACGCTAAACCTGGATTCCAACAAGCTGACCAACGTGTCTCAGGAGGTAGTTGACGCTTGGGTATCCTTGACCACCATTAGCTTAGCAGGAAATGTTTGGGACTGCAGCCCGGCCATCTGTCCTCTGGTCGGCTGGCTCAGGAATTTCCGTGGTGCCAAGGAGACCACTATGATCTGCGCCTCTCCCAAGAAAGCCCAAGGCGAGAAGGTTATGGATGCCGTCGAAGCGTTCAGCGTATGTCAACTGTCACCTTTGACCACTCTTCGGAGCAGCCCGCCAACCCCATCCAACCTTCCCGCCCAAACCGACAAGCGTCCCGTCATCGTGGCTATCCCGACCGGATCTGGCAAGCGTGGAGGGTCTCTTCAAGGCCCCACCTCGCCATCTGCCACCCCACCTGTCGCTCCGCCGCCCGACCAAGAACTGGAACCGGTCTCCTTCCACAAAATCGTCGCCGGGAGCGTCGCGCTGTTCCTCTCTGTCGCCATGATCTTACTGGTGATTTACGTGTCTTGGAAGCGTTACCCCAGCAGCGTCAAACAACTTCAAGAGCATTCGGCGGCCGCTCGCAAACGCCGTAAGAAAGCTAGAGAAACGGAACGCACACTCAGCTCCCCGCTCCAGGAGTACTATGTGGACTACAAGCCGACCAACTCCGAGGCCATGGACGTGCTCGTCAATGGAACTGGACCATGTACCTACACCATTTCAGGCTCACGAGAATGCGAGGTATGACCCACTCTGCCATCGCCATTCCTTCCAAATCATACCATGCTCTCATCGAAGTGGGATGAGGTAATTGCTTGCTTGCTTGAGATGACAGATGCTAAATTTTTGTCTTTTCGGAAGTCTGCTACTTGAAGGCTTAGTAGCGCAAGGTACAGAAAGCGGCGGATTTGTGGATTATTTTGTTGTCATGGAAAGACAGTTGGTTTGCTGGGATGTAAGTTTGTTTTGGATGAGAGCACTATAAATGGAACGGATTACTTTCTTCTTTTAAATTTTTCCTGACTTGACAAAGTATGGCACTTAAGCTAACGTGTTTGTGTGCCTGGTTTTGTATGTGCTATGTTCACTATTTGCCATGGTGGAACATAGCTTGGACTTGGGACTTGAAGGTTGATACTGGCTCTAAATGCAGAAAGTCTGTACCTTGTCTAAAAGGGTTTTATTGTCATTGTGTTACTTCTTACTATATTTTCAATATTTATAATTTAAATGGGCTACGGATGAAAATAAAAGCAAATTAGATTGCTTTTACATATTCCCAAATGGAGGTTATATTTATCTATATGCTGTGCAATGCCCAACATTCACCTGGTTTCCTAGCAACTATCCTTATTAAAATAAATAAGAAAATACATTGTTTTCTAGTGGGATGGTAATCATATTGATGTTGATATAATTCAATTTCTATGTTTTGTTTTGATTTATTTATTTAGATGACATTAGTTATTAAATATGGTCACTGATAGGAAATATTTGTACACACTTACATATCTGTATTAATGCATTGGTTATTTGTATTCAGCAAGAAACAATGGACTGGAAACTACAGTTATAGCAATGGTCAAAATATGCACAAAAATGACTATTGCTGTTAAATGTGCTAACTATTTTTACATATAAAAAAATCATAAAATGTTCTTTCTTTTTTTTTCCAATCAACAAATCAAATAATTTTACAATAAAATGCAAAAACTTATATGCAATGCTTGTTTACTTCTTGAAATCTTAAGAGTTGACCAGTTCCTCTTAACTTTACGCATGCAAAAAGCATGAAATGTGAAATATGCCAGACACAATAACCCTAAAGCAGGATTATACACAAATGGGTATTCCAAATGTACAAAAACATGTATTCAAACTTCTTCAGCTCAAATCTAACCGTATACTACAGAAAAATGGCAAAAAAGTTCCACACTACTACAAAGACCGCTATAAAGTACTCATGACTGATCCTCTCAAAAAATATAGTTCCATCTCTCTTATATAAAACATCAAGTCGAATTAGCCCACTTACATGCATACTCTTTAACCATATCGATACTT
This sequence comes from Boleophthalmus pectinirostris, assembly GCF_026225935.1. Lineage (NCBI taxonomy): Eukaryota > Metazoa > Chordata > Actinopteri > Gobiiformes > Gobiidae > Boleophthalmus > Boleophthalmus pectinirostris. The sequence goes on from NW_026571133.1 coordinate 35,188,672, forward strand.
TGCAGTTGATGTTATCAACATTCCCTGAAGATGTGATGCCAAATCTAGGTACTGCTCTGTCTGAAGCTCTGTTACTCAAGTTAGACTTAATCTGAGCATGAAGAAGTAAGTGACTTAGTTGGAACTACAACAAGAGAGTTGATTTGTGCTGTTAAACAATCCATCCATTTTCTTCAATTTATCCTTGGCCAAGTTGTGAGGACAGCAATCTCAGACTTCCCTCACGTGAGATACTTCCTCCAGCTCCTCCTGTGGTACCCCAAGGTGTTCCCAGTCTAGCCAAGAGACATAGTTCCTCTAGTGTGGAGGAACGCTGGACACGCTGTTAAACAAGTCCCTCTCAGGACCAAGAACTCTCATAATCACAAAACTTCAGGCTGTGTTTGCTAACATTTGCGCATTGTGTTTCTCCTCGGTAACTTCTGAACATTCCACCATAGGCGTACATGCGGCAGCCCCCAGCCCAATGCCACTGCACAGCATCAATATCCACGACTTTCAGGATGAACAAAAATTACTTTGTAGCAATTAATGATATAAAATAACATAGCTTTGGAATATGGAAAAGTTCACGAAATATTGCGTATAACAGGAAGCCATGAATTGACTCCTTCCACTGCAGTTGTGTTGTTAAGCTGAGAGGAGGCACTCACAGTCTGTATTCTCATTACAGTGGAGGGCAGGGTAAGCGGATGCAACATGTCCGCCGTGATTTGTGGTCCTCTTCTGCAATCAAATCAGCCCGAGCGCTCTGACTTTGCATATTTCGGCGCAGTCTGCATTCTCGAAATCCCGGTAGCCACTGGAATAAATGAAAACCGCATGCCCTGTCTTCTCTTTAAAGTGCCTATGACAGGTTTTCATGTTTTGCTAATTATTTAATGGTTATGCGGTGGGATAGTTGTGCTAAATGTTTATCATGGTTTTACATCAGTTTGTGGGGTGTTTAAAAAAAGTTTTAAAGAGTACAAAAATATAAAAAGTAATATCACAACCTACGTCATCAACACTGGAAATTCAATCGAAAATGCAGGGACAATGCACAACAAACATTTTTTTTTTCCATAGACATGAACATATCTAACTAGGAAGTGTTCATGGGGGCACTTCCAGCTCCATCGACTTGCAAAAAAGTGAGCATCAAACCACCATGTTTGATTTCCCAGTGGGATGCGTCTATTAAAATCAGTCTTTTCAAGTCTTTTGAACCACATCACTTTTGTTTCTGGTTCTGATATTGTCATATTTTTGTTATGGGATTTGGACATCATAATTGTGTGATTGTTGGATGTCCTGGCAGCGGAAAATGGCTCAAGAAATGGGCTTCGGAAGTTTACGAACTCCGTAACTGCAAGAGGGAATCAAATCTGTGTGACTGGAGCGCCATCAAAGCAAAATCCCGATACTTCGCTCAACCTTGGTTACGAATTTTAAAAGTTAACACCAAAGCGAAAGGCACCAGCTGTTCACCAAGAAACACCTTCCACTGCAAAGTGACCAAGACATGATGTTGCTGTAAAGCCAGTTGAATAATAAAGTGTGAGATCAACCTGCTCGTCTTCTGCACCTCACACTTAACAAACGAGATTTTGCTTTGATGGCACTCTACATACAAAAAGTTCTGATTCCCTTTTGTAGTTATGGAGTTCACAAACTTCTGACGCCCATTTTCTGCTGTCAGGACATCCAACAACCACACAATTATGATGTCCAAATCCCATAACTATAATATAACAATATCAGAACCAGAAACAAAAGCGATATCATTCAAGAGACTTGAAAAGATTGGCTTTGATAATACACGCATCCCGCTGGGAAATGAAACATGGCGGTTCGATGCTACCTTTTTCGGAGGATCTTTCCCAGTATGCATTGCACGATGACCAGAAGTCTGAAATTCAGGATGTATGTATTGACTTTACATTGTAAAATCTTCGCCTCTCTCTCTGTTACTGCTGCAGTGAGCCTCGTCATTTTGGTTTTAAAATGTGCATATTAACCTTTTCTACATGATCCTGGTGTTTTTATTTCGGTGTTTTGTATGTAAATAATTTCCTATTCCAAATTTTTCTCTTACAACTGCTATTCTCATGAGCTTCAATTGACTGGAGCTGAATGCTGTGGATGACGTCGCACTCCCTTAGTCCGCTTTTTATATAGTCTATGATTTTATTTTATTTTTTTCATACTGTTTAAACAGCACAAAAAAAATCATTATGGTTGCTATGTAACAGCTAAGGAATTGCCACCAAATATAATAAATACATAAATAATAAAATTAATACATGAAAACTGAAAAAAATCTGCATGATTTTTACTAAAATCTTAAGGATAATTAGGTTAATATATGCTAATACATGCATTTTAAATTAAATAAAGCAGAAAATGGCTTGCATTTATAGCTATGTCTCTCGAAAGCCCCGTTAGCAAGCTCATAAAGCAATCTATAAAGTAGCAGTCTGCAGAGGCACTGATAGTGTGTACTGGTCTAATAGTACAAGTGGCCCTAGGCTTTGGCCAGCCTTTTCTCCTCACCACACAAATAGGCCAGTAATATATATGTAGAGAAATGTTGCTTAGTGGCAGGTAGAGTAATGCTAGTCCGTCGAGTGAAGCTGGAATGGTACAATTATATGTCAGGTGCAGGGAAGGGAGTGAGACATGAGCAGATAGGATTCCCACATTACCCCTGTCTGTAGATAGTGGATTAAGGAGTCGGACTTCAAAGTGTCTTAATAGGTCGGTTGTAAAATGGACTTCAGTTTCAAGTATCTTCTAATGTATGTTTAAAGCCAAGTACAACTTATTTTTATTAACATTTTCTTCACAGATTTTGTTTTTGTTTTTGTTCAATTAAAGAAAAGTGAAAAAATAATGCCAATATACCAATATAAAGCATAATAGAGTAAGGTTGTCAAAAGCAGTATCGAAATACACCTTTGAGCAAGTTTCTGTACTAAAAAAGTCACATTGACAGAACACAAATGAACCTTTCCTGAATAGCTTTAGAATGATCTTGAGCTTTATCAGAAGTATAAGAGCCCATAGATGAGTATAGACCATGGACCACTATGCAACCTACCTAGACGACCAGTGTTGGGAAGGTTACTTTTAAAATGTAATCCCCTACAGATTACAGATTACACACCCCAAAATGTAGTTTGTAACGTAATCCATTAAATTACTTAAAGTGAGTAACGTAATCTGATTACTTTGGATTACTTGATATTGTCATGTTTTTTTAAACGACATGAATGTAGCAACCACATCCTGAAAATTCTTGTTTGTTGTCTTAAAATTGTCTGAGCCCAAGTCTCCATGAATAAGCAACTGTTTGCTGTAGAGAAACAAAGACCACGATATCTTAATATAAGAGGTTTTGTCTGTTAAAAGACAGTAACAAGATCAGCCTTTCCTTCACCAGATTAAAAAATATTATTGATAGAGAAATTATTTTTTATATGAGATCACCTTAAATTATGTCAACCTACTGTTAGGTGTCATGTTGTTTAGACCTGGTTTAGTCCTGGTTTAGTCCCTGTTTAGTCCTGATTTTTAGACCTGGTTTACTCCTGATTTTAGACCTGGTTTAGACCAGGTCTAGACCAGGTCTTTAGTTCTGGTTTAGTCATGGTTTAGTCCTAGTTTAAACCTGGTTCAGTCCTGCTTTAGTCCTGGTTTAGTCCTGGATTAGTCCTGGTTTTGGTCCTGGTGTTAGTTCTGGTTTAGAGGTGCACAGGAGGAAGCGCGGTTTACGCGAGAAAACACGTTCCATACGCGGCGCACGAGACAACGGTGTCCGCGCTGTAACTACGGAAGGAGACGTGGTCCGTGGGTTCTCAGGTTGATGACGATGATGAAGGTGTGTGTTTGTGTGTGTTTGTGTGTTTGTGTTTGTGTGTGTTGTGTGCACGTCCACTCATGTCGCAGGTCAGTAGTGCAGATATTATGAGTCTATGCAGGTTGTTTTCACCAGTGCCAGTAGCTCCTGTTTCACATTTAAGTTGTAGGCAATTTTATATTATATATATTTTTATATATATATATATCTCACATCGGGAGAAGAATTTCCAAGACACAAATGCATTTTTACCAATGCACTGCTGCTTCCATTGTGTGACTGACACCGCCAACTTTAACATGACGTTTACATCGCTCTTATTGCGCGCGTTCTGTTTGGGTTTCCGGCAATGAGTGGAATTACCGAAATAAAAAAATAAATAAATGGGATGTAGCACAAAATGTGAAAACAGGAAAATACCACCTTGTAATCCACTTATTTCAGCAAAGTAACTGTAATCCAATTACCACTCATTGAAACAGTAACTGTAACGGAATACAGTTACTCATAATTTGTACTCTGATTACGTAACGGCGGTACATGTAATCTGTTACTCCCCAACACTGTAGACGACTGAGGGACTTTACAGATATATGGTAATATATAAGTATTACAATTTAATGTTGAAAATTGCATTCTATTCTCTGAAGAGTGTTTCTATTAGCATTGTGGTATCAGAATTGGTATTGAGTATCAAGTCTATTCCTCAGTATCGAAATCAAATTTGAATTCTTAGTATTGTAACACTAGAGTAGAGACAGAGACTTTTATGTCTCTGCATTCAGCACATGATTTACTTCATTTACATATAGTCTACTAAATACTGCCAGTTCATTCAAATAATATTCAGTTCTACTTTTTTTTTTTTTTTTTTTTTTTTTACAAGTTTCTTGCTCTGAGTATTGCTCAGTAATTTAACTTAGGCATTTTAAGACCTATGGCGTATGTTGCTATGGACCAGAGTCGTGACTTGGACTCGAGTCAGACTTGAGACTTTAGAACTTGAGACTTCACTTGATAAAATGGATTAAGACTTGGGACTTGATTTGGACTTGAAGGTCAATGACTTGGGACTTGACTCAAACTTGAGGCCTGTGACTTGAGAAGACTTGAGAAGCACTTTTAAATCAGAATTCTTTCTATTCTGTCTGTAATGATTCAGTCTAAGATCTTGTCAAGACATTTCAAAAGGAAAAAAATGCATTTCTACAACTCTTATATACTCTATATATATATATATATATAATATATATATATATTATATATATATTATATATATATATATATATATATATATTATATATATAATGACTTACAACAACAATAAAAGTACAATTTATCTTAAAAGTCATATAAATTCCAAAAATATAAGGTATATTTGGTACTTTGGTTTAAAGACTTGAAAAGACTTGAAGCTCAAAGCAGATGACTTGGACTTGACTTGGACTCGAGACTCGACTTGGACTTGCTTGTCTTTGACTTGGGACTTGAGATCAAAGACTTGAGACTTACTGGAGACTTGCAAAACAGTGACTTGATCTCACCTCTGCTGTAGACGACAGAAAACTGTTCACCGTACTTTAATACCCGGAAATTTATTGTGTAAAGATTGCGAAGGCGTTAAAAACATTACTGGGAAACTATTTTTATTACTTTCTTGGAACAATATGATCTCAGACTTCTTAGGCATTAGATACACAACATATGTTCACAGGAATCGCTTCAAAACATTTATATTTTTAATTAACTTGTGCTATGGCGTTTACTCAATTATTACAGTGATTTATTCTCTCAACAAACATAAGTGTGAAACAATAAACTGGAGCAGTGTTTGAACATACACAGCTGATATGATACAGGATGTTAAAGGTGCATTGTGTAACTTTTCTACGGACCCCCAACCAGAAAGTTTAGTGCATCTTTAATATTAGAAAAATCAGTGTGATCTTGATTTGCATGAAAATGAGAAGGCTTTTAGAATGAGGTGACATCTATCCCTTCATTCATTTTATTTAATGAACATCTGCAAATGTATTTATGAAGCTCAAATGGATAATTATGTGATTCGGTACAGCATCATTACAGCTCTATTAAAATTTTAGAAAAGTGGAGATGACAGCATTTAATATTCAGAATTGTGTTTGGACATTGTGTTTGTTTCTAATTTGAGACTTAATTATAATAAACACACTCAATTAAAGGGGCGGTACCTTTTTTTTTTTTTTTTTTCATTTATTTGAGAAAAATGTGTCTTGCCGAACTACACATATATTTTATAATAATTACCGCTGTCTACTGTCCACATCTAATCATAAATGTTGTATTGTCTGGGAAACAGAAAGCATGGTAGTTGTTGTTAGCTTTACTGTGATGGCAAAACTCCACACTGGTCTCCGAAAGTTGATAAAAGAGCTTATAAACTCATCACGGTGAATAATTAGGATGCTAAAATGCATAAAGTTTGGAATAGCTTTGGACCACAGCAAACCATTTAAAATTAACTCGTTTTGTTTTAAGATGGTAAAAATCTGGTACAGTGCCTTTAACTTCTTATTCAGCTAATAGCCTATATCAGTGGTCCCCAACCCTTTATAGGCCACGGACCGGTTTTATATCCGACAATATTTCGTGACAAGATTTTGATGGGGGTACATTCCGCACAGCATACGGGAGAAGGGACAGTCCGTGCAACCTACCATACAGCCTATACTTAAAGGGCCCATATAATGCTCAGGACCGTCCCTCCACACCTCTAAACCAGAACTAAAACAGGACTAAATCAAAACTAAAACCAGAACTAAACCAGGTCTAAAACAGGACTAAACCAGGTCTAAAACAGGACTAAAACAGGTCTAAAACCAGGACTAAAACAGGTCTTAAACCGATCTAAAACAGGGTCTAAAACAGGTCTAAAAGAGGGTCTAAAACAGGTTTAAAACTGATCTAAAACAAGGTCTAAAACCGGTCTAAAACCGATCTAATACAGGTCTAAAAACAGGACTAAAACAGGACTAAACCAGGTCTAAAATAGGACCAAAACAGGTCTAAAACAGGACTAAAACTGGTCTAAAACAGGACTAAAAATGGTCTAAAAATGGTCTAAAACAGGGTCTAAAATCAGGACTAAAACAGGTATAAAACAAGTTCTAAAACAGATCTAAAACAGGTGTAAAACCAGGACTAAAACAATCCAAATTTCTATTCAAAAATATATGTAGACTTGTGTTTTGTTTCATTCACGTATGTTTAACACACAAATCCTGCATAGGCTCAGTTCTTTTCTCAAACAAAAAACTCTGTTGCATCTTGTGATGTCATATGGTCATACAGGAAGTGCTCCAGTGTGTTTTTAAACTCCACTCGCATTTACTACAATTATTTGGATAATTTCAGCCCTCAAATTGCCAGTCTCTGCTGAACTAAAACTAAAAGGTAGCTCTTAACTTGAAAACTACCACTATGTATATTTTTTGAGGAAGTAACAACATTCTAGCTCCTGAAATTTCCTTCCAAGTAATTCCCCTTGTGGATCAATAAAGTGTGTGTAAGTCTAAAGCTCACAAGAGTCAATTTTGCATAGTGTAGGACCTTTAATACTTAAAATGATTTCAAAATTGCAACGAGCGTGCTACCTTCTACCCCATCCCGTCGTCTTGTCTAGTGCCCCCAGCTATTCCGCCTGCCCTATTAATAGCCATATGCAGCATCATACGGCGTGGGCGGGGCTTATTCCTGACCTAAAAAGTCCATTGTGTGGGTTCATATAGCACATCGCATGCGCCGTCTTCCTCGGCCCAAAATGGAGATCACGTATCGCCGTAAAGCATAACATTTCACATTATAATTATAGCCTTGACAATTAGCTGTTATCTTGGCTAGACTCAACCTGCTAATTTGCAAAGGTTTTTTATACTGTGACCCCAATTAAATATGAATTGCGGCATGGAAAAAAAGTACATAGATGTCATGTGATGTGAAAGAAACTGCCAACACGTGGTATATTAACCATGACGAAAATGCTAATTATGCTAAGCGCTAACGTGGTCCCAGAATGGAAGACAGTGAAGAGATTTTTTTAAATTTATGATATACACTTTTTATAACTACCAAGGGGGAAAAAGGTATAAAAGGAGATAAAAGAGACCAATACATTATAACTACATCACGTATATAACACACATTAATACTTACAAAGTACTGGCAAGGGGCGCTAAATGTGCATTTATTATGAAACGGTATGAACTTTAAAAACACAGAGGAGCTCCATGGATTAAACAGTTTGCAGTGGTCCAAACTTATTCCTTAAGCACCCTGATTATTCACAGTGATGAGTTTATAAGCACATTGCACACATTTCTAGACTAGACTTGAGTGGAGTTTTGCTGGTGCCGTAAAGCTTGCCACAACTAGCATGCTGATAGTGTACTTCCTGGTTCTTGGACACTAAAACTCTTATAATTAGATGCAGACAAAGCCAACAGCGGCTTTTACAATATGTCTGTATTGGAGCAAATTTTACATAACTACGGGTCTCTTTACATGAGAACGTTTGCGGGTGAAAACGGCAAAATATTTTATCGGAAGGGCCTTTTGTTTAGACGGTGATGGCGTTTTGGGGCTTAAAAATGCAAAAATCTGAAACCACCTTCCAGAGTGGAAAAGCTGAATCTGCTTCACCGTAGTGTTTCCGTCTACACTGCCCAAGATGCAAAACTCTGGTCAGATCTGCTCAAGTTGTGTACACGTTTACGTCACGTACATGCGGTACACAGAAACCTGCCGTGCATACCCAATCAAATTCCACACACTTTTGCGTCACCGTATGCGCACAGATTACCTCTCGAAAATGTTCGTCTAAACACGGAATAAAAAGTGAAATTGCAACACCGATTTGGCGTCTTCTGTTCAGACCGTCATCATATAAACGTAGCCTAAGAGGACAAAAATTGGGTACTGCCACTTTAAGAAGGAGAAGGACCAGTGGTGGAAAAAGTACTCAGTTTAAGTCAAAGTACAGATGCTAGTACAGATAAGGAAAAGTCACATAAATTAGTCTACTTGAGTAAAAATAGGAAAGCACCCATTCAAAAACGTATTTAAAGAGTAAAACAGTAAAAGTATTTCACACAGATTTTGAGAGCCGTTTCAGCAGGTCTCAAACTATTCAAAACAAAACAAAACAAAAGAAAATTCTTGCTTTGTCTAGAATGTACAGATTATACCACGGTGGAGATTATACCTACCTATCAGGAGGGAGAGAAGCAGGTTACAGCACTACTCAACATTACAACTCAGATCTGTGGAGAAATGCCCCTGTGCAGAGAAGGATTTACTGCAGTTTTGAATGATAGAAACACCCGTAATGAATAAATGTTAGACGGATATTAGGGGTGTAACGATATCCAAGTCTCATGATACGATATCCTCATGGTATGAACCTCATGGTATGATATTTATTGCGATATCGTGGGAAAGCGCATGATATGGTGGGGCTCACGATTAGGGATGTAACAATATCCAAATCTCACGGTACGATATTTTTGCAATATTTTGAGGAGGCAAAGCAAAACTGTTAATATGCTACTTTTTCCTCTTGAAACGCCTTGACAAGACTTAATCCAACGAACTAAGACTTAAAAGTGCTTAGAACTGTTATTTCTTCTTGTAGTCTACACTGAAATGGAGCAAAGGATCATGGTCTATGTAGTTCTCTGTCTTTTTTAGCTGTTGCTGCACCATAACTCTTAATTTAAGAAAAGATACTTGTAATTTGATATATTGCGATGATGTATTATTGTGAGAACTTTGACGATACGATATCACGATATTTCGGTTATTGTTACATCCCTAATGTATATGTTTAATGTCACACTATGGAACATACTAAGCAAAGCAATAACATCCCCATAGAGACAGGCAGGTAGCGCACCCTCCACTAGAAAAGTTGGGCAGTGCACCTTTAATATAACTTTCTTGCTGAAACTGGCACTATGATAAAATTACATGACAAAATCGCTCTATACCTCACACAGAGTCTACTGTATATAATACGCGGCCGCCTTCACAGCTCACGCACTGAAATGTCATTGCCTTCCTGTAGTATCAGCAGTTATCCCAGACCTGCCTCCATTTTGTTTCTTAGGCTATCTCTTTGAAAATGCCTCTTCTCTCAGGCCTTATCTGTGGGGCCCGTGTCACCTGCACACAGTGTAGCAGGGAACTATCAGTCAGAGCTTCGCAAAGTTCATCTAGAAAACACTCCCGTCTTGTTCCAACATTTCCTCTCTCCGTCTCGCACATAAATCACAGCGGTACAATGCGACATCACCTGCTGCCACGGCGACAACAGTTTGGAGGGGTTTTTGGTGTGTTTCCTGGTGAGAGTGAAGGAAGTCTGGGCAGTTTTCTGGATTAGATTTAGTGCTGTTAAATAATTTGGTAGATGTAAATCTTTATTGCAGAAGAAAATACTGTCAACAGGACAAAAGTCTGAGTGAAGATGTTTCGCTACTCGTCCAAGTGGCTTCTTCAATTCTGATCTTAACTGTTCACTACCAAGAAGGTTTGGGTATTTATTATTATTATTAATTTATTTTATTTTTAATTAGTAATATAACTTGAATATAATAATTGAGAAAACTGGTATTTTTTTATATATATATAATTTTAGGGAAATTGAAAGTATAATTTGAATTTCATGAGAATTGACAACATTTTAGGAATTTTTGGATAGTCAATCATTTTATTTATATATTAGGATAACTGATGAAATTCTAAAAATGTTATGGTAATTTAGAAATCTTCAAAAAGTTTAGGGTAATTGAGAGCGAAAAAAAGAAACCCAAAACATTTTATTTCAGAGCCAAAAGGGCTGTCAACTGTCTTGAAAACATATGGACTGCAACAGATTCAACGGTTTGTTAATATCTTTTAAGTTGTATGCATAGTTGGTTTGGACATCTTTGTAGAAATTCAGCTTCTAAAACACGAAGTAAAAAGTAGCACATACGTAAAATAACACAATTAAATGCATAATTAACATGAAAAGGTATAGTGTATGCCATATGATGTATTTTTAAAATGTTAATTGTCATTCAAGCACAGATTTCTCCAACTAGAACAAAAACAGGGCAATAGTTCAGTTCAGTTCATCTTTATTCTGGGCATGTTCCATTTTTAAAACAGACAAGGACAGTGACATTACAAAACAACAAACACTTATTTTTTTTAAAAGACAACCACACCAGTGTCTCCACATATTGGACTGATCTCTTATTGCACTGGATCTCATGTTTGTGAGTGACATTATTATTTCATTGTCCGATTTGTTCAGCCTGCAAATAAAACTGTATATTAAAGTTTTTAGTGCAGCTTGCGAAGTGTTCACTCATGCAGTAACAAGCATCTCCATCGCACTCGCCCATCGTGGCCTCCTCAAAAGCCCTTGCAAAGCGTCATTGCAGACCACCCGCAGTCTTTGTAAACTGGCTTTTTTATAATTAATCCAGAGCTGGGCTGTGTACAACAACAAAAACAACAATAATTACAAAACTGAGCTGTATACTGCATCTTACCTTCAAGACATCACCCCCTTATGGCTCCAGCGATTTCAAAACCTTCACAAATCACTCCAAAAATCCCCTTTATTTCCAATCTCAGAGTTGTCAATATTAGTAGAAAACACATAGATTACCCAGCAGAATTCATTCACCCACAATGTTGTTTCATGGCTATTTCAGTCCTATTTCTTCTCCTTGATTGTTCCTTAAAACACAGCAGGAGCTCTTGACCTGGGCAGGCGTTGGTTAGCCTCTAATTCAAAATGGATTCCATCTTACCCCTTCCACCTCGGTCCCTCTTCACTGCAGGGCGTCTCATATGCTTTGATCCCCCGTTGTTCAGTTAGCCCTTTCATCCGGGGCACCACTCGACCATCTAGTCCCAGTGTGAAGAGTCGTCAGCCTTTCTGAAACATTTTTGCCATTGTAACAGCAGAGTCAAGTGGTATTGCAGTGTGAAAATCGGTGTATTTCTCTAAAAAATAATGTATCTGGGGAGCTCAAAGGCATCCCAGTGTGACTGACTGCCCTGTCATCATCTGCTGACCCTGGATCATCTTGAGTCCACTTACTCACTTTAGAACACAGACTTATAGATGGAAGTTTAAGTGAATGGACCCCACGTCAGTGGAAGTAATGATAATACTCATTGTCTGTGTGTGGCAGAATCAAAATATGGAATGAAATATATGGGCAAATACTTTTCACAGCTCATCCAAGCTGCTTCTTTAGTTCTGGTTGGATTGCTGTTGAACACTAGCCTGATTCATCAGCTGGTTTCACTTCGTGGAAACCGTCTGACCTCGCAGTATTAGAATTTGTTTGCTCAATGGTAGGCGGGTACTTTTTTAATTGAACCAATTGCTGCTATTTGGTCATGACGTATGTAATATGCCAGAACGCTCAGTGGTGTCCAAGTAATTGCCGACTTCACAGTTCTTCGCTGATTGGCCGGTGCACAGTCTACAATTTCCGGGGTTCTTGCAAACCGTCTAGTGTATTTCGATTCCTGACCTAGTCGCTGGAGAGAAATGAAATTGAGCAGAGGCACTAGGTGGTGCCAGGTAGAGACTGCCTTATATCGGCCTGAAGGGAGGAGCAAGCTACAATTAAAACTACTCTGAAACTAACAGACCGGCTTGTTTACAGTTTCTATTTGTTAGCTCAGTTTATTGAAGTGCCTGAGTCATATTAACAAAATATGTAGTTAGTAAAATACATCATTATTTGAACATTCACTTTTGCAAGCACCATAAGTTGACAATTTGGTAATTTTGTCCCATTATTGTATTTGTCACTTTATCATTTCATTTTCCTTATATTTATCTTTACAATGAAAAGAATCAATTATTCCGTAAAATCACTTTTTACTTAGTTTACTCAATTTCACTAAGTAGTAGCGGCAATTAAAGGTGCACTGTGTAACTTTTCTGGTGGAAAGTTCGCCGCCTGCTTCTCTCCATGGAGAGTGTGGAACATTCCAGGAAACATCTCTATGGAAAGAAGCAGGTGATGGACCCCCAACCAGAAAAGTTACACAGTGCACCTTTAACACAACATGAAGTACTGTTTTTTGTTTGTTTTTTACAGAATATCAAATTAACCATGACTCAACATAAACTATGGACATAAATATGACCAGGCTCTAAGGGCATCTAGCTGTTTTAGTCTTGTAAACTGCTTCTCCTAAGTGCACTCAGATATGATCAAGAATGATTACTTTTTCCCTTAAATCATTTTGAAGGTGCATTACGCAACTTTTCTGGCTCAGTAACTGCTGGACTCCATGGAGATTCCACTGGAACATTCCACTGAATAGCTATAAACCTACATATTTTGCAATTGGACATATTTTATTGCTCAAGCTACATTGAATTCTTACTGCGAGTGAACTTGACTCTCCACAGATCTGACTTGTAACGTGACTTTGTGGTATCACATTCTTTTGTCTGTGGTTAAAATGAATGCCATACCTGGATTTGTGTTTTGTTTTATTCACACATGTATGAGTAAATGTTTATTATTAGTCTGTCTAAAGCTCTAAATGTTTGTTATGTCTTTAGTTCAGGAGAAATTGCCAATTCCAGGGCTGGGAACTTCCTGTATCACCACATATGACATCACAAGGTGGAACAGAGTGTTTTCAGTTTGAGAGAAGAACTCCGCACAAATAGTGAGGGTTTGTGTGTTTAAAATAGCGTAATATGGACCCTTTAAGTTGTAAAAATCGAAGGCGTTAGAAAGTACACTGAAAAAGACTATTTTATGCATGAAGTCGAGGAGCTTTAAATCACCATGGCAACACATATTCCCTCCCTATACTTTCTCCAACCACTGCCTCTGCTGTAATAAGTCACCCACTCTGCTCTCCCACTCCTCCGCTTTAATGTATTCTTCACAAGTCTTCCAACTCATCTAAGCTACCAGGACCGTCGCGCGACCTCCTGACCCCAAACTTTACGGTGCGAATATTGCCTGTGACCTTTTTCAGACTAATCGCGCTCCTGCCATACCTTCACGACAATTAATTACAGTTACTTTAAAGGCCCCTTATTACGCTATGCTCTGATCTACAGTATATTATAATGCTGTTTCCTCGTCTGAACTTACCTGGAGTTGCGTCGTGTTTCATTCACATGTTAAACACACAAACGCTGAGTTTTTCTCTCAGAAAGGAAACACTCTGTTCCAACTTGTGATGTCATGTGGTAATACAGGAAATGGTCCACTGTGTTTTTAAACTCAATAATCTTTTATGGAAATCATTTGGATGACATCACAAGGTGGAACAGAGCATTTTGAGCTTTGGAGATGTAGGCAGACTAATAATAAAGTGTTACTCAAACATATGTGAATGAAACAAAAGACAACTCCAGGTATTTTTTTTGCAGAGTTAACAACATTATGACCCGACTAAAAACTCACGATTTAGTCAATTTACTGTTTAATATAGGAACTTTAAAGAAGTGTTGCCAAAACTTTTATTCTGGATATCCATATTTTAAAAGTCAGAAATCTTCACAACCCAAGTCAATAGACATGTTTTGTAAATCACAAAATAAGTGGATTTGACCATTCTTGAACATTAAAGAGGATGTTTTATTGTTAACTGAGTGATCGTGTCTCTCTGAACAATTACTTTACTCAAGTTTTAAACAATGAAAAACAGTAACTGGATCAAAATAGTAATAAAATAATACTACTAATACTACAAAATAATAATTACAAAAAGATTAGAAATTATACAAAACATGTCTTAACATTTCAACATTTCTAATGAGATAGGTGGGCCTGTCTGTGTTTTTGTAGCTCATTCCGTCCAAAGTGCAGGAGGAGAGCGCAGCAGCAGATCAGGCGCAGCATTCAGTCTGTTTCTGTGCTTTGTCTTCATTTTTGTGAGCACAGAAAATCCCAGTTCACACAGATATGTAGTACACACATTATTATCATGAGTCAGAACAGCACTGCAGACCGACATGCAGATCATGACAAGGCGACCCAAAAAAAAAAATCTGTTGCGACCCACCTGAGAGTTTTTGGGAAATGTGCGCTATGAAACTTTTTGGTTAAGGTGACCATCACCTGCTTGTCTTTATGGATATGCCCTTGCTCTGCTTGGAATGTTCCACAGTACGACATTAAACAGCTTCACGTTGCATAGCTCAAAAATACCTAGAAAAACAATCATTCTGCCTCTCCACACATCTGACCTTTAACTCGGTCTGGTTTGCTCTCCGTGAAGGTAGAAAACTTTAATACCATACTGTGAAACATTCCAGACAAAGCAATAACATCTCCATGGAGAAAGACGTTTGACAGACACTCCACCAGAAAAATGACACAATGCACCTTTAAAGCAACCCAACCTGCAAGAGCACACCGGGAACGCTAAACAGAATCCTTTGCCCTTTTCTCGAGGTTCACCGTACTGGCATAAAGGGGCTTCCTGTTATTACTGTCGTCATGGTGAATTATCGAGTTTGGCCGTAGAACATCTGGAGACCTGTTGCGCAGCAGATGCTAGTGCACAAATGTCACTGGGGGAAAATGTGTATATGTCTGCAGGAGCGAATGGAATGACCTTTATGGGCTAATTTTGCTTATGGTTTCGCTTTGTCACATGCAACACAATGGAATGCGACTTTGCATTGGAACTGCAATAGGTCGTGAATTATGATAATGTTGAAGGTGCGTTTTTCTGGTGGCTCGTCTCCATGGAGAGTACAGTGCGTAGGTTGGAATTTTCTAGAATATGGCATTAAAGGTTCTGTATTAAGCACATTTGACTCAAAAACATACCTGGAGTTGTGTTTAGTTTCATTCACACGTGTTTGAGTAATGTTTTAGTATTAGTTTGCCTACATACCCAAACCTCAAAATGCTAGATAGACCAGTGTTTCCCAAACTGTTTTTTTTTTTTTTTTTTTTTTTTTTTTTTTTTTTTTTTTTTCTGGGGACCCATACTTCTAAAAGTCACAAACCTTTACAACCCAAGTCAATAGACATTATTCATAAATCACAAAATAAAGGTGGATTTGACCGTTACTGAACATTAATGAGGATATTTTATTGTTGACTGAGTGATCGTGTCTCTCTGAACAATTAGTAAGTTTTAAACAGCGAAAAACAGTTATTAAAGCAGCAATAAAGGATCCATAATTCACCCATTTGGACATTAAATGTAGCCCATTTCTTTTTCTTTTCAACATTCAACTGATCCAGCAATACTGGAACAAAATAGTCAATAAAATCATTTCAAAAAGATTAGAAATGATACAAACATGTCTTAACATGTCAACATTTCTAATGAGATAGGTGGGTCTGTCTGTGTTTTTGTAGAGTGTTCCAGTCCGGGCTGCAGGAGGAGAGCACAACAATTCAGTCTGTTTCTGTGCTTTGTCTTCATTTTTGTGGGCACAGAAAATCCCTATTCACACATATATGTAGTAGTGAAAAGAATAAGCATGCATTCACATACATTATCATGTGGCAGAACTGTATATTGCAGATCTACATGCAGATCATGACAAGGCCATCCAAAAAAAATAAAAAATAAATAAAATCTCTTGCGACACAGTCTTTGGGAAATAATGCTCAATACCACCTTGTGATGTCATGAAGCGGTATAGTTTTTTAAGTTAACACCTACTGTTTACCTGTTTACAATTTTCAATTGCAGGGCGGAAATGATCCAAATATTTCTAGTGAAGGTCCATCCATCTGTCTATTTTCTAAAGCTTATTCAGGGCCGGGTCGCGGAGGCAGCAGTCTAAGCAGAGACTCCCAGACTTCCCTCACCCCAGACACTTTCTTCAGCTTCTCTAGGGGGCTGGAGGAAGTGTCTGGGGTGTCTAGTGAAGGTGTACAGTTTTTTTTTTTTATTAAAAACACAGTGGAGCACTTCTTGTATTACCACATAACATCACAAAGAGTGTTTTCTGTTTGAACTCAAGAAGCCTTAATATGCAAACAAACACAACTCTGGGTGTGTTTTTGATGAGGAAATTATAATAGACCAGAAAATATCAAAATAAGGACCCTTTAAACCAGCCAAAGAGTTGGTGAAGCAAATCGAAATGAGTGGGTGGAGATATATTGTGGTATTGGCAAGACTTCACCCATTTAGATTTAAGGTGCTGTAAATAATTTGTACTGTCTTAAAAGTGAAAAACAGCAATAGTCCATTCACTGTTTTCTTCTAAGTATAGTCTTCACTTTGACTTAGGAGTATATAAGAGCTTATCACAACATTCAGAGGCCAGAATGGAGCTGGTGACGGTAAAACTAAAAACAACTGCCATGCTAAGTGCGCATTTCCTGATTCCCTGAAGATAAATACACTTGGCTTTTTTAATACTCATTAAAGCAGTTAGTGCATGAGTCTCATTTAGCTTCTAGAATATCTGGTTGACTGATCCAAAAGCCAAATTTGCAATAATAATAATACCACTTTACCAATCATTCATGCAATG
Source organism: Boleophthalmus pectinirostris (assembly GCF_026225935.1). Taxonomy (NCBI): domain Eukaryota; kingdom Metazoa; phylum Chordata; class Actinopteri; order Gobiiformes; family Gobiidae; genus Boleophthalmus; species Boleophthalmus pectinirostris. Next base: position 35,206,044 of record NW_026571133.1, read on the forward strand.
CAATACAGCTGCAGTGTCTTGCCTAAGGACACAACAACTCTGATCTTAGAGTTATGGGACCAGTGCTTTAACCACTCCCCCTCTGTTGTATGACGTGTTAAAATTAGTCCAACAGCAGCACAGCACTTTTATTTTAGTTCAGCTCTTGATATTTGCAAAGTGATTATAAAGGTTTGAAAGTATTAAAAATCTAATTATGGAATTTCCAAACCACCGTTCTTTTTTCTTATCCAATTTTGATTGAAAAAGACATTATTTTTTATGGTTTACCAGTAACCACAAGCATAATAAGAACAGATCTCTTATTCTTTTAAACCCATCACATAATAAACCACCACACACTGCATAAGCTCTATATATAACCATTCACTTTTCGCTCCCTCGCTCCATACCTCCCACTTCTCCCTCTTCTCCTTCCATCCAAGGTCACTGAGCCAACCTGCTAATTGCACAAAAGAAAAAAAAAAAACATAACATAATGTAACACAACATAAACAAAGGAGGTAACATAGGCAGACCAAGGGCGTCCGTGTAATTTCGTGGAGCGTCTTCTTCTACTCAACACGGCCAACACGACGAGGAACATCTCTCTCCGGCTGTAATCTTGGGCGTTTCACACTGCCAGGCCTGTGCTGGTGCTGGGCTGTTTGATCCACGCCTAATGAGGGTCTTAGATCACCAGTGTTGCAATTACCGTACCTGGAAAGAAGGGGGGATGTCCAGGAAAGACGAGAGGAGAGAGCTTATGTCGGAATGTTGTATTGCTTTTTTCTGTTTAATGTATTTTTAACGTGGGAAGTTATTCATGTAATTATTTTTATGAATGACTCAAATTGAATTTTTCCTGTCCTGAAATTCATTTTGCCACACTCTTGTGTAGGTGTAGCCATTTAAATTTTCGAACACTGAGTCAACATCATACTTGATTACAATTTATGCAGCAAAAATATAGAGAAAAATCTTGCTTGCAAATTGTGAGATTTATTAGGACAAACCGTGCAACGTTTCAGCACTAGAAAAAAAATAAAAATAAATAAAAAAGTTCAGATGAAAGCTGAAACATTGCAACATTGCACGGTTTGTCCTAATAAATTTCACAACTTATAAGTAAGACGGTGTGTAGGATTTTTTATTTATTTTTTATTTTTTTTATTATTGTTCTTGGGCTGCTCCCTCTCTTCCAACGCACCCGTCTCAAATAATTAATGTGCGAAGTTCTCACTCTTTTATGCAGCAAAAATATAAAATAAGCACATCATATATATTTTTATTATGTCTCCTTGATAAAACATATACCACGAGTAATGTAATACTGTTCTTTTTTTTTTTTTATTCCAGTGAAAAAAACATAGAAAAACAAACGTCCCTTCTGTGAGTGAGCTTGCATCTCCACAAACCTGGCTCTTACTTAGTCTAAAAGAGGACCTCTTCCTGCTTGTTTCAACTCGGTGGTGCTTATTTTAACTTTGCTCGGAGAATGTTCCAAAGGTTTTTTTTTTATTTTTAGTTCCATGGAATAATGCAGATGATGTGTCACCTCACCTCCATAAAATTACAGAGTGCTGATATTGCACTATACATTCCATATGATAAAACGATAGAATGCACTTAAATAAAACAATTATTGTAGCCTATTTTAGACTTTTTTTGAAAATTAACTTGGCAGGAGACAACATTAAATGCTATCATGAATTGTACTAATCGTAACATCAGAAATAGATAAAACATCCCCATAAATCCCCATTATAATCGAACAAATGCAACAGCTATTCTACTGTATATAAAGTCATCATTACAGAATCTGTGTCAGTTTTGTGTATACACCTTCTGTCTTCTCTGTGTAACCACTGAAGCTGCTAACGCTCCTCCTCACACACTCCGGTTCCACTGTACGCACGGCTAAGCATGTGTGACATTTGGAAACGACATTCGCATGGATTGTTGAATAAAAAACCTTTTCCTTCTGCCTGCTATGGAGTATTAATTAAAGATGGCGGCCTCATCACTGAAAGGGTAACATGGCCTTGGACTAATCAATGAGTTTGATTGGTCGCGCTAATGGTGCTTTCAATTTTACAGTCTGGATCAATCCACTGAAGTGATGTACTGTGTGTCAATCATCAATCTGAGTAGGACTTTTACCCATATTAGTAGTAGTAGCAGTAGGAGTAGTTCGAGTAGGAGTATTTGATTTGATTTTTTTATTGAATTGCAAAATATTGGTGCATTGGCATTGGTTAGACACTGTATTCGGAAAGAGAAGATGGAGAGGATGAGGCGGCTGATGAATCTGCTGCTCTGGTTTAGCTGGAATGGTGCACGGTTACATTGCCTAGCTGAAAAAATGAAATAAGGAAGACAGATTTAGCAAATTTCAAACTATAAATATTTGGTTTTAATACTTTCTAGATTGGCGACACAGTGGCTGAGAGCACTCTGTCTATCTGTCCGTCTGTCTGGGCACTCTGGTTTCAAAAACAACCCAAAACATGAACAACAGTTGACATCCTCTCTTGAGGTTCATTTGATCTTCCGATAATTTATGTTAGTACATTCTTTTTTCAGACCAAGGCCCCATCCACACTAGTACATATTCAAGTCATTTTCGTTGCGGATGCAGTGTTTGTCCACACTAATCCAATGGGAAACGGCTCCAGAGACAGAAGGATCTGGTGGCGCCAGCTCTCACAAATTCATCTGAGTACAGATCTGATCTGGCACTGTGTGGACGACTGAAAACGCTGATATGCTGATGCAGGTCTATGTGCCACGAAGAAATTCACCGCCAAAAAGCTACGAGGCTAGAATATACGTCCATTCATATGTACGGTCAATGTGTATGACCTGCAGACTTGTAATCTGTGATAAGTTGAACATGAACCATTTCCAACATGATAGAAGCACAGAACAGACTCACCATTAGCAGAACACCCCTCTGTTACAGAAAGAACACAAATATTCCACTGAGTCATGTCCTTTAGTCTGACAGAAGCTGAACCGTATCAGTGCACAAGGAGCGAGCTGTTTTTTGAGCACTTAGTTTATGCAAATTACCCATGTGGTTTTAAGTTTTGTTTCTGTAAAACGTAAACAAATATGCACAAAGCTTTGTGGAGAGGGAAGGCTTGTAGACACAGAAACAATTTGTCTGGACGCAAATCGTTTCAGATACGGTGATACGGTGACTTGTTTCAGTGTATAAACGTAATAAAAGCATGCCTGATCTGTTCAAAAAGAAGATTTTTTTTTTTTTTAAGTTTGTAAAATGATATAGCATATTTGAGTCAGCTCTGTCTTCTTTCCTATTTATTTTAGCAAAATAAAATGCTGTTTTCCATCTCTGCACTGGTAATTCATTGATATCGGTTGTCAGTGATAATAAAAGCCGTAGTATCGAAATCGTAATCAGACGTGAAAAAGCTGTATCACTAGTCAACATTGTTTTTTTTTGTTTGTTTGTTTTGTTTTTCATTAAATGTAGATCTGGGGGGGAATAATAAAATAAATAAATTAATAAAATAATAAAATAAAATATATTATTATTACACATTACATTGTTACTCAAGAAGCAGTTTCCTATTTACTGCAGCTGAGAGCTAAAAGTCACTATAATGCACTGTAATGGAGCCATGTTTTTAATACATTTACATATTTACTGAATCATCTTACATAACCGCCCTATTGTCCCTCTCCATTACTCATTCATTCATTCATTTAAAAAAAAATAAATAAATAAAAAGACCACAATTGTTTTGAATGTTCTGAAAGCCTTTTGTGCAATTCTCTATGGTAATTCGTCCCTACAAATACCAACAATGTGATCCCCTGACAGACAATTACGCCCAAATGGGACCACATTGCATTAAGGACCTGGGTGGACCACTACTTTGCTGTGCTGTTTGTAATATTAAATACATAATGGCCGCTCGGATTGCCAGAAAGGTTAAAGGACATTATCTGACCCAATGAGGCGTCCATTTTCTCATTAAGTACGTGATTATTTCAGTAAAGCCCGACTGCAGATCTGTCACCTCTCGCTCCAGCCGCTAAACTCCCATAGTTGTAAATTAGCATAAAAAAAGTAATACTAAAATGACTGTAGCACTTAAAGGGTCAAAGGGTCAGTGGAGAGAAGAAGAAGCAGGCTGGAAATAATGGAGAAAAGTCAATTGCAATCAAAAAGTTTTGTCCAGGATGAAAAGAAAGGTTGAAGTCAGTGAGACCGGTGATGCTTTGAAGACAAAAGATAGTTAGCCAGTGCTGTAGTTAACTGGCCAGTCAGAAGCACAGAATTTGACAAAACTTTACAAGATGAGCTGAATCCTGTCATCCTGATTTCAGTGGGCGTGATTGACAGGTTGATTCAGTCAGAGAAATGCTTGGATGGTCTGTTTGCGTCAAATGGCACATGCTTGCACTTAAAAAAAGGGAAAACACAACATAAAGGATTGAGAATTTGACATAGTAAGAGGATAAACCCCTTGAGCGTCTTGTTTTCGAAGGCGTCCTCCAAACAGATACAGCAGCAGTAACAGAGGTAAATACATTTACAACACGGTATATATGTGATATGTCACTTTTGAAAGCAGCCAAACCCCAAAATGTGAGACCAAACAGAAAACCAGAGGAGCCCAAGAAGAAGGTGGGGCTAAAAGTTGCACCTTACAGTCAGAGCACCCCGCTGCAGGAGAATGAGGCATGTCTGACCAAAGAGCAGCGTCAACATATTCTTAACATGGTCCAGACAAACAACTGTCACACACCCTCTGCACATGGGTAACCTTATGGCATAGCGGCCTGTTGTGCCTGGGTTTGGCTGCTGGTCTGTTTTATTTGAAGGAACCGTGGGACACGGATCAAGCGACCGGACAATCGGACCCCCTATATCGCACACAAATTGTCCCCCTCATTTTAACCCTGGCCCACCTAGTGTTTTAACCCCTTTTTAAACTGTTTAAATTGAAGATTTTTATTAATTTTTTTAACCTTTTAATTATTTATTCATACTTTTTAAACTCACTTGTCTTAATTGGTGCTGCAGTGGCTCTCTCCCCTTCATTTTTTTAACAGTTTATAGACATTTGAACAGAATTCAGCTTTTAATCTACCCTTTTAATAACAACCGAACCACGTGACATACACAACACAACACAAAACATGACATGTCTAAAGCAGCATTCCTGAACAATGGGAGAGAAGTCAGAGAGCAAACAGAAATTGAGAGATGTTCCATTCAAACGAGGCTTTGTGTGGAAATGCATGTTTACCTACTTCCTGAAACAAAGCAAAAAAAAAAATTTTTTGAAGAATCAACAATTGAAGTACCAAACTATTACTTATCTCAGATAAAAGAAGTGATATATTTTGTTCTGAATGTCATAATTTTCATGAGATGTCTTCTTTATTTGAGAGACACGTTAGCAGCTGTGTTTGGATCGTTTCAAGTTTGGATGGAGGTTTTTCACTCTCTATAGTCCGGTTCCACACCCTTTTGGATTGGAACTGAATGTAGAAGGGACTGGCTGTTCAGGCATGCACTGCAGTGTAGGGGCACTGGAAAAAGCATCTGTTTCAATATGTCCCTTGAAAAAAATTGGACACCACTAATATAGTCATGCAGTTTTAGCTGGCCAGAGTAAGATACTGAGTTAAAGAGCTGGAGTTAACAGAATAGCCCAGTTTAGTCCAAATGACTTGGTTTGGTCCTGTTCCTTTAGTTTTCATTTTAGTCCTGGTTTAGTGCCAATTTTGATGCAGTTAACGCACAAGTACCCTTAAGCTAGATGGAAATTAGCAAAACAAAGCAAACATTCTTAAACTTTCTGCATATATCAGAAATTGAATTCATTGCAGCTATAGCCAATCAAATATACAAGATATATATATTCAAATGGACCACTCATCTTGCAATGGGGAACTCATAGTGTCAGAATTGTCACCAAATGTAGTAATGTATATTGCTACGACTATTTATTTGTTCAAAACACGTGCACATTGGTCGTTCATGATGAAGAGGACTTATAATACGTAAGCGAGGTGTGATTCCAGCTCCCACAGATCAATACTGTTGTGTTCTTGGGCAAGACAAGACAGAAGTGTGCCTTGAAGGTGGGAAAGCGCTATATAAAAATCTGAACTGCTCTGAAAACTGCCAAACTTCAGATTTGTGAGTGTCTAACTCTACCACTGAACCACCGCTGCTCCAAAATCCAGTTATTTTTCTTAAAGATTGCATTGGTTCATAAAATTGGAACCCCTTGGTCTAACTTTACAGACTACTGAGATGTTACTACATTACATCTGGGTTGTTAAATACCACCATCTTCTGCTCCATGTGTGACCCTGCTTAAGATATCACCACAGCCAGAGATGGAGTAAGCTGCGTGGGTGTGAGGAGTTTAGAGGGACCCCGTCGAGCCTGGTGCTATGCTGCTATTGGAAGCTAAGCTAACTCAAAATGACAGGATTTTATGGTCATGGTTTGGGTTCCCCTCTGCCATCTTAAGATATGATTTTCTTTACATTACAAAAGATCATATTTGAAAACACTGCATAAGACAGCAAGTTGATGTTGAGAAAGTTGAAAGCCTTGGTCCTCCAAAAATACTATGTCATTTTGTCTTTCTTTTAAATAGATGGACCTTGCCTTACTGTATGCAACATGAAATAGCCATAACGAGGGTTAGGTATCATTAAGAAGTTGCCGATACGATACCTCAAGTCCGAGTCAAATCCCAAGTCAAATAGAGGAAGGTCCAAGTCGAGTCTCGAGTCACTGGTCCATAAGTCTTTAAACCAAAGTATAGCTTAGATTTTTGCATTTTATATGAATTTTAAACTAAACTGTTCTTAAAAAAGCATAGTATATTTATATATGAGTATTTATAGAGTATATAAAAGTTGTAGAATTTTTTTTTTTTTTTTTCCTTTTTAAATGTCTTGACAAGATGTTAGTGTGAATCATTATGATCAGAATAGAAAGAATTCAGATATAAAACTGCTTCTCAAGTCACGGGCCTCAAGTCAGAGTAAAGTCCCAAGTCTCTGACCTTCAAGTCCAAGTCGAGTCACAAGTCTTACTTCATTTTTTAAAGTCAAGTCTCAAGTCCTAAAAATAGTGGCTCAAGTCAGAATGAATATGTCAAATGTGTTGCATGCACGAGTTTCCTCTGAACAAGCAACAAAACTGTAGTGCTGAAACTAAATAATTAGGTAAAATATACCAAAAAAAAAACAAAAAACTCTTGGAGATATATCGATACAGCAGCCCACAATATCAATACTGTATCATCACATTAAACAATACGATATATCAGTATTTCAATATTTTTGCAAGTCCCGTAGTTGTAACACTATGTCTGAAACCACCTCCAAATCTTCATAATAATTGTTCAGTGATTTATTTTGCCCCTCTTATTTTAAAGGTGCACTGTGTAACTTTTTGGTTGGGGGTCAGTCACAGCTGCTTGTTTCCATGGATATGTCATTGCTATACCTGGAATGTTCCACGGCATGACATTAAACAGCTCTGCTTCACATTTATTCAATTACAGGTGGTTTTATAGCTCAAAAATACCTAGAAAAACAACATTTTGACAGTGAGGGGGGTCGTCTCTCCATAGATCTGACCTGATAGATAGATGATAGACAGGTTTAGTTCTACACTGTGAAACATTCAAGACAAAGCAACAACATCTCCGTTGATAAAACCCTCTGTCCAAAAAGTTACACAAACAGTTGCTACCTAATAATATTGTGCACTGGCCATTCACTACATACTGCTTCTTCCAATCTAGCCCTTCTGACCAACATTATACGGTAAAGTGTCTTGCCGCATGACACAACAACAGTACGCACAGGTTTGAGTGGAGTTCAAATCCCTGATCATCTAGCCGCTTAGTCACTACCACCTCCTCCGTCAACAGTTTAGGAGTTAAGTTGCTAGCGTACACTGCAGCCTCGTGAATGAAGTAGTCCTAGAGTACATTATACAGTACAAAGTAGAATTAATGCTATTTAACCAATGCACAAAGTAGTTCCCGGTCCCATTATCGCCAGTGCATGATTTAGTTGTGTTGGCGCTCCTCCTGTGCGCTTTGCCAAACAGCTACAGACAAACATTCACAATAGGAAATGCATCAACCTATTTACAACATTAGATGGACTGACTGTGCTGCCGATATTCTATTAGACAGTGGTTTGAGCTCCGTTCAATGTAAGCGCTGTTCTAGTCTTTTTTTAAAAATCATTCAAGTGTTAACCAGACCAAATCGGGCGTTCTTAAAGTGCTTAGTATGTTTAGAGAGATTTTACAAAACTGGAGCTGATGTTCTTACAAGTTTATTATAATCAGAGGTGGGACATGTGATGTATGATGATTGTTATGTTGATGAAAAGTCCATCACACCAAACTATGAAGCTTAGTAATAGATAAACTTTTCAAAGATCGCTCGAGTGACACCAGTACGTCAAATTTTTGGACATTCATGGACTACAAGACAAGACAAGACAAAAGATCGGGCCTTCAGAAGTGAGGCAAGATGACATTTTGACTTGATTATGAATTAATAAACAGTGTGCTTCAGTGCTTCTCTACCACAGTAGTTTCCATTAGCTGAAATTTACCACTGTGTAAACTTGACTTTTTAGAACTTTCTACCATGTCATGATGTTCCCTCATCAAAAACTTGCCTGAAGAGGTTCTATATCAGGGCTGTCATGCTCAAATTCACAGAGAGACAAAATTAAGTCGTGGGCCAAAGTAAATATTTATTTCTGCATGTTTTCTCTTCTTTCGAGATATGTAATGTTAAACCTTTTCTTATTAAAATAAATATTTAATAATAATTTTGTTTAAACACTGAATCCAGAACAAGCATAATATAAAATAACAACATTTTAAATAAATAATGTCTCTATAATACATATTTCATACATACTAATACATATTTAATAAGATCTTGCGGGCCAAATATAATTATATCGTGGGCCAAATTTGGCTCCCGGGCCTGAGTCTGACATGTCTGTTCAATTATGCTTGTTTGAGTAATCTTGCAATCTCTCCCAGTCCCTCCTTATGATCTTGTCTATGCCCACAAGCCTTCCTAACCCAAGCACCCACACGACAATTCTCCATAATTATACAAAAGCGTTATACAAAACAATATACTACAACTTCACAAACCTGATGCGATGTGCAGTAGTTCCATTATGATGCATGCTGATTTTGTTGTGTTGTCATGGGGAGTGACTTAACACAGAGAGCAAGGAGAGGGCGGACTCAACACTCAGGAGCATCAAAAATGAAACTAAATCTTATTAAATGTTTTTGGTGAATATAGCTTTTTCAAAACAATAAATGTTAACATGACAACCTAAATATGTTTTGTTAACAGTCAATACACTATATAAGTGAAATACTCCTCTTTAACCCTTTTAAAAAATATAGCACCATCTTACTTTCCTCAATAAATGTTATCACAACACTGCATTTAAAACCTGAATGAAATCTCAAACCCTTTTCCTTTTGAAGCTCTTCCCTGGCTGTTATTGCCTCTGACAGCGTTCAAGCCTCCCTCTTTAGAAAACCCAACCGGCGTCCACAGCACTGTCCGAGTTTGATTCACAGATGGACAGGTGGGCACGCGGGGTGAGCCAAAGCCAGGGAGAGAGCTGGATAGCTGGACAGACGGAGCAGTTAGGAGCCCATAGAAATCTGACAATCTTCCAGCGCAGACTGATAGATTGGCAGCATTCCACCCATAGATTCACCCAGGCCTTTGCCCAAAGACATCTGTCCATTCTCTGATCCGCGCTGGCTTTTAAAGGGACTGTATTACACAAAATGGACTCTTTTGAGCTTTAAATGTGTATTATGTGGTGGCCCTTCTACTTTTTCCGGTAGAAGGTCCACCGCCTGTACTTGTGTAGCTGCGGTAAACTTCTATTTTCATGGAGACAAGCAGATGACACCACCAGGCCATGTTAAAGGTCAGATCTGTGGAAGAGGCTATTCCACACACAGTTTTTCAAGTTATTTTATTTTTTAGCAATAAGCAGTGTTGGGGAGTAACAGATTACATGTACCAGAGTTATGTAATCAGAGTACAAATTATGAGTAACTGTATTCAGTTACAATTACTGTTTCAGTGAGTGGTAATTGGATTACAGTTACTTGTTGAAATAAATGGATTACACGGCGGTAGTTTCCTGTTTTCACATTTTGGGCTATTTTTTATTTTTTTTTTTTTTTTTTTTTTTAACCAAGTCTAAACCAGGACTAATTCAGGATTGAACCAGGACTGAACCCAGGTCTAAACCAGGTCTAAACTAGATCTAAACCAGGTCTAAACCAGGACTAAACCAGGACTAAAACCAGGTCTAAACCAGGTCTAAACTAGATCTAAACCAGGTCTAAACCAGGACTAAAACCAGGTCTAAACCAGGTCTAAATTAGATCTAAACCAGGTCTAAACTAAATCTAAACCAGGACTAAAACAGGATTTAACAGGACTAAACCATGCCACGCGGACCATGTCTCCTCCTCTTCTATCAACAATATTTTTTAATACGGTTAAGGAAAGACTGGGCTTTTTATTGTCTTTAAACCGACAAAACATCTTATGTGAAGATATCTGAGTCTTCTCTACAGAAATCAAGTAATCCAAAGTATTCAGATTATGTTACTCACTTTAAATAATTTAATGGATTACGTTACAAACTACATTTTGGGGTATGTAATCTGTAATCTGTAGGGGAATACATTTTAAAAGTAACCTTCCCAACACTGGCAATAAGATCACCTGTATGTGTGTTATGTAGCTAGTCCATGACATAGGCTGGTGCTAGAGACAGAGACAAGAACAGTTTTAAAATGTTTATTGATAATTGACTGAAGGTTTTGCAGTGAAGTGACCTGTAAAGTAAATGAAATAAGTGCAATTAATTTAAGTAATTGTGATTGAAATGAATTGTACTTACCCAAGCCCTGGGATTTCAAAATGACCAAGTTTTTTAAGACAATTGAAGGATTTTGAGCTGAGAAAAAAGTTTATGATCTAAATATAGTTAAAAATCGCCAACAAATCCGATACGTTTAAAAGTTCTAGGTGCCATGTCAGCCGAACTATGAGAAAAATCCTCTCTCAGCCCATGGGATTTTTTCCGCTGAAGTTCCAGTGAGTGGCCACTACACCAACTGGAGGCAGCTACAAGCAGCATCCAGTTATTTTAATAAACCCATGTACTTACCCTCTTGTGTTGTGTTAAGAGTCCCCGGGAAGCAGGAGCTCCTTAAGAAGGTTCCGGGGCAGGCAACCATTTTGTTAGGAGGAGGGGAGCAGATATTTGAACTTTTCTACTTACTATTTTAAAATGAATAATAAAACACAGCTAATTTAATAAAGAGATATATTTTTGTACTTTGATGTAATTGAATATTTAGAGCACTGTTTTTGCAAGATGAGCTCCAATTAGAGGAGGTAGCCTATAAAAGGAGGCAGCCTCACCTTTGTCTAGAGCAGGGGCAGGCAAACTAAGACCCGGGTGCCATATGCGGCCCTTTAATCTTTTTAATCCAGCACGCCAAACTTGAATAATAATAATAATTTTCAGTGTTTTAAAAGTCATTTCAATAAGTAGTAAATGCCGTGGAACTTGAAAGACAGATATTTTGTTGTAATGCTTTTCAATTATGGGATATTTCAATAACATGGAACATATTTTCTTCATATTCCATGTTATTTTCTTCTTTTATGAGTTGGATTACCAAAACAAAATCCATCCTTCTGCTCCTGGTCTGGCCCTTCCATCAAATTTTAGAACCCTTTGTGGTCCACGAGGTCACAAGTTTGGACACCCCTGGTCTAGAGGAAGGTGCTGTGTGTGAGTGCAGATTTTGCCATGCCTGCTTTTAACGCTTGTACTTTTGTAAATATTTTTTTCAAATTTTTTGCCTGGTTATGGAATAAATGCACTACAAATCATCTTAACTCTGCTCTATTACAATAGGATAAATGCTAGATAGATGGATTTAATGGCGTATTGTGAAACATTACATGCAAAGAAATGCTATCTCAGTGAAGACTTCTCATGTGGTAGACCTCCTTCAGAAAGAGCACAATGCACCTTTAAGTAATTTTACAATGCCGTTACCTCCTTAAAAAGATCATTTAAGATGGAATTGTGTTTTGTTTCATTCACACATGTTTGAGTCATGTTATTAGTCTGTCTGCAGCTCCAAATCTCAGAATGCTTTGTTCCATCTCGTGTTGTTATCAAGTGGTTGTTCTCAAGTAAGTTAACTGGTACTTTTTTACCTCTTGTTCAGTAGAGATTGCCACTTCCAGACCGGAAATCATCCAAATGATTTTAGTGACGGTATATGGAGTTTAAAAACACAGTGAAGCACGTCCTTTATTACCACATGACATCACAATTTGGAGTACAGTGTTTTCCGTTTGAGAAAAGACCTGTGTGTTAAACATGGGAATGAAACAAAACACAACTCCAGGTATAGTTTTGATGAGGAAACATTAAAACAAATCAGATAACAGCGTAATATGGGTTCTTTAAATATGCCATATGTGACGTTTCTGGTGAAAGGTCCATCAAAAGCTTTACCTGATACGGTACTGAACCTTTCAATCTTCAGGGAGACCAAATCGCACCAAATTACAGGTCAGATCAGAGTCACAATTCATGTTTCTTTGTACCTTTGAACTTTAAAACCACCTGTAATTGAATAAATGTAAGGTAGATCTGAAGAAATGAAGACAAGCAGGTGACAGACCCTCCACCAGCAATGTTTCGCAACGCACCTTTAAAGATATGGTTCATTTTCTGGTCTGAAATAATACGTTTGAGAGATTAGAAATCAGATTGGCATGTTTTATTGGTGGTCACGTCAAGACTGGGAAGCACCAAGAGGAGTGTGTTTCAGAGGTTTTGGGTGAAAATGAAAACGTGTCAAGTGGGTTTTTCTAATAGCTTGATTGAAAAGAGGGCAGGAGTGGTGCAGTGTACAGGGAGCCTGCAAACCACAATGGCAGATGTTGCTAGCTCTGTTTGTCACACTAATGTTAAGGAATTAGTTTATTTTCATGGTTGCAGTTACTGATGGTTTTCGAAAGGCAATCTAACAAAATTACAACTTTCTTTGTGGTAGTTTGTAACTGCTGTTTCAATTTGTATTATGGATACTTTGCGGTGAGTTCACGCTGGAGAGGGGGTCTCTATGGATGTCTGTTGGTGAAAAGTTCAACAGTTACCATGGTGACACAATGCACACATTAGCAAACATGGCCAATAAAGTTATAACTGAAAACTGAAGAAAAAGTAAAGGAGAGCCCGTGATCAGTATGAGCGTTCATGGTTCTGTTTAGTCGTCTGATTTTCAACAAAAATGAAAGTGACTAACTGAAAAAAAACGCTGGCTAATGCTAATGCTAATACTAATGCTAACGCTTGCTAGCTTATGTAGGGTGACCAAACGTCCGTTTTTCCCCGCACATGTCTGTTTTTTGCATCCTGTCCTGGGCGTCCTTTTTTTGTTTTTTTTTAATTGATGGAAATGTCCGGGTTTTCATTGCCGTTCATTGGGGCCATTATTTTGAGCGTCTCTTGTAGCTTTCTGTGCACTCTGAAGGAGCGAGTAGACACAGTCGGTGAGCCTGCAACATGCCAAAGCGCAAATGCACATTTAACAATGATTTGTACAAGAAATTTTCCGGGTTCCATCCCGGTCGGGACAAGTGGGAGGCCATGTGCACAGGTTGCGAGGTGAGAGTAGCTCATTGTCAAGGCCCCAAACTCCCCACCGCCCGTAAGGTGTCCGGATTTTCACAAACGGAAATATGGTCACCCTAGCTTATGAGTGTGATTATGGTTAAGGGACTTGTTTAACAGCACACATCAGCTCACATGTTGTAGTTCAAGATAAGTCAGATGTTTATGGTCAGACTGTGTTAAGCTCATTTAAAAGTCTTAATTTAGTTTTAATGAGTAACAGAGCTTCAGACAGAGCAGTGCCTTCGGTTAGCATCACCCCTCCAGGGACAGGGATATATATCATTCCTATTACAGCCAGTCAGATCACAGTGACGCAGGTAGGATTTGAACAGCCAAGCACCTGATACCTGAAAGTGTAAATGCAAAACAAAACAAAACCAAAACAAAACAAAAAATTGCCTTGCCCCATTATAGATATATTGTTAATATACAGTGTGTGCTGTCTGCATCTAACTCACAGACTGTATAATAAAAAAGTGGAATAAGCGAGTGTGACGTCACCCAGAGCATCCAACTCCAGTCAAATGGAGCCCCCAATGCTAACAGTTTCAGGAGCGAAACTCAAGCCAGTCTCCATATTTGGAAATCTGACCACGAGTATCATAGAAATCACAAGAGCCAATCATGTTTGAGGTCATTAAATGTGCCCACCCTTCTCAACGGAAAGCGGGAAGGGGGGCAACAAAAGACACTTGCAGTCACTTAAACCTGTTGCTAATGCTAGCGGGAGCGACCTCATAGAATGAAGACATCTGAGGTCCGTTATTTAATGTTCATATCTTGATTTAGGGACAAAATAGTGAAATTAAAAATTCAGGATCATGTAGAGTGGGTTAATAGAAACATTTTAAGATCAAAATGGCAAGTCTCACTGCAGCAGTAACAGAGAGAGGGACCACGTGATCCCAATGTAAGTCAACGCAACGGCTAGCACGTTAGCTATGTCCATTCATATACACGGTCTATGATCTAACTAAAAATGTTTCATGAAATAGAAAGTAATGCTCACAAACTCAAATCACAGCTCAATTAGGATGCTAGGAATGTGTTCTTTAATGAAATTGAGGAAAAACTGGACCTTAAACAGAACCTTGTCAACCAATTAGAAATACAAAACGTGAACAATCTGTTTCAAAACCAAAAGATCTTATACGAATTAGTTTTTCCTTTTGTAGTTAGCACAATTATAAGCTTTCAGGCCAAGAAAAGCTAGATTCCATTTCTCTTCTGTTACTTATCAAGAATGTGTGTGGGAAGAACCAGAGAGATAGAAATTGACCTTAAAAATTCAAAATTGTTTTTCCATATGTCTTAACAACTTTACATCAACGCAGTATAGTGTGGAAGTGTGGGTGGTGTGCACAAACTTCTCATCTTGGCATCATATAGTCTTATGAATACTGATTTCCATAAAGTACTAGTATTTTTACATAAAGGGCGTTATTTTCTGATCTGTGTTATAATGTTGTTTTCTCATCACAAACATACCTGGAGTTGTGTTTTGTTTCATTCACACATCTTTAACACACAAACTATGTATATTTAAGATGAGTTCTTCTCTCAAACTCTCTCCTCTGTGTTTTTAAACTCCATACACCTTCACTAGAATCATTTGGATCATTTTAGCCCTGGAATTTAGAGTTACTACTGAACAAAACACTGAAGGTATCTGTTAATTTGAAAATCATCGCTTCATGACATCACAAGGTGGAACAGAGCATTTTGAGATTTCGAGATGTAAACAGACTAATAATAAAGAGTTAATCAGACATGAGAATGAAACAAAACACAGTTCCAGGTATGCTTTTGCTCACCAGAGTCAATTTTGCATAATATAGGACCTTTAAAGACATTGTACCAGATTTTTTTTTGTACCTGATTCTGAGACAAAGTTCCTTTCAAACTGTTTGCAATGGTCCAAGGTTTTTCCTCACTTACGTTATGCATTCCAAGCATCCTAATTACTCAAAGCCATGAGTTTATAAGCGCTTTTCACAAATTTCACTACACTAGCATGCCAACTGTGCACTTCAAGGTCATCGGAAAATCAAACCACTTTATAACTTGGTGCATACAGTACACAGCTGACCTCTAAAGCTGCTTAAACAATATATCTGTTAGTCTGATTCATCAGCCGGCTTCACGTCGTAGAAACCGTCTGACCTAGCAGCATTAGAATTTGTTCGCTTGACAATAGGCGGGCACTTTTTTTCATTTAACCAATCGCTGCTATTTGGTTGTGATGTATGCAATGCACCACTAACGGGGCTAACTGGTATATTAAGCTTTCCCCAAATCCAGTAAGAAGAAGGGCAATAACGTCTTTCCCCTTGATTAAATTTACCAAACATTCTCTTTGTTCCGGCTTTAAATCCTCGATCTCGGGAATCATTGCCAACACAGAATATATGGCTCTTCGCTGATTGGCCGGTGCCCAAACTCACACTTCCAGGGTTCTTGCAAACTGTCTAGTGTATTCTAATTCCTGACCTAGTCACTGGAGAGAAATGAAATTGAGCGGAGGCACTAGGTGGCGCCAGCCTGGCTATATATCTGTACCAGGGTAAGACAAATTTCGCTCAAATATATGGAAACGAAATCTGGTTACTGGCCCTTTAATTGCATGCATTCCAAGTCTCTTAAAACTGTAAAGCTGAAAGGATCCAAGCGCCAATTTCAATGCAAGTGTGTACTCAAGTGAACGCGCTATATATTTGACTCTGAGCACATGCTTGGGAGGAGAAAATGCTAGGGTAAGTTTCCTTAGAATCTGGGGTGTATAAAGAGAGTGGGTGGTTGGATCTCTTAAAGGTACTCTCTTAAAGGCCAGCTGTGAATTTGAATAGCTGCTTCCTAAAGGATGATATTTTAGGCTAGAAAGATGCAAACGGGAAAGCAAAGCAGGATTGACAGAGAGAGTAAAGTGTAAAAAAAAGTTGGCTGAGATGTTGTTCAAGATTTATGACAAAAAATATAGAGTACTATTTTCTAAAAACTGGGCCAAAGTTAAATATGGAAAACATCTTTCAATTTCTGTATAATATAGTCAGTAAGAGTCAATAATAGTGTTAGTAATAGTAGAAAACTAAGATCTCACTATATACGTTTTTGTGAGTAATCTTTTAAGTAGTTGCAGTTGTATTACCAGCAGCTGTCAAGGTAGTAGTGCATGTAGTAGTAGTATTATCGTAATTTCCGGACTATTGAACGCACCTGAATATAAGAGTCATCAACTAAATTTTAACTAAATTTTAAAATTGTACATATATAGGCCGTACCTGAATATAAGCAGCAGGTGTCCACTTCTTCAAGAACGTTTTCAAGTTCAGGTCGTCTGCTTTTATCGCCTCTGAAAGTTTTTGTCGTCTTTTTGCGTTGAGTCAGTTCATCATGCTGCCGTCGCCAAAATCTCACCGTCGACTTATTGATGTTGAGCTCATGTGCAGCAGCTGTTTCCTTCTTCAACAGCCACATCAATTGCTGTTAACTTAAAAGCTGCATCACCTGCATTTGTTTTTTTGTATTTTCCATGAAGAGGATGTGTGTATGAAATGCAAAATAACTGTTCAAAACACAATCAAACTAGAATCTTCCTCTGCACATCACCATTGTCGCTCTACTGTGCATGTCTCCTGCAGAAAGATCCGCTGTCCTGTCTGTATCATGTCAGTTTTGTGTAGGATTTTCAGCAGATTTTAGGCTCGCTTGGGGATGGGCTAGATGTATTGGTCAGGTATGAGTGGATGTCTGGCTACTGAAGTTTGAGACTTTTCTTCTCATCATTTACGCAAACAGATAAGATGCACTCACTAATGTTAATTTAGCATCATAACTTATTTTATCACATGGCGATAAACTATTTCAGTGTACTGACAACATCACTAGCAAACACTGCACCTTCATGTGAACCCTAGATCCATGTGTTACTTGCACAGACAACTGCATTTTCTGCACTCAGACTGTGCGTATCCGCTGTCTTGCCAAACCATAGACCGTATATATATGAACAGACAACATGCCAAACAGATAATCCATCCATATATTAGCCCCATGCTCGTATAAGTTGCAGGGTTCAAAGTGTGTGAAAAAAGTAGTGGCTTATAGTCTGGAAATTACGGTAACTGCTCCTCAACTACACTATGCTTTTAAAGTATTATCAGCTAATCGTGTTTTTATCAGCCAGAAAATGGTATTTGGTTTGCTGGCTTGGCTACTGTTAATGTAGTCATAATAGTAGCATCAGTAGTAGTAGTAGTAGTAGTAGTAGTAGTAGGAGTATTGAAGTATTTACGCTGTTTGTGGTTCCGAAAAATTCGGCTTGTTGCACCTTTTATTCTTTTTTACAGTATATTTTAAGTAGTAGTAGTAGTAGTAGTAGTAGTAGTAGTAGTAGTAGTAGTAGTAGCAGTCATTTTAGCAGTAGTAGCAGTAGTAGCAGTAATACTGTAGTACTAATAGTAATAGCAGTTGTAGTAGTAGTAGTAGTAGCAGTAGTCCTAGTAGTAGTCGTAGTAGTAGCAGCCTTAGTAGTAGTAGTAGTAGTAGTAGTAGTAGTAGCAGTAGAAGTAGTAGTAGTAGTAGCAGTAGTTGTAGTCGTAGTAGTAGTAGTAGTAGTAGCAGCAGTAGTAGAAGTAGTAGTAGTAGTAGTAGTAGTAGTAGTAGTAGTAGTAGTAGTAGTAGTAGCAGTAGTAGTAGTAGTAGTAGTAGTAGAGTAGTAGTAATAGTAGTAGTAGCAGTAGTAGCGGTAGTAGTAGTAGTAGTAATAGCAGTAGTAGTAGCAGTAGTAGCAGTAATACTGTAGTACTAATAGCAATAGCAGCAGCAGCAGCAGCAGCAGCAGCAGTAGTAGTAGTAGTAGTAGTAGTAGTAGTAGTAGTAGTAGTAGTAGTAGTAGTAGTAGGAGTAGAAACAGTAGTAGCGGTAGTAGTAGTAGTAGTAGTAATAGTAACAGCAGTATTATTATTTTTAGTTTTATTAGTAGTTGTAGTTGTAACAGCTACATAATTGTACTTATACTTCCATTCTCTTCCTTACTCACATCTAATACTCTTGGAAAATGATGTCGGATGTCCTTACATGACGGTATCTACCCGCACACCCATAAAAAAAAAAAAAAAAAAAAAGTCCCCTGCGAAAATCTTTGCAAAGGAAAGCCTCATATTTCATAATAGAACTCCAAACCTGACAGACATTTGCAGTGAGAGGACGGGGGGAAAAGAAGATGGATCCTCATTGCCCCGCGCTACACAAGTAATACCTGCCCTACATCCAGCAGGACTCATCCGAACAAATGTCAGTGATGAGGAGGTCATCTTTCACCAAAAAAAAAAGAAATGACGGTCCTGGGTATCGATTGGATTAAGGAGGTAATAAAAGGTCGCTATTGACGAATCTGGCAATGGTCGCATTTACAATTGATCACGCCACGAAAGGCTCACAAGGCTACTTAAAGGTCTTATATTATTCACGATAGATTTTGTGAGGTTTAAGACGTTAAAACATCATGAAAACATACCTGGATTCTGGTTTACACTTCCCTAGCTCAAAATGCTCTGCTCCACCTTGTGATGTCATCAAGTGGTAGTTTTAAAAGTTAACCACTACCTTTTTTCATCTGAAGTTGTATTTTTTATTTTTTATTTTTATTTCATTCACACATGTTTGAGTAATTTTAGTTTACACCTCCAAAGCTCAAACTGCTCTGCTTCCCCTTGTGATGTCATCAAGTGGTAGTTTTAAAAATTAACAGTGACCTTTTTTTTTCATTTGGAGTTGTGTTTTGTTTGCTTGTTTTTCATTCACACATGTCTGAGTCATGCCGGTTTACACCTCCAAAGCTCAAAATGCTCTGCTCCACCTTGTGATGTCATCAAGTGGTAGTTTTAAAAGTTAAGAGCTACCGTTTTTCATCTGGAGTTGTGTTTTGTTTGTTTGTTTTTCATTCACACATGTCTGACTAATCCTGGTTTACACCTCCAAAGTTCAAAATGCTCTGCTTCACCTTGTGATGTCATCAAGTGGTAGTTTTAAAAATTAACAGCTACATTTTTTCATCTATTTGCATGCAAAAACACATTACATTTTTTATTTTATTTAGCAGAAATTTGAAATTCAAGGACTGAGATTATCCAAATGAGTCTAGTGAAGGTGTACGGAGTTTAAAAACACAGTGGAGCTCATTTACCATGTGGTATCACAAGGTGGAGTGTTTTTTTTTTTTCAGCCTAAATTTGTGAGATTTGTGCGTGAATGAAACAAAACACAACCCCGAATCTGTTGGTGATGAGGAAACAACATTATAACGTAGAACAGAAACAACATCTTGGAATCGGGAGCGGGTGGAGGAGAGCGGGGTTAGAGACTGCACGTAATGATGTCATAAAAGGTAAAACAGCAGGAAACAGGCCTGTCTCCGTGCGCTGTATTTATGGTGTGGACCGCGCGACAATGGGGGCTCGTCCTTGGGCTGGTTTATTAAGCACGTGTTGATTGGGTGGTTAAGGCCCCATCACAGAACGAATGGATGCTTTGAGGGTTTAAGAGTTCAGGGTCTGTAAGTCTGCACGGGTATGGGGGGAGGAAGAGGAAGAAGAGGAAAAGGAGGAAGAAGAGGAGGAGGAGGATGAGGAGAAAGAAGAGGGAGAGGAGGAGGGAAGGGGAGAAGAAGAGGAAAAGGAGGAGGGAAAGAAAGAAGAAGAGGCAGGAGGAGGAAAAGGAAGAGGAGGAGGAGGATGAGGAGAAAGCAGAGGGAGAGGAGAAGGAAAAGGAGGAAGAATAGGAGGAGGAGGAGGAGGAAGAGGGGGAGGATGATGAAGAGAAAGAAGAGGGAGAGGAGAAGGAGAAAGAAGACAAGGAGGAGGAAAAGGAGGAACAATAGGAGGAAGAGGAGCAGGATGACGAGGAGAAAGAGGAGGAGGAAGAAGAGGAGGAGAAGCAAGAGGAGTAAGAGGAAGAAGAGGAGGAGGAGGAGGGGCAAGAGGAGTAAGAGGAGGGGGAGGTGAAAGAGGAGGAGAGAGGAGGAGAAGAGGAGGAGGAGGAGGAGAGGGCAAAGGAGTAAGAGGAGGAGGAGAGGAGGAGTAAGAGGAGGAGGAGGCGGAAGAGGAGGAGGAGGAGGAAAAAGAGGAGTAAGAGGAAGTGGAAGAGGAGGAGAAGGAAGGAGAGAAGGACGAGAATGATGAGGAGAAAGAAGAGGATGAGGGTGAAGAACAGTAAGAGAAAGAGGAGGAAGACGAGGAGGAGGAAAAAGAAGAGAAGGATGAGGATGATGAGGAGAAAGAAGAGGAGGAGGGGGAAGAGGAAGAAGAGGAGGAGTAGAAGGACGAAGAGGAGGCAGAAGAGGAGGAGGAAGAAGAAAAGGAAGAGGATGAGGTTGATGAGTGGAAAGAAGAGGAGGGGGAAGAGGAGGAATAGGTAGAGGAGGAGGAGGAAAAAGAGGAGTAAGAGGAGAAGAAGGAGAAAGAAGGTGTTGCATGTGGACTTGTTCTGATACAATTCTGCATGTTTTTATGTATGTGTTTATGTATTTATTTATATGTAACATTTTAACCAAAAATAGAGTAAAATAAGTAAATATATTTAGCTTTTAGTAGTTTTTTTTTTTTTTTCATTTTTTTCATTTTAGTCGTCTTTATCACAAAGAAAAACTTGAAAAACATATGTCGTTATCGTAAGCGAGCTTGCATCTCTGCACACCTGCTTGTTTCCATGGAAATGTCGTTCCTGTGGCTATAACCTTCCACAGTATGACATAAAAACAATCTACCTCCATGGAGAATGTTCCGAATTATGGTTTTAACTTTCTATTTCCACGGAATCAAGCAGACGACCTCCATCAAGTTCCGTACTGTCGACATAAGACAAAACATGTGAACAAACCCAATCGATTAGACTCTAAGTATACAGACAATTACATAAATTATAGACCTGAGTCTCGTACAAACTCATCCATATTCATACAGCTCAGTATCTTCATCTTGCGCTTTATTGCATTTGCATTTTTTAATTATTGCTTTTACCGCTTAAGATGCTGTTTTCTATGCAGGTAGCTCTCTATAGGCACAGCTTAACATCTATACACGTTCTCTACTGTAGTGTTTACAAAGATCTATTATTTATAAAAGGAAAATCTCTACAATATTGAAAAGACATCATTAGAAGTGTAATTCCCACAGACCAGCCGGACCTTCTGCCGTATCGATATTTGATAGCTATAATAATCTGTTTTATCCTCTTGTGAATTACTACGATTGGTATTTGAAATCATTACCAGCACATTTTCTACTGGATCTTCTCTTATCCTCGGACCTTAATGCCCTTATAGTCTCACTGATATTGAACCGCTATCCAGGCTGGCGGACAGGTTTTCCCATTGCGTCGGTAAAAAGTATGTATATGTGGCAGAGTACAGATTTTTCAGACCGAATTTTACGCCCAAAGAGAAAGTATTTGGAGATGTGAAGTTAATATTCTGGAAAATGAAAACTATGAAGTGTAGCCATATTTCTAAGTCAGTGCTGCTAAGATTAGAAATTTCATAGTATAACAGGATAAGAAATGTAACTATGCAGATACATGTACAGAAAATTACTGTAGTAACGTGCAGATACTGATACTACGAAAATTATCCATGTATCAACACTGAGTGAGGTATCAAAAAGTATCGACTCTCATGGAAAAATCTTGGTACTTCAATTTTCTATTAAAAATGCTGTCAAAAAAGATACTAAAATTGTCAATAGGCTCAATACTCAATATAGATTTTGTTACCACGATTCTAATAAAAATACTATTTCTTTAGATAATAGCTCCCCTTTTATGTTTAGTTCAGTAGAGACTGGCAGTTAAAACACAGTGGAGCACTTTTTTTTTTTCTTTCTTTCTTCTTCTTCTTCTTTTTTTATTTTTTTTTTTTTTTTAGGAATTTTTTTTTTTAAAAAGTTGACGCTCAGGGCTTCCATATGTATTAACACATGACATCACAAGTGTTTTCTGTAAGAGAAGAACTTAGCCTTTGTTCGTCTGTCTACATCTCCAAAGCTCCATGATGTCATGAAGCGGTAGTTTTCAAGTTAACAGCTACCTTTTACCTTTACTTCAGTAGGGAAGGGCAATTCCAGGACTGAAATGATTCAGTGATTCTAGTGAAGGTGTGTGGAGTTTAAAAACACAGTGGAGCACTTCCTGCATTACCACATGACATCACAAGGTGGAACAGAGTGTTTTCCATTTGAGAGAAGAACAGGGTTTGTGTGAATGAAACAAAACACAACTCCAGATCTGAAGATTTCAATTGCAAAAACACAGTGGAATAATATTTAAACTGCAATAAAACACATTTAGATTTTGACAAACATTTATATACAACGAGTAAACTGTAAGCCTCTGATCACTTTTTAAAATGACGCTCGTCTGTTTTTGCAAATGAACACTTTTTGATGAGGAAACGTTGCACCATAGATCAGAAAATAGCATAACAAAAAAGTGTTTTCCATTTGAGAGAAGACCTCAGCCTAAATATGCAAACAAAACACAACTCCAGGTATGTTTGTGATGACGAAAAACATTATAACAAAGATCAGAAAACAGCGTGAACACCCTTCAAACCCCCAAGCAGCGTGTTTGTGTGCATGGCCGTAGACCTCCTCAGATCATATTCCAGCACCTGACGTTTACTAGCGGCATGATAAAGTGTGCACTATCTGCTCTGGTAATTTGCACTGGTTGTCTGCACGAGAACCGCTGGTGCTTACTCGACCTTCCTCTGCCTGGTGACCTGAAATCTCTCTGATAGTCTGGAGAAGAGAGAGAAAACGCTGGCTAAGCTAAAGAACCCAGAGCGGCGTTACCAGGCTACGGAGAATCGATCGGTAGCTGGTTATGTTGACGCTGCGTTGTTGCGGAAATAGTGTGAAAACAATGACTATAATGAGGTTGGAATGCAGATGTGTTATGCAATTGAAAGTGTGTTCTGTTTGTGCTACTAGGTGTGCTATTGTGTTTGTGAGCTTTAAGCCATGTTAGAATGTTGTTACCTCATTAAAAAAAACATACCTGGAATTGTGTTTTTTCATTCACACATGGTAAATGGTCACATTTTTCTATAGCGCTTTTCCACCTTCAAGGCTTTACAACAAGGAACCACTCACCCATTCACACACACATTCACACACCAGTGTACGCAGACACTGTGGGCAAGGTGGGTTAAGTGTCTTGCCCAAGTTCATCTGTGGGAGCTGGAATTGTTCACATCTCCAAAGCTCAAAACGCTCTTTTCCACCTTCTGATGGAGTAGTTTAGTTAACTGCTACCTTTTATGTTATTAATCGAAATTCCTGAATTACTACATGACATCACAAGTTGGAGCAGTGTTTTCTGTTTGAGAGAAGAACTTTGCAAACTATGGAGAATCAATGAGTTGTGTATTTTTGTGGAAACAGTGTGAAAACTATGAACAATGAAAACAATGATATAATAATAATGAGGGTGGAATGCAGATATGTTATGTACTTGAAATTGTGGTCTGTTTGTGGTACTATAAGTGCTAGTACTAATGTTGACTGTTGTGAAAGTTGTTGGTAACAATTAGGGATGTAACAATAATCGAAATATTGTGATATCGTATCGTCAAAAGTCTCACAGTAATATCGTGGGCTGTCACAATATATCGAATCACAAGTTCCTTTGCTTAAATGCATGGTTTTATAGCACCAAAAGCTTATAAACATCGGGCACTACATATCCCATGATTCATTTCAGTGCAGACAACATGAAGAGGTATGTTTTTTACTTGAATTCTTGGGATTGTGATGGTAATAGTTCACACCAAAATCTTTTCAAGGTATTTTAAAAGCAAAACATCTACAATCGCTGTCCCATCTACAATTATATCAGCCTAAATACTCTATTGTGAGATGCATATCATGATAATATCGTACCGAGAGATTTGGATATCATTACACATAACATATAATGCACTTTGTGAAATTGGTAATTATTATCACTAATTATTAAGTACTGAAAATCAGATACTAACTGATACTAAAACTACAAATTAGACAGTTATTTCAGCAGGTATCAGGACTAAAAAGGCCACATTCACAGGACAAAAATGAAACATTCATGAATAGCTTTAGAAAGATCTTTAGAAAGATCACCCTTGGACCACTATGAAGCGTACCTGGACCACCGAAGGATTACATAGATATAAGGCCACATGGTAATCTAAAAGACAGTACGAGTGTTTTAATTATCATTGAAATTGGGATTGAGTATTGAGTCTATTCCTTAGAATAAAAATAGAGTCTATGTTTTATGTATGACTGCACTACAATTGATTTGTTATTTAGTGAAAGAAAACTTGTTTATGCAATACACTTGACATTTGATGATTAAAATTAATGTATTTCATATTATCTTTGCATAACAAGTGGTTTAACAAATTTAAAAAATGTGTTACTAAAATGTATTTGGTTCTTAAAAAAAGAGCAATATATCATGTGCAATATATCGATTATCGCATGTATCACTGTATCGTAATAATATCGTATCATGATCCATGTAGTCATGAGGGACGCTGTGATTCCCAGGCCTAGGGGAAACTACGTAGAAGTATTGTAGTACCTACAGTAGTAGCAGTAGTGATTGTGTGTAGTGGTAGGTATGTGTTGCAGTAAACGTAGGCTGTCTTCTTGCTGCTAAAGATGCACTATGTAACTTTTTGGTTGGCTGCTTGTTTCTATGCATATGTCATTGCTCTGCCTAGAATGTTCCACCTGTAACTGACCTGTAACTCCACAGATCTGACCTATAACTTGGCCTGGTTCGGTCTAGATGAAGATAGGCGACAGTAGCTCAGTTGGTAGAGCCGAAGGTTGGTGGTTCACGTCCCACTCAACATAAACACCAAGTTGGCTGGTGTGATTCCACCTACCACACATGAACGCTGCCGTTGTGTCCTTGGGCAAGACATTTAACCTACCTGCGTACACTGGTGTATGGATGCGTGTGTGAATGGGTGAGTGGTTCCTTGTCGTAAAGCGCTTTGACTGCCTTGAAGATCAAAAAAAGACAAATAAAAATGTGACCAAGATAGAAAGGTTTAATACCATTCTGTGAAACATTCCAGAGATTCCAGACAACATCTCCATGGAGAACAGCATTAAACGGATCCTCCACCAGAAAAGTTGCACAATACACCCTTAAGTATAGGCATGATTTAATGGCTGAAATTTCCCATACCCGATATTTCTCTATCACCCAGGAGTTTGTTCATTGTTGTTACATACCGAACTCTATCTCCATGATGTTAAGCACAATGGCCCATCTTGTTAATTCCACCTGTTGCGTACCTTAATTAAACCCCATTATCACATTTCAGCATAACAAACCCACTAAATATGTCTCGGTCTCATTGGATGTCTACCCATAGCCACATACCAGCGCTTTGATAGCCCATTCCCCATTTGCAAAACCCTTCGGTAGAGAGTCCTGGCTCTGCATTATCCTCCCTCACAAAGCTCCTCGTTTTGCAGCTGTTAACATATGAATCCTCCGCTGCTGGCCCACTGAATGCGGCCATTATGGAGGTGTTTTTCATTTTGTATGGAGTTTTATAACAGCCATCACAAGCCAAATGGTTCTCTGGTTTGCCATGTCTGAAATGGCGAGGATATTCACTTTGCAACAACCCCCACGCACCCAGCGACGCATTTCCTTCAAACAGTCGACATTGTATTGCGCGACAAATAGCGCTTGATCTCGGGCATTCAGATCCATCTTTTTTACCAGTCTCTACGGCAACAGACTGTCACATCCGAGGCAGGGTTGTGCGTGTAACTAACGGCGTTGAGACTGCCCTGAATAGCTTTGTGCGAATGGTTAAATGGAAGAGTTAGGGACCAATATAATGTTGATGACGAAGATTTAGCAAAGAAAAAGCAGATAGCTGTTGACAATTTAAGGTATTGTGTTGTGCAAATCAATAGACCAAAACAAGGGAGGGGTTTAAACTGTTAATCTTAAAGGTGCACAACATAACTTTTTGGTTGGGGGTCTGTCACCTGCTTGTTTCTATGGATATGTCATTGCTCTGCCTGGTATGTTCCACAGCATGAAATTAAACAGCTCTAATTTTGGTTTTATAGTGCAACAAAGGAGAAATTCAACTTGTCAACTGGACAAAATTTATTTTGGTCAAAAACTTTTCGCAGCTCCTCCAAGCTGTTTTTTTTTTTTTTTCAGTTCTGGTCAGAATGCTGCTGGACACTGCCTTATATCTGCCTGCAGGGAAATGAAACTTTTTCGACCAAAATAAACTTTGTTCAGTTGACAAATTTCTCCTGAATTTCTCCTTTGCCATGGATTCTATCTCGACGACTGAGGGTGTTTACAGAAATCTAGAAGAAACAGGCTGACTGTAAGCAGGGTTGCCTCTCCACAGATCTGACCTGTAACTTGGTCTAGTTTCTATGGATATGTCATTGCTCTGCCTGGTATGTTCCACAGCATGAAATTAAACAGCTCTACCTTATATTTATTCAATTATACAGGTGAGTTTATAGTGCAAAAAAGGAGAAATTCAACTTGTCAACTTGACAAAATTTATTTTGGTCAAAAACTTTTCGCAACTCCCCCAAGCAGTTTTTTTTTTAGTTCTGGTCAGAATGCTGCTGGACACTGCCTTATACCTGCCTTCAGGGGAACGAAACTTTTTCGACCAAAATAAACTTTGTTCAGTTGACAATTTTCTTTACTCCTTTGCCATGGATTCTACCTCGACGACTGAGGGATTTTATACACATCTAGAAGAAACTGGCATACTGACTGTGAGAGGGGTCGCCTCTCCACAGATCTGACCTGTAACTTGATCTGGTTTGGTCTCCATGAAGATAGAAAGGTTTAATATCATACTATGAAACATTCCAAAGTGATAACATCTCCATGGAGAAAAATATTTGATGGATCTGCCAACAGAAAAATTACACAATGCGCC
The DNA here is from genome assembly GCF_026225935.1 of Boleophthalmus pectinirostris. Classification (NCBI taxonomy): domain Eukaryota; kingdom Metazoa; phylum Chordata; class Actinopteri; order Gobiiformes; family Gobiidae; genus Boleophthalmus; species Boleophthalmus pectinirostris. Next base: position 35,233,822 of record NW_026571133.1, read on the forward strand.
TTTAAAATCTATTCTGTCAGCTGAATTTTTCTTTTGTTTTGCCTGGAATGTTCCACAATATGGCATTAAACACATCTATCACCATAGAGACAAGTGGGCAATGCCAACATTCCAAGTTATAAAAAACTGTGGATTTTAAAAAATATATTTACGCAGAAAGTTACATAATGCATCTTTAAGCATTGCAGTCGTACCTTCTTCTTGACTGAGCAGTACTTTTCTTATCCACCCTGTGAACTCTGAGTAGAAACAGGAAGTGGTTCAAAAAGAGCTTTGTTAAAATTTTGGAAAAAGTAGGTCATCTGAAGTGGCAGTTCAATTTCTGCTTGTATCATTGATGTGGCTTGGAGCAAAACCCGGGACTGCACCTTGCCTTCAGTGTGACTGGGTGACTGGATATATGATGAAAAGTGGTTTTAGCAGTGCAAAAAAGTCCTTTAAATTCCCCCAAGTAACAGAAGAGTTTCAGTACCTCAACTTAGCAAGGAAGTTTTTGGCCCTACACTCACGCTATTATGGTTTTATTGTCTCTTGAGAATATTTCATCATTGCGTTTGATCAAATCTACGATGCCAAGTAGTAAGAAAGGTTTTTTGTTAGAAGTAGCCAGAAGGTTATCATCATGTCCAAGGTTTAGCCTGAAAAAGTCCATTGCAAAAACAGAGATTGCGTTTGGAAAGTCATCACAAACCTCCCTATAATGTTCCCATGCCAAACCTCAGACTCACTTGACTTTGACAGACTTTACTTTTAAGTAATTTAAAAGTCATTTAAAAGTAAAAAAGTAGATTTCCTGAAGGATATTTGATGATACAACATTGGAATAGTTGAATAATTGAATGATTCTGAACCTGATAATTATAATTTAAAAGTGTGTACCCCACCTATGGTCAAATTCACATGTTAAATATGTTCAAAGTTTCAAAAAATAATACAGATTTTTTTTTTTTTTTTTATCTACTGCAAAAACAACTCCTTTGTTAACTGGTCAATCACAACAAAAGTAAAGGTACATTCACACAAAATAGTCCTTTGATAACCCAGTCAGCCTGAATATTATGCATGAAACAAGACTTCAAGACAGTTATCGACTGTCTCCGTAGAGATAAATAAGTCTAACGCCATATTGTGGAACATTCCAGGTACTACTTCCATGGACAGAAGCAGATGATGGACCGTCCACCAGAAAAGTTACACAGTGCACATTTAAGATTTTAAGATCTTAAGTTTATATTTAACAAGACGCCAAAGTGAATGATTGGTTAAATAAAGACACGATGTATAGATCTACAAAAAGCTAGCCAGGCTGGTGTCACATAGTGCCTCTGCTCAATTTCATTTCTCTCCAGCGACTAGGTCAGGAATCGGAATACACTAGAGAGTTTGCAACAACCCCGGAACCAGCCAGTCAGCGAAGAGCCATACATTCTGTGTCGGCAATGATTCCCGAGATCGAGGATTTAAAGCCAGAACTAAGAGAATATTTGGTGAATTTTATCAAGAGGAAAGGCGTTATTGCCCCTCTTCCTACAGGATTTGGGAAAAGCTTAATAAACCAGTTAGCGCCGTTAGCAGCACATTACATATGTCACGACCAAATAGCTTTGGTTAAACAAAAAAAGTACTTGCCTACTGTCGAGCGAACAAATTCTGATGCTGCGAGGTCAGAAGGTTTCCACAAAGTGAAATTGTCTGATGAATCAGGCTAACAAAAAGCATACTTAACCTTAAACAAGAAAAGGCTCAAACTATTCCAAATACCAATTTCAAATGATCTGATACAATAAGGACCACACATCATCGGCAGTTTTGTTGGACAACTTTCTTCTATCACTATTTCTCCCAAATTTGCACACCGCACACACGTGGCAAAGGCTATTTTTCACTGCAGCGAAATATTATGATAATAGTTGAACACTTGACCCGTGATAATGAAATTCTAACTTTGCTAAATCCGACTGCCCCGGAATGAAAGAGAAAGGCCGATTTCCCTTTTTAATCACTGATATAATTTTTTTTTTTTTTTTTTTTTTTTTTCGCATCAAGTACTGGGTCGGCAATCGGCATTAGGCTAACCAGATTTGGGTTAACACAGACAATTTTCAACCCCCATGTTTATGAAGGTAAATCATTATGCACAAAGAGGGAGTTTTTGAGCTGTTGTCAATCTGATTAGGCAGTCAGGCTTGAAGAGAATTAATTCACTCCCGCAAGGTTGGCTGCTTTTTTGACATAACAAATACAAAATACTTATGCATGAGATAGTAAATGCCCTGTACTCCATTTTGCCAATATTTATTTTCCATGTATTTGAGCAAAAGTTGTCAGATGTGGCATACAAGCAGTAGTCAGACTGACACCACCTAGTGCCTCCGCTCAGTATCATTTCTCTTCAGCGACTAGGTCAGGAATCGGAATACACTAGACAGTTTGCAAGAATCCGGGAAGTGCGAGTCCGTACACCAGCCAATCAACAAAGAGCCATAGAGATCGAGGATATAAAGCCGGAACAAAGAGAATGTTTGGTAAATTTTATCAAGGGGAAAGACGTTATTGCTCTTCTTCCTACGGGATTTGTGAAAAGTTTAATATACCAGTTAGCTCCGTTATTGACGCATTACAGATGTAGAGACCAGATAGCAGTGATTGGTTACATAAAAAAAAGTTCCCGCTGACCATCGGGTGAACAAATTAATTTGCTGTGAGGTCAGATGGTTTCCACAAAGTGAAACCGGCTGATGAATCAGGCTATACAAGCTGCTCTTTACATAAAAAATATGTCCACTGTGTAAAGTTTGCATCTAATTGTGAAGTATTGTCTGTATCTAATTGTGAAGTAGTACTGACCAACAATCAGAAAGTGAGCTGTAGCATGCTAGTTGTTGTGAGCTTTACCATTATGGTGTGAAAAGCTCTAATAATATATACTCATGGTCAATAATTAGCATGCTCAAAACGCATAAGGTAAGTGAGGAATAACTTGGGACTACTGCAAACTGCAGTGAATAAGTTTTTAAAACAATAAAATCAGGTACGGCACCTTTTAAAAGATCCTTTTTTTTTTTCTGTACGTGAGCAAAATTTGTCTTGCCCCAGTACAAATAAGTTGTATTGCTGGGGTTTCAGATGACATCGCAAAATTCTGTTGGCCAATTATATTTAATACAGATGTGGAATATTGTTCAACTGCTGATTTTTGTTGTAATATAGCATAGTCTTGGGCTTGGTCAATAAAAGAAATGATTAGGTTCCATATTTGGGAATTTACCTTTTGTATATTTCATGGCATCTGGGAGTATGACATCACATTCTACAATCGGAAAACTACCAATAAACAGTTGTTGAGGTCAGAATAAGTCAGCTGTGTACCTTTTGCATCTAATTATACACCGTTTTATTGTTAGAGAATCAGGATGTGTGCAGTTAGCATACTAGTTGTCGTTTGCTTCACGATGACGGCAACACTCCACTCTAACCTCTATAAATTGGAATGCATGAGGGTAATGAGGAATAACTTTTGGACCATCGTCTAAAGGTGCACTGTGTAACATTTTTGGTGGAGGAGCCATCAAATGCTTCTTTGCATGGAGATGTTATTTCTTCGTCTTGATGGCGAAAGACCTTTATATCTTCATGGAGACCAGACCAGACCAAGTTACATACATAGATATTTCTGGGTTATAAAACCAAGCACCTTTAAAATGAACTAGCTCTGTTATTCACGTTTTTTTAAGCCAGTAAAGATCAGGTACAGCGCCTCTAACCATGTCTGATATTTGGGGGACAAGAGTGGCTGGAATTTATGGAGCCAAAGAAGGGTTATCCGAGTGGAAAGGGCAGGGAGAAGCAATGGAAAATTACAAGTTCCGGGGAAAGATAAGAGCAGTCAGCGGGGAGACAAATGGGTAGGTGGGTACAGGGATTTGAGGAGAGCGGAATTGATGGTTGGTTCGAGTGAAGGCGGAGAATGCCACCGTTGTCATGGCGCCGGATCGAGGTGATGTGAAGAGTGTTGATTTTTGTGTAAAAATACAGCAATACATAGTACTTAAAGGTGCATTGTGTAACTTTTCAGGTAGAGGGTCAGTCAAATTAAACCTTTCTATTTTCATGGAGACCAAACCAGACCAAAGTTAGAAAGTTAGATCTGAGGAGAGGCAACTCCGCTCACAGTCAGAATTGTTTTCTAGGTAATTTTGAGCTATAAAAATATTTTTGATAAGTGTAAGGTAGAGCTTTTTAATGTCATACTGTGGAACATTCCAGGCAGAGCAATGACATATCCACAGAAACAAGAAAATGACGAACCCCTAAACAAAAAAAAAAAAAACAAAAAACAATGACATTCTGCACCTTTAAAGCTTCACTGTGTAACTTTAACTTCTGGGTTCTTTTCGTTTTCTTGGGTCCAGGAACTTAAAGTATGAACATCTTGGGCTCCACTGAAAAACATGTACTTACCATGAGAGAGCTCGCATCTCCACAAACCTGACTCTTATTTGACCTGGAGGAGCCTCTACCTGTTTGTTTCCATGGAAATGTTGTTCCTTTGGCTATAATATTCCATATCACATTATAAAACATATCTATATTCAAGGAGAATGTTCTGAAGTGTGGCTTTAACTTACTACTTCCACCTCCAAAATTTTACATGCTGTTGGTCTAAACAAGTGTGGTTTTAACTTTGTATTTCTATGGAATCGTGAAGGCATCACACCATCTCCAGAAAGTTACACGGTGTTGATCTACACAGTTTGGGAGTTTTATTTATTTATATAGATTTATTTTTTGAGACAGCAAATGATTATAGAAACCTGCAGTGTCGATACCATGGTGTTTATTCAACTTTATAGGGGTGTAACGATAGCCAAGTCTCATGATACAATATTGTCATTGTCATTGTGGTACGATATTTATTGCGATATCATGGGAAAGCTCACGACATGGTGGGGAGGCTCACGATTAGAGATGTAACAATAACCAAATCTCTCTGTTCGATATTTTTACGATATACATCTCACGGTACGATACTTATTGCGATATTTTGTGGAGGCTAATGAAACTGTTAATATTGTACTTTTTCCTCTTAAAATGCCTTGACAAAACTTAATCCAAAGAACTAAGACTCAAAAGTGCATAGAACTGTTATTTCTTCTTGTAGTCTGCACTGAAATGGAGCAAAGGATCATGGTCTATGTAGTTCCCTCTGTCTTTTTTTTTAGCTATTGCTGCACCATAACTCTTAATTTAAGCAAAGAGACTTGTATATTGTGATGGTCCACGATATTATTGTGAGAACTTTGACGATACGATATCACAATATTTCGGTTTTTGTTACATCCCTACAATTTTATGATCAAGCAGGCAATGTCAAACTCCCAATGTTATGCTACTAACACCAACAGTGACTTTGCCCCAAGTCCACAAGCTCTATCCATATCCCACACAGCAAACACATACTTACAACTTCTTGCTTAGTCTTTGATTTAGCACCCGGGTTTGTTATGTTTACACGGCGGTTCACAATTTATTAGCATTACCATAAACTCTCATGGGGAGATTGAAGCATTGCATCTTGGGTCTCTGCTCCTTAAAATAAATGAGTTGATGGAGGATACCGCGTCAGTCAGGTCCCGAAACGTTGCATCCGCCGGCGATTTTTATTTTTTATATTTATTTTTCTTACCGCGCTTTTTTCTCGTGGCCCGTCAAAAAACCAGGGACCCGCCATAAATATTCATCCCATCAGCGAGCACCCCGGACAGGGCCAAGTGTAGCAGGTGAAGGAGAGCTAAAGGCAGCTCTAAATTATACTCAAGACGTGTCATTGGAATCAACAGCAAGGGTGAGACTTGATGTGCCTGTAAATCCCCCGCCCACCGGCTCAATTCTGATAAATGCATGACGGATGGGAGCAAGGACCAGATTTATGCAACACTAGCCAAGGCATACATACATACATATATACATACATACATGTTGTGAGATGATTAGATGTCTTTTGGAGTTATCTGGAATTTTAACTCTCTGGGGTGTTAAAAGGCACATGTACTGTATATGAGCAAAATGTGTCTCTTGTAGATTTCACTCCACAACAACAAACAACAAAATACAGTTTAGTTTCTAGTACAAAGTAGGGAAGAGTAGGGATGTAACAATAACTGAAATATTGTGATATTATATCCAAAGGAGAAATTAAATTTGTCGACTGGACAAAAGTTTGTTTGATCAAATACCTTTCGCAGCTATCCAAGCTGCTTCTTCAGTTCGTGCAGTTCAGTTCTTCAGTTCAGAACTGAAGAAGCAGCTTGGATAGCTGCGAAACGTATTCAATCAAACAAACTTTTGTCCAGTCGACAAATTTAATTTCTCCTTTGCCATGGATTCTACCTGGACGACTGAGGGATTTTTCACACATCTTAATATCGTATCATCAAAGTTCTCACAATAATATCGTGGACAATCACAATATATCGAATTACAAATCTCTTTGCTTAAATTAAGAGTTATGGTGCAGCAGTAGCTAAAAAAAAAAGACAGAGGGAACTACATAGACCATGATCCTTTGCTCCATTTCAGTGCAGACTACATGAAGATATAACAATTCTAAGCACTTTTAAGCAGAGGTGGGGACTTGCAAGTCGTGACTTGGCCTTGAGTCAGACTTGAGTCACTATTTTTAGGACGTGAGACTTGACTTGATAAAATAGACCAAGACTTGGGACTCAGCTTGGACTTGAAGGTCAGTGACTCGGGAGTTGACTTGGACTTGATCCCTGTGACTTTCTATTCTAACTGTAATGATTTGCACTAAGATCTTGACAAGATATGTAAAAAGGAAAAATTTGCATTTATATATAAATACTCATATAAGTACATTCTTATATAAATATATATATATATATATATATATATATATATATATATATATATATATATATATATATATAATATATATATATAATATATATAATATTCCATGACTTTTTTAAAGTACAGTCTAGCTTAAAAATTCATATAAATTGCAAAAAGACTTGAAATGACTTGAAGCTCAAAGCAGACAACTTTGACTTGACTTGGACTTATGGGTCAGTGACTCGAGACTCGACTTGGACTTGCCTGTCTTTGACTTGGGACTTGATTTGGACTTGAGGTCAAAGAGTTGAGACTTACTTGAGACTTGGTCCACCTCTGCTTTTAAGTCTTAGTCTTTGGATTAAGTCTTGTGAAGGCATTTTAAGAGGAAAAAGAAGCATATTTACAGTTTATTAGTCTCTACAAAAAAATTGCAAAAATGATCGTACTGTGAGACGTATATCGTGAAAATATCATACCGAGAGATTTGGATATCATTACATCCCTAACAAAGACGTGTTTTTCCAGTGTAACTAGGTGCATTTTTGTATTTCAACTACAACTATTTGTCATGTTAAATTTACTCAAATCAACATAACATGGTCTTAATTCAAGTCATTTTAACTTAACAAGATTTTAGTTTTTGCTGGTGGTGTGATTCTAACTGAAAGCTCTACTTTGTTAGAAACTCTGTTACTTGAGTTAGACTTTAATCAGAGCTTTATTTGTGCACAATGATCAGAAAGAGATGATGAGTTTTTGTTAAGATTTTGATAAGATTTTTACATATCTTAAAAATGTGAAAAATAGAAAAACAGCTTCATTTGAAAAGTTTGCAGTTGTCCACAGTTAGTCTTCTCTTTTCTAAAGCATTCCTAGTACCCCAATTATAGACTGTGATGAGGTTATGGTGTGTGTTTCACAAATTTCAGAGGCACTATCACTCCTAACAGCAACTTGCTAACCGTGCACCAGCGTTACTTCATGGTTTGCATCTGATTTAAGTTTAGTGCCTTTGTTTTGGTCCAAACTCTGATCTAGTCTAATAAACAGATGGTTGCATTCTTTCCCCCTTTTTCTATATTCTTACCCTTAAATTATATGATTAACCTTGCTCCAATCCTGTGTAATCAATTATAGTGCCTCTGGCTTTCATCCAACCTACGCATACATAAAACATATGGTTATGGGTCGGACAATATGGCCAAAGACTGCTCAAGGCTTTCCAGTTTGATTTTCTGTAGCATTGGAGGCATTATTTACACAGTACTAAAACTGTATTCTACCTCCAGCACTTAAAGCGAGTCTTCACCCACCCGGACTCACCATCTCTCCATCACACCAGTTATTCAGCCACGAGAAATAAGGCGTGTGTGGTGTATTGCCCAAGGACACAGTGGCACGTATTGCTAACAGTGACTGATCCATCAACCTATGTCTACGGGAACCTCTCTGTGCCCACTATATCAATACAGTATTAATATTACAATTTCAAATGGCAAGTTTGTGCTGGTTAACATTATTTGATGGACCAGTGAATGCTTTAATAGAATCAAGAATCAGAACAATTAATATAACTGTTGACTATTTTGATCATTGTTAATTGAATAGCTTTTATTACAAAAGTTTTTTGGTCGAAACAATGAAGTTTGTATTTGTTGTGGCCTTTCGTCCACACAGAGCTGGCGTTTTGGGCGGGTGAAAACTGTGTTTTTTGAGAACAGGTTCCCGTGAGGAGAAATCTGAGAAGGCACGCAATGTCGTGTGGACAAGCAAACCGCAGCTTTTGGAAAACAATGATGGCCCTGTCATCCTCTGATGCAGTAAAGGCTGCAGCACTCGAACTAGCCTTCGCAGACCGCAAGACCAATGCCGAAATGGGACAGGTGTAGCCTACGGAGCCCAGCAACCGAGACAGGCTGCTAGCGCTAATGCTAACAACACACACCACATAGATTATGCACACGGATCAATAACAAAGATTACGCACGGGTAATTAAACTGTTGGATTTTGAGTTATTCTAATAATTCTCATCCAAGTCTTATGGCTAAAAACAGAAATTAATGTTTAACTTTTACAAAACAAAGTGGCTGTATTTCTAGGATGCTTCTAAAATAGGCTAAATTACCTTAAAGTAAAAAAAAAAAAAAAAAAAAGAGATGAGATGAGTTATGCATTATTAATAAATATTATTATCATTGTTAACAGCACCATATAGAGATGTGGCATAGCCTATGTATTACATTGTTTTCACTCAGTGCTCTGTTGTTGTCTGGACCTGAATATTTATTGATCCGACACATGTGTGCGCGCGTTGTCTTGTGGACTTAGCCTAATTAGGATGTCCTGGAAACCATAAGATAAGTGAGGAATAAGTTTGGATATGCAAACTGTAGTTCTGTTTTTTTCACATTTTAAAGAATCAGGTCCAGCACAAGTTGTAATTTCAATCAAGAATACATTTTGTACTTTTGATCTAACTAGAAGTCATCATTCAGTACGCTTTTTTCCGAAACTATATTTAGAGAATTTCAACGTACCAATCCATAATTTTACTAGATGACTACTGATGTTATCGTTCCTTGGAGCCTTACACCCTGCTTCTAAATGAGACGTTTTTGCTTTCCTGTGAACTACATTTGACGGTTCCAAAGAGACAAACAGGTCAGAGGAAGCACCTTGAGATAAAATCCTGTTTCAAAGCTACACGTTTTCCAACAGTCCACCAATTCGGCTACCCTACTTTTAAACAAATTTGCACTGAAATATGACAAAACCACATCCCTGAATATTACCGCGTTGTATGTAACCTATTGCCTCATGCCTTGAAGTCTCCCAATCGCGGAGATTTGAGGTGAAATTTTGACGGCTGGTGCAACCTCGTGCTTATGTGTTGCAGGGCCTAAACTCCCTTAGACTCCATCAGCTTCAGTCTTTCATGAATTTAAAAATGGACCAGTTTTAGTTTTGTCCTGTTTTTCTCCTTGAGAAATAAAAAGTCCTTAATATGTTTCATGCCATATTTACCATCCAAAAAAACATGAACAGTTATTTGACATTTTACTAAAAAAAACTGTGTATATCTTGTTCTAATAGCATTATCTGCTGTCCTTAGTCATATTCTCTGAGCACTCAAAAATGCTCTGTTTGCATTTAGTCTGAATTGTTGCGTCACAGGTATCTAAACTTCTACAGACCTTTTAAACCCAGAAACCATGTCCAGACTCATACTGCAGTCATGGCTCTATCAGCAGAGCATTCATGTGGCCTAAGATCTTCATTTGTTTATTCCCCCATTGTTCATTCCCGTTGCATCTTCAATCTTTCATGAATTTTAAAATGGACCATTTTTTATTTTGTCCTGTTTTTCTCCTTGATGGAAAAAAATAAAAGCCCTTTTCATGCGCTAATGTGTTCCATGCAATATTGACCATTCAAAACAAGCAAACAGCTATTTCTGAACTGTCTGTATGGTGTTTTAATAGCATCATCTATGGTCCCTAGTCATTTGTTCTAACATTTGCAGCTTCCTGGTAAAAAATGCTGCCTTCTGTTGCGTTTTGCGATTGCCAGTAGTTGGCGACATCCCTCAAAGACTGACATGTTTACAGCCATGTGTTTCTGAGTTTAAAGTGTGGATACCTGTTGGACCAATCACACTGCTTCCTTATACCACTAAACCCCATCTCACTGCTGGGTTTAACAGGTATTACAAGTAAAAGTGGTTGAAAGTGGAGTTCAGGTGTTTTGTTAACATTTTAAAAGCGTCATATTATGCAAAACATACTTTTTTTTTGAGCTGTTGTGGCTTCATCAAATGCATATCTGGAGTTGTATTGCTTACTTCATGAATCCATTAATCTAAATTATATTCTCTAAGCACTCAATTATTCTCTGTTTGCATTTTGTCTGAATTGTTGCATCACAGGTAAAGATCTGATCTTGTACAGAGTTTTTAAACCCAGAAACCTTCTCCTGACCCGCACTGCCCTCAAACACATGGCTCTATAAGCATAGCATTCATCTGACCGAAGCTCTTCATTTGTATATTTTCTAGGGATGTAATAATAACCAAAATATCATGATATTATATCGTCAAAGTTCTCACAATAATATCGTGGACCATCACAATATATCGAATTACACATCTCTTTGCTTAAATTAAGAGTTATGGTGCAGCAATGACTGAAAAAAGTCGATGATCCTTTGCTCCATTTCAGTGTAGACTACAAGAAGCACTTTTAAGTCTTAGTTCTTTTTCTTGTCAAGGCATATTAAGAGGAAAAAGTCGCATATTCACAGTTTTCTTTGCCTCCACAAAATACCACAATACATATCGTACTGTGAGATGTACATCATGAAAATATCGTACCGAGAGATTTGGATATTGTTACAGCCATAATCATGAGCCTCCCATGGTATTGCAATAAATATCTTACCGTGAGGGTCATACCGTGATGATATCGTATCGTAAGACTTGGACATCCTTAAACCCCTAATATTTTCTTATTGCTCATTCCCATTACTGACAGTAGAAGAAGCTCTAATGCCTTAATACTTGAGTTTAGACATTAGTTTAAGTTCGAAAATCTGACACACTTATCCCGAGGTGATCAAAAGCATGTTTAAAAGGGAATAAACTCCACGAGAATGCATAATATGTGTCTTTTATTAAGTTTAAACGGTCCCATAGTACATAAAAAGTCATGTTAGAATGTTGTTCCTTCAAAAAGATACCTGGAGTTTTGTTTCATTCACACATGAGTAATCCTTTATTATTAGCCTGCCTACATCTCCAAAGCTCCAAATACTCTGTTCTACCTTGTGATGATGCGGTTGTTTTCAAGTTAACAGGTACCTTTTACCTTTTGTTCAGTAGAGACCGGCAATTCCAGGGCAGAAACCACCCGAATGATTCTGGGATTTGTGTCTTAAACGTGTGAATGAAACAAAACACAACTCCAGGTATGTTTGCGACGAGGAAACAACTTTATGACACAGATCATAACGTAGCCTAATATGGATGGGCTTTTTAATTGCAGCAGTCAGATAGCTGGATCTCCACTTTGTAATGAATTCATTTCAGCAGAGTAACAGCTGCAAATGAGCACGCTGAAATGACATGAGAGACCGCGTTAAGACCACTACTAACCAAATATTGACTGTGGAATCTCATACATATGCATACAGGGGAGTAAAGGTACGCTTCAAGTGCTAATGTATGCAATCACGAGGGTTTATCTTGTAACAATGGCTGGCAACACTTCACACTAGATTAGTTGCAGTAATTGGAATTCGCAATTTCTTCATAGGAGAGGCTCTTGAGTTTGTTGTATTTACCTATCGAATCAAATGAAATAAAAACAGTGAAATAACATTTGCTTTTTGTAACATGACTGTTGTATGTAAAGGTGCACAGTGTAAATTTGTTGTCACGGAGATGGTATCGCATTGCAGGGAATGTTTAAGCATTTGTTACTTAATCCTGAGCATTATTAAATTTTAAGTGTTTTTATTGCAACTAAATCTAAAATCTAATCTAAAAACATGTATTCTTACTGTGAGCAATCTTGCCTCTCCACAGACCTGACCTGCATCTTGTGCTTCTCCCCACAGATACGAGAATTCAAAAGCATAGTGTTGAACATTCTAGGCAAAACAATAACTTCTCCATGGAAACCAGCAGGCAACAGATTCTCAACTCGTAAAATGACTCATTATATTTTTACACAAAGTAAACAAGTCAAATAACTATAATGATACTGTGGGAAATTAAAGCCAAAGGAACAACATTCACATTTGTGGAGATGCCAACTTGCTCATATTACGGTTTTTCATTATTTTTCAGTGCAACAAACACATTCATAATGAAATACAAAAAACATGCTTTTATTTTTATCTATTTTTGGGGGATGTGACGGAGTAGTTCTGTCAAATCCCGCAGCTTCATGGCTAACCTAAGTATGCACCATTCACCGTCCGCTGTAGTCTTGGTTGCATACAAGTCCACTGTTAAATCATCCTTGTCCATCATTTTGTCCTCCAACAAACTTCAATCCAGTATCCAACTGACTGCGTGGCTTATTTCCTAATTTGTGTTGTTACGAGCGGGACATTGGCGTCTGACAGAATAGTGTCGTCGCCGCAAAATGTCACTTCTCACCCCACTAAATGATTCGTATTGTTTTTCCTGGTTCTGCTACAGCATATTTCTGATGTTATGTGTAAATATTGTAAATAACTTTTTGTTTCACTCTCTTGTATAGCACTCTTCAAACATTTTGGAAACATTATTAATTCAATCACCAAAAACATCCTTCTGACTACGCCATCGTAATAAGGCGTAAGTAACTAAGGAATAGAACCCCATCACAGCGGTTAAAGTAAATGCCACAATACCACCGAATGACATCACAAGGTAGCACAAAGCTTTTTTTTTTCATCTCTGTAGAGCAGACATGTCAGACTCAGGCCTGGAGGCCAAATTTGCCATTGATATAATTATATTTGGCCTTCGAGATCATATCAAATATGTATCAGAGCTGGCCCACCATCTACAGATAGACTACAGAGACATTATTTATTTAAAATTTTGTTATTAATTTATATTCTGCTTGTTCTGGATTCAATGTTTCAAAAAGCAAAACCATTATTAAACATGTATTTTAATAAGAAAAGTTTTAACATTACATATCTCGAAAGAAGAGAAAACATGCAGATGTTGTTGAAATTTTTCAATAAATATTTAGTTTGGCCCACGACTTAGGCTACGTTCAGACTGCAGCCTGAAGTAACCCAAATCCGATTTTTTGGCCTCTATGTGACTTGTATCTGATCTTTTAATGATGTCTGAACAACACAGATCTGATTTTTTCAAATGCGACCCAGGCCACGTGGATATGTGCTCCTGAAACCGATACATATACGATCTTTTGACATGCGACTTCAAACTGCACGGCCAAAGTGCATTTATCCGACCTACACATTATCAACAAGCCACAAACGTCACTATTCTGCGCTTAAGTAGGCGAATATTTTTAATGAACTCCATGTCACTGAAGCGAAGTACATCACCACTCACCACTCTTGGCTACGTCTCCACATCCACGCGTTCCTTTCAACGGACGTCGCTGCCACTGCCCCACAAAACACCACAGCCAAAGACCTCGTCCTTCTCCTTCTCAATCTCCTCCTTAAGACAAGTAAGTTGTTCATGTTCTGGCTCCGGTACGAGAGGAACTTTAAAATCGCCAGGTGCTCAATGCATGTCCATGTTTGGACAACTTCTGTAAACACAGAGCACGCTCACTGCGGTTGACATCATCGTGTCCTCCAGTGCACATGCAGGACACTTTTGGTTTAATGTTCACACTGGAGATCACATACAAGTCGCATTTAATTGGAAATGTGAACGACCTTGCAAAACATCAGATTTCACAAAATAATCTGAATTGAGCGTTACGCCCTGCCCTCTGTGAAGTTAAGTTTGATACTCCTGCTGTAGAGGGAGAGGAGGAAAAATATGCAGGTTATGTGTGAATGAAAGAAAACGCAATGCACAATTTGATAAGGAAACAACTTCATAGCATCATTAGGTCCTATTTCACGCAAAATGGATTCTTGAGTTTGCTTCATTCACACGTTTGAGTAACACTTTATTATTAGTCTGTCTACATTTACAAAGCTCAAAATGCTCTATTCAGAAAATAGCATAATATGGACCCTTTAAAACCTAAAAGTACATCAAATCCTTTACAATTACATTCAACCTTTAAAAAAAACACACCACAGAATTACACTGCGTTATATCTCACTTCGCATTCAATCCTTGTTTAACCTACGCAAATCACACCGCTATTCTGTTCACATCACAAGGTCAGCCATAAACCTCATCCATACGCCTGTTTATTTGTCCTTTACCTCGATTTCCCCGCTTTACATTGTACCCTTAAATCCTAGCGTGGCCGCGCAGCATTGATAGCGACAGCCAAACCACACATTCCTCTGAATACACGGCTAAATCCGCTGGAAACAATGGTCTGACTTTGCAGTGGGGAATACAGCTTTGGGGCTTGCACTGGCACAGACAAGCGAGAACACTGGATGCTTAATTATTCCAGGCCTGCTAAATTAGAGTCTCAGTTGGCTATTACACATTTGGCAATTTTTGTTTTATTTAATTTTATTTTTGCCCGTGTTTTGGTGTCTTCTTGCTTTCCTTGTATCTATATTTCCTCGCTCATTTTGTTGCAGTTTATTTTTGCCCGCAGTCTGTTCCGAAGCGATAAACCGAATGAGGGTTGAGCTTAGGAAAAGACGAAAAAGCTGGTCGTGCGCTGCTGTTGTTGTTGTCGTTGCCCGGGATGGCCACTAGGGGACAAAAACGTACAAAAAGCCCCAGCTGTAGGCGACAGATATTGACTGCGTATTGCGTATTGTCTTTGGAGATATAGAGGTGGTTCTGTGAAAGCGCAGGTGGTCCGAGTGTGGAGGTGGCACGGTGCCCTTTAGCGGCTGGTCTCAGGCGTGCCCGATTGCGAGCCGTAATCTGCAAAACACTGGCACAGTTAAAGCAGGATGTACCCCGGGCAGAGGGAAGCTATTTTCAGTTTTAGAAAGACATTTTTGTACACGACCTAGGCGGGTTTGAATGCAGCTCTATCAGGTAATAAAGTAATAGTAAAGGTGGGTTTATTAAAGGGACATTGTGCAACTTTTCTGCTTGTCTCCATGGGGATGTTATTGCTTTGCCTTGAATGTTCTATGGTATGACATTAAAATAAATCCATATAGCATTTTTACCGTGAGTAAGCTCGCCTGTCCACAGATCTGCATCTTGTGATATAGATATTCAAAAGCATGCTGTTTAATATTCAAGGAAAACCAATAAGATCACCATGGAAACAAGCAGGCCACAGATTTCAACTTGAAAAATTACTAAACACATCTTTATACGCATCTATGTAGCATTTATTCATTACGGCTGAATTTCTATGGCTCAAAAATGCAATAATTCTCTCTGTGAGTAGGGCTGCCTTTCCACAGATCTGACTTGTAATGTAGCAGAGGAGGGGACTTGCAAGTTGTGACTTGGACTTGAGTCAGAGTTGAGTTAGGTTGGAGTGGTAGATAAACTTTATTTTTTATTGTGATCCTGGGTTAATGTGGAGCTCTAGTTAATTCACAGTTTTGTTCTTAGCATTTCAAAAAAAATCTATGTAAAAAAAATAAATAATAATTTAATAAATAAATAAAGAAATAATAATAATAATAATAATAATAATAATAATAATAATAATAATAATAATAATAATAATAATAAAGAAAAATACATGTAAAAAAATAAAGAAAATAACAATAAAAAAAATAATATATATATATATATATATATATATATATATATATATATATATATATATATATATACATATATACTTTTCATTTGTGTTTTTTTTTTTTTTTTTCTGTTAACTGTGACCCTAAGGACCAATAATTGGAGGGTCTGCTCTTCGGGAAATATCGCAAAAAATAAATAAATAAATAGTGGCCATTTTAGTATATGTACCCTTCATTTTTTGACAGAAAATTTTGAAAAATGAAAAATTTCCTGAAATCCGCATCCTCAGCGGGTAATTATAATAAGCATACGCCTCCAGACTAAATCTACTTTGGGAGTCACAACAACAATATTCGGACTCTAGTTTTGCCTGCCGTAAGCCCCGCCCCCTCGATCTCTGTGCCGAGAATAACAAGCTGCCCGTGTCACCGGTCGCCGTGGAAATTCACAATGGCCGCCCTGTGCATGCTGATTGGGCCGAGTGTTGACACTGGACTGCACCACGCTGGCTTTATAATGAGACACATGATTAACTCATCAGGCCCGCTCCTGTTCCGACCATGCACTAGGTCGGGTGCCCGCATTTACATACGATATATAGACGGGGCGGAGGATGCTGGCAAAGAACGCTCATCACTGTAAAGATACTGTAAAGCGAAGGTAATCTCACTTTTATTAAAATCGTAAAATGTAAAATAAACAACATATTAAAATTCAAATCAGTTAAAGGTCCATTGTGTAACTTATATGGAAGAGGGTTTGTCAAATGCTGTTCTTCATGGAGATGTTATTGCTTTGTCTGGGATGTTTCACACTCACAGTACATTTCTATTGTCATGGAGACCAAACCAGACCAAGTTACGAGTCAAATCTGTGGAGAGGCGACCCCGCTCACAGTCAGAACACCTGTTTTTGTAGGCGTTTTTGAGCTATAAAACCACTTGTAATTGAATAAATGTAAGGTAGAGCTGTTTAATGTCATACTGTGGAACATTCCAAGCACAGCAATGACATCTCCATAGAAACAAGAAGGTGGTGGACCCTCCGAAAAAGTTACACCGTGCACGTTTAGAGGGCCTATATTACGTAATTGTCTGTTCTTGGAATTAGGGCTCTTCTCTGAAGTAGAAACCACTCTGTTCCACTTTGTGATGTCATATGGTGCTATGGGAGATGCTCCACTGTGTTTTTAAACTCTGTTCACCTACAGTACAATCATTTGGATGATTTCGGCTGTGGAATTGCCAATTTCTACTAAACAAAAAGTAAAAGACGTAGCTATTAACTGGAAAACTACCTCACTATGACATCACGAGGTGGAACAGAGCATCTGGAGGTTTGGACATGTAGACAGACTGATAAAGCGTTACTTGAACATATGCGGATAAAACAAAACAGTACTCCAAATACGTAACATGATCAAAAGAATCCATTTTGCGTAATATAGGACCTTGAAGCTGAAGGTCAATATATTTTTCTTTCTTTCTAATTACACAGTTGTTTATTGTTGCAAAAACCTACTGTCTATAAAAAAACAATTATCTACTATTAAACAGACATAAATGTTCTTTGTAAAAATCCATTTACATTTCTCAAAATCCCATGCACTCATTAAAATCTCTGGCAGAACAGTTTCTTGCACCCCATAATTTCTAATAAAAACAATACTGCAATCAGGGCCCATTTAAGACTATTGTTGCTTAATTACATATAGGACTACATCTCCCAGCTACACAGTCCACTTGACAAAACATATTGGTCTACAAAACACCCATTTCAAAACACCCTTGGGTGCAGTGTACAAGTTAGGCTTAAAGGGGCCATATTACTGTTTTATGATCAATGTTATAATGCTGTCTCCTCATCAAAACATACCTGGAGTTGTGTTTTGTTTCAAGGTGCATTGTGTAATGTTTCTGGTGGAGGGTCCATCTCATGCTTTTCTTCTTCTGTTTGTCTGGAATTTTCTACAGTATGACGTTAAACACTTTTATTGTCATGGAAACCTATCAAGACCAAGTTACAGGTCAGGTCTGTGTAAAAATGGCCGCGATCACAGTCAGAATGCTTGTTTTTCTTGGTATTTTTGAGCGATAAAATCACCTGCAATTGAACAAAGGTTGAGTTTTTAATGTCATACTGTGGAACGTTCCAGGCAGAGGAATGACATGTCCACAGAAACAATAGGTGACGGACCCCAAACCAAAAAGCTACACAGTGCACCTTTACCAGACAAATTCTGCATATTCAGGTCCCATCCACACTAGTACGTATTCGAATCATTTTCATGCCGGATGCAGCGTTCGTCCACACTAATCCAATGGAAACGGCTCCAGAGACAGAATGATCTGGTGCTTCCAACTCCCACAAATTCATCTGAGTACAGATCTGATCTGGTACTGAGCTCCTATGTCAGCTCCTGCTGATGTAGGAGTTCTAGTTGCCATCCTTATTGGACCACGTCACTGTGACTTGCACCTTCCTGATTCGCTGGGTTCATGACATCAGTCATGTGATGCTATTGCAGAAAACAGTTTAAACAAACCAGAGACAAACTGAACCTCATCCTCGGTCCACGAAAAGACTGTCTTCACACTTGCCATTTTCCTCTGCTCGAAGTCGGGCTGCTGCAACTTCAGACAGTTAACGCTTTCCATTTGTGCTCAATTCATCTTCCTTAAGAGGCTTTTAGCCAGTACCACTCACAATGTCTCACCAATCATAATACTAGTTTGACTGTCTTCACACTTGCCATTTTCCTCTGACACTTCAGCCCACTTCCTTAGTGACAATGTGACACCAGCCTAGTCATGTGACTACTGTTTCAGGCAGTTTTGTGTTACTGTGTGGATAGGGAACGGACACAGAAACGACGTGTCTGGAGGTAAATCGTTTCCGATACGGTGATATGGTGATTCATTTCAGTGTAAATATAATCTTAGAGTCCTTCTCTCAAACTGACGCTTTGCTGCCATGTGATGTCATGTGGTACATGAAGTGCTCCACTGTGTTTTTAAACTCACCTTCTCACTTACACCTTTACTAGAATCATTTGTATAATTTCAACCCTGGAATTACCAATCTCTACTGAAAAAAATGATAAAAGGTAGATGGCAACTTGAAAATGAGCACTTCATGACATCACAAGGTGGAACAGACCATTTTGAGCTTTGGAGACAGACTTATAATAAAGGGTTACTCGAACATATGGGAATGAAACAAAACACAACTTCAGGAATGTTTTTCATGAGAAAACAACATTATAACATGGCTTCAAACACAAGAGTCGATTTTGCATAATATAGCTCCACTTACATAAATATTTTGCTCTGTATTTTAGCTGCAGACTTAAACGCTCGTACTCTGCCAGAGAAAGTGGGGCTATTTTTAAATACGTATGTCCCAGAAGACTTTCTGATCCAATTTGTAAGACATATAGATCTCGCTCTCTATGTATTTTCAAACTAAAGCTTGAACACATTTTGCTTACTCTGCGTACATTATACAGTATGTATGTTGGGGTTGCTATTTATCATAATGAATGCAATAAAAGTCAAAATAAAAGTAAATAAAAGGCACTATATCTGATTTTTACTGTTATAAAGATTCGGAAAACACACTTCTGTTTATTCAAATATAGACAAGAAAATATATTTTAATGGAAGTAACATTTTCATCCTACAGAGGGCTTAGTGTTATAGACACCCTGAAAATCTAAGTGAAATAACGATGTGACCGGCAAGTCCATTTTGACAAAGTTTAATTTATGCAACTCAAAATTCTTCTCAATCTCTTGTGTGGCTCTCACGTGATTGTATTAATGTTTAACAACGTTGTGGCACCCTGCTAATGAGACGATGTATGGTGTCTTGTGGGATGTCCTCCCAGATATGAGTAAGGGCTTCCCTGAGCTCCTGTAGCCTGTAGACTGAGGAGGAACCTGACAACGTCTGATGGACCCAAACATAATGTCCCAGAGATGTTTTGTCCGGTTTAAGTCAAGCGATTATGAGGGAAATATACTTGTACATTCTAGACAAAAGCAATAACATCTGACGCACCCTCCACCAGAAAAGTTACACAATGCACTTTTACAAACACCTGCTTTTACAGAGTGTTCCGTGCATTACTAAGATTTCGCTCCTGACCTGAGTGTGTGGGAGTATTGTTGTGTATTCAAAGATTATACTCATTATGCAAAAGAAGTTGGAGCAGGCTATTCTTAAAACCATGTGTTTTTAGTTTGAATCATTATTTTAATTGGAGTGGTTATTAGTAAAAGGTTTGTCCTCGGGTCATTTCTTTTGTTTGTTAGCACTGTGTACTATCCTCCGCAAATTGTAATACAAAAGGTCAATGAGATAGGGTTAAAGCAATGGCTATACAAAAATTAAAATGTTGCAAACTAATATATATATATAAAATAAATAGCTGATTAAGGTTTGTGTTGCTGTTGTTGTTGTTGTTCTTCTTCTTCTTTTCAATAAATTAAGGGACAAACACTGTTGTCATTTTGAGTAATTAAATATTTGCACACTTGGTATTTGGACTAAAAAAACAAAACAAACAAAAATAGGTCTTAATGTGTTTTTTTATTTTTTTTATTTGTGTCTTTTTTTTTTTTCATTTAAGCAGAATAAGTTTGTAATGCGCACCCTTGGTAAATATGATTAAATAAGTGCTTTTGAAAAAAATTAAAATAAAAATGAAACCTGTTTTCACTTTATAATTTTTTGCAATGATAATGTAAAATGTAAAATGTAATTTTTTTCTGTTTAAAATATATTTGCAATTTTGTAACATCTTAAAACTTTATTTTCATTTATTTGTATTTGTTGTTTTTGTTTTATTTTGTTTTTGTTTGTTTCATTGTTTGTTTTGATATTTTGTTATTATTTGCCAACATTTTTAAAGAGTAATATTTAGTCTTAGTGTCAACCATTATTTTTTTATTTTGTTTTCCAATCTGAGATCAGACCATTACCAGTCTTGGCGTATTCCCCTTGAGTTCTAGAACTGGTGGGATTTGGGTTTTCACTTTGAGGAAACTCGAGGTCGACAGTGAAGGCCAGTCCACGGTGCACAGCCCACAGCCCACAGTGCACAGTACGAGTGGGAGGTATGAGCTGCGTCTGTGAGCGTGTCTAAAACTAAAACTCCTGCTGTTCTCCCTGGACCCTGCTCGGACTGCCTGGGATGGAGGCATTACATATAAGCACTTTTATATTTTCTTATTGACCTTGAGAGTTGGACTAGTGTTTCCTCAAAGTGAGATTCTATTTTGTTCACCATCACCGTATCGTCCTGTTGACCATAGAAAAAGTTTGAATTGGGCCCTGTGAGAGATCGCAAGATTATCCAAACATGCATGGATGATATCTAAAACCTCTGCAGGCATGTTTTTGATGAGGGAACAATATTATGTCATTTTATAATCTCCCGCTCTTCAAATGGTTTTGTCCTAATGTATTCTTCACTTTTGCTGTTAAGGTCACTCTTTATTTTGACAATGGAGCAGTAGGCACCACAGATCTTGAGCTAGTCTTGGGCGTTTTCGTTGCAGATGCAGTGTTCGTCCACACTAATCCGATTGAAAACGGTTCCAGACACAGAACAATCTGGTGCCGCCAGCTCCCACAAATTAATTTAAGTACGGATCTGATCCAGCACTGTGTGGACACCTGAAAACGCTGATACGCTGATGTAGGTCTATGCAGCGTGAAGTATCTAATTCACTGCCAAAACGCTAATAGGCTAGAATATATTCATATATACGGTTGTTACGACCCAGCTCGTTTGGGGTGAGGGAAGTAACAAAAATAAAACCAAGATGTAAAATGGAATAAATTAAATAATGTTTAATTAACAGGAATGTAAAGGTAAATTAACACAAGACTAAAAATATACAGAAAACAACCTAAACTAAGAAACAGAACAACAGAATAAACAGAGTTTTGTGCCAGAAAGGGGGTCACGCAGGCTTACAAAAAAACGAGTGGTAAAACTTAAGGACACACACTAAACTAAAACACAAGTTCCCCAAATTAAACCACATAAACCCACAAACAGAATCGAGTGACCAAATCAAAAAAGGCACAAAACAGAACTAAACTAAACTACACACATAAACACAAAATGACATACTGGCCACCAAGGCCAGCAGCCCCGAACAGGTGCTGGCAATCTCCTTAAATAGGGGGCGGTGGCTGCAGGTGAGGTGGGCGTTGACCTGCCCCACCAATCACGAACCAGGGCTCCTGCAGCAGGAATTAGGAGAACTTGGCAAAAATCACACAAATTGCGAGAGGCCCCGGGTTCAATTCCCGGACGAGCCCCCAATATGTTACAACCCAGTGCTAGGGACAAAGGAAAGTAACACAAACCAGATATGATGTAAAGTAAACGGGTTTTATAAAGTGGTGTAGGTAAGTACAATAACAAAAAAAATTTACATTTCACATTTGATAATTCAGAATTCCCCAAAGTTACTAAACCACTCATAAACTAAGGTATTTAACAGCAACAAAAATCACTGCCCAAGGGCCGAGCCAAACTGGCAAAACTAAAAATTATAGTAACAAACACACTTTGCAATATCAAAGAGCGAACGTCTACACATGTGAGGGGCGAACTGAAACTGCCATCCAGCCGCCAGGAGGGACAGGCGCACAGCACTTTTATTGGTCGAGGTGATTGATGTGGAAGGATGTGGAAGGAAGGGATTGGAGGAACGGGACGTCAATCCTCCAACCACAGCACAAGGGGTGTTGGAGCCAGCCCACAGCATCGGAACCACGGCCCACCAGTCAGATAGCAGGCACCACACAGGACATGCAAATACGGATGATACAAGCTGTAATACAAACGGGGAGCGCCAGGCGATGCGGAGCCGGAGACAGGCCTCGAGCGGTAACAACGGTCTATGTGTATGACCTGCAGACATATAATCTCTGAAAAGTTTCACATGAACCATCTCCAACGTAACAGAAGCACAGAACAGACTCACCATCAGCAGAACACCCCTCTGTCACAGAAAGAACACATATAATCCACTGAGTCGTGTCCTTTAGTTCCACAGAAGCTGAACTGCATCAGCGCACAATAGCGAGCTGTTTTTTGAGCACATAGTTTATGCAAATTAGCGATGCGGTTTTATGTTTTGTTTCTGTAAAACGTAAACACATGTGCTCAAAGCTGTGTGGATAAGGAAGGATTATGTGTGTGGACCCAGATCATTTTCGATACGGTGATACGCGGATTCGTTTCAGTGTAAACGGGGTCTTGGTCAGAACTACCTTAGCTGGAGGATCTGACCTATGGTGCTTGTTTTGGATACATGGTGGAACCAGAGAGTAAGCCAAACCCGACACACAGAAACAGACAGGCACAGAACCTTCTTGATATGAGGCGAGACCACTAGAAACTGAGTCTGTAGAAGCGCATTTGAAAATCCATTTGATGTTTAGGAATAAGCACCAGACAATCTCCCCATGCGTCCTCCACCAACCATAACCCAGATTCTTTGAGCTCCCGGTTACGTTTTCCGCTTTGTGGTTTGTAATGTCATAGTGGTCTTGTCTCAAACTTCCAAACTCCTATCTATAATCCCTTGTTACTCCCAGTCTGCTTGGGTTGGAGATTCAAAAGGCTTTCGAGGTTGTGTACTTGTGTCTTCTTCCAATATTCCCAAAGATCTATTTAGTCAGCCGCTAAAGTTTTTTTTTTCCTTGTTTCACATCTCCTCTTTAGCCCCCTCTTTTGGGAATTTTTGTGGTCATGTGAGTGCAATTTGTGAGTGGTTTTTGGGTTCCTTCTGAAGTCTTTATAGTGTGTAGTGTTCCAGTTCCCAAAGCGTGTGTGGTGGCTTCATTTGCATGGCCTAGTTTCTCGAGAGGGGAGTTAGCTAATACCTCACAAGAGCTGGAGCGGAAACTTGAGGATAGAGCACCTCCCTGGTTGAGATGGTGAGAGGAGAGGGACATTTGGAGAGGATGGACTGGTATTCATTGTCAGGAAAGGTAGGTAGTGTTGTTATGATACTTACATTTCAAACTGTATTTCAATAATTAGGAATATATGTGAAAAGTGTTACCGTTATTACATCTAATTATGGCGTAAAAACTGCTTGTACAATTTGTATCGTGTCTATGTGACAGTGAGTTGTGAATTGTCTTTGTAAATTGTGTTTGTGTACAGCTCGCTGACCACTTGTGAAGTTTTTTTTTTTTAAGTTGGTATGGTGCTGCATCCAAGTGAGGAGTGAAGAGATAATGAACTGTTTTTCTCCATGGAGATGTTATTGGTTTGTTTGGAATGTAACCAGGTAACCAAGTTACAGGTCAAATCTGTGGAGAGGCAACCCATATAATATAAATATATATATAAATAAAACATAGAGCTGTATAATGTCATACTGTGGATTATTCCAGGCAGAGCAATGACATATATGTAGAAACAAGCAGACGAAGAACCAGAAAAGCTACATAGTGTACTTTTAATTCAAATGCATGTTTTATTGGTAGTATATCAAAGATGCAACAAAACAAAACAAAACTGAATATTCCTTACAATAGAGTCTGAAGATCTTACTAGCATAAGTTTACATTTAGTTTCCCATACAGAGTTTAGATTTAACTTCCTGTAAAGTTTAGATTTAACTTCCTGTAAACTTTAGATTTAACTTTCTGTAAAGTTTGGATTTAACTTCCTGTAAAGTTTATATTTATCTTCCTGTAAAATTTACATTTAACTTCCTATAAAGTTTACATGTATCTTCCTGTAAAGTTTACATTTAATTTCCTATAAAGTCCACATTTAACTTCCTGTAAAGTTCACATTTAACTTCCTGTAAAGTTTACACTTAACTTTCTGTAAAGTTTACATTTAACTTCCTATACGGTTTACATTTCACTTCCTAAACACCAGATGTACCTATTGCCAGCTGCGTTCTTGAGCACCTTCCATGAGTCATCCATTGTACCTCTCTTCCTTAGACTCTCCATTCCACATTTTGCTGCGTCATGCTGTTCCTTTTCTTATACCAAAAACAATGGACCTGTGCTTTCATAAACACCGTTCTTATCTCTTCACTTTTATAATAGGCATTTGAAAACAGAAAGAAATCTGAATAGAGTTTTATCCAAAATCTCCTCGGGGAAAAGTACAAACCCATGCATCTAATTAAAATTTCAGATTTTCCAGCTGACTATCAAACAGAGGAGGGTGAGTCATGGCAAACTCAGGTGAATGCAGAATAATGTAGATGCAGTGTGCTCGTCAGGGTAGAATAAGTTTAAGAATTATACTTTTGGGGTAATTAGAATATTTGTATACCAAAAAAGGTCACATTTATCAATCAATCTGTCAGGAGAAGTGAGTGACTGTGACGCAGTGCCCGGTGATCCTTCTCCAGATCTTAAACAAGGAATTTGCAGGATTACCGAAGTGAGAGAAAAGGGAACGTTTTATACACTTACACAAAATGGGATTCCATCTAACCGTACTGATACTCTGCAGCTGATATCATCAACATTCTCCGGGGGCGTGAAGCTAACCAAAAGCACTACTCTGTTACCCAAGTTTGACTTTAATCTGACCTTTATTTAACACCAGAAACCAGAAGGAGCTGACTTAAAACTCTAAAAACTTTTTGGCTGTGTTTGCTGATGTGTGTGCTGTGTCTCCATTGTACACATAAATGCAGAACACCCCCTGCGCGATTTTGCTGCAAAATGTCAATAGAGGTTTTGCACATCATTTTATGTGAAAAATGCTCCTCAAAATCCCAACTGGTAAAACCCACGGACCGCTCAGATGTGTTTCTTTGCTTTTTATCGTTTTCACCTCACAATAATAAGTATGAATTTTGGCCACTTAAAATTTTAAGAAAGAACAACATAAAGTCTCTATACTTTGAAAGACATTCAAAACATGCACATTTAACAAAAAAAAAAGAAAAAGAATTGTTAAAAACATTCAAATCTTTCGCTCAGCTTCTTTTTTTTTTATGTAACAAAGACCTTGCATAGATAATCTCCCATTTTTATTCATTTTTACCATTTGTATTACACCAAAAACCCAAGAGGAAGCTGTGTGCACATTTAAGAAATATATTCAGAGTTGAGTTCAATTTTTTTTTTTTTTTTTGGAGATGAGGAGGAGGAGGAGACATAGACATTGCAGCAAATAAAACATGGAAAAAGTGAAGTGAACGTGCTCAGAATAGTTCTAGAATGGGGGAGCAGGGTTCATATATAATAGCTGACTGGTAAAGAATGAGAATTGGCTGTTTTTCATTTCACCTGTCGCAGAAAAAGAGAGGAAGCACCTGTCACTGCCGGGCCAATGTCACCAAAACAGGAGACGTTTCCATGACAACCGCGGTCTTCCTCGCTCTTTCTCTCCCTCTCTCTCTATTTCTTCGGCTAAGGAGATGGTCGTAAGTGGGAAGAAGAAATCGGGGTCAAATTATGAATGAGGGGAATACACTGCTCTGTGGATGACAAGTCTGTTGGATGCGGTGTCACTTCCAACTCTTCTACTTCTATTCTTTAAAGCACACTGTGTAACTTTTCGGTTGGGGGTACGGCATTGCTCTGCCTCGGATGTTCCACAGTATGACATTAAACAGCTCTAGCTTATGTTTATTCAGTTACAGGTGGTTTTATAGCTCAAAAATAACTACGAAAACAAAATTTTTACAGTGAGAATTCTCCGCAGATCTGACCTGTTTGGTTTGGTCTCCATGACTATAGAAATGTTTAATTCCATACCTTGAAACATTCCAGACAAAGCAATAACATCTCCACGGAGAAAAGCATTTGATGGACCCTCCACCAGAAAAGTTCCACAGTGCACCTTTAACTAACTGGTGGAGGGCTAACTATAGTTTAGGCACCAAAACACTTCATTCATTCATATTTCATAGCCACAGCTGCCAATCTGTGCCATCAGCCCTTTCTGATCACCAGGAACACTAGAGAAGCATGTCTCACCATCACTTTACTGGGCTTTTTCCTGACGTAGATTAGCCTGATTCATCAGTTGGTTTCACTTCGCCATCTGACCTTGCAGCGTTAGAATTCATTCGCTCAACAGTGGGCGGGTACTTTTTTTCATTTAACCAATCTCTGCTATTAGGTCGTGACGCATGTAATGCACCGCTAACGGGGCTAACTGGTGTATTAAACTATATTCAACTTTCCCCTTGATAAAATTCACCAAACATTCTCTTTATTTTGGCTTTAAATCCTTGATCTTGAGAATCATTGACAACACAGAATATATGGCTCTTTGCTGATTGGCTGGTGCCCAAACTTGCACTTCCAGAGTTTTTGTGAACTGTCTAGTGCACAGGTGTCAAACAAAAGGCCCGGGGGCCAGATCTGGCCCTCCAAGACCTTTAATGTGGCCCTTGGGTGATTTTCTACTAAAATATTTGAATTATATTTTCTATTAAAATCTTGTTAATTTTCTGTGGTGTTTATCACAGCAGCGTCTCCAGCATCTCTGTATGTGGCCCCTCCCACCAGAGCAGCACAAATGAAGACTTGTCTCTGTTTCCAAACGCTCTTAAAGGACGATCGTTTTGACTGTTGACCGTGACACCCTCATCAGCAAAATGTCCAACATGAGAAAAGTGGATGTGCAGGATTTTATAAGAAAAATTGACTTCTTCCTATTTACATACAAGTTCATGTTATGAAATTGAATTTTTCTTAAAGTTTCAGGTTGTTCATAATATTATAATATTATAATAAGAAAGAGTTCATCAATTAAAAAATATTTCTGTAATAGATTTGTGTTTCTCTGCACAAATATTTGAACGTATTGCTATTTTTGGGATTTATATGCCATGAGTTTTCTGATCCGGCCCCTTTGGGATCAAAGTAGGTTGGATACGGTCCCTGGGCCAAAATGAGTTTGACACCCCTGGTCTAGTGTATTCCTATTCCTGACCTAGTCACTGGAGAGAAACAAAATTGAGTGGAGGCACTAGGTGGCACCAACCTGGCTAGGCGTAGATAGCAACACAAAAAGAAATGTGGGATTCTGTCAACTTGACTCCTCACGCTACATAAAGTCCAGCTCAGGGAGGGAATCCTGAAGGTCCTGAGCTTTTCACTTGGGACTTGATGACCTGTCTGTATACTGAGAATGAGAGAAAAACAAAACAAAAAACTCAGGATGCTCTAATCAGGACAGTCTTTTGTGATGTCACCAACTACTTGTACACTGACTACTACACTGATTTGTGTGTAACCCTTTTGTATTAATCTGTTTACATCTCCAAATCTGAAAATGCTCTGTCCCACCTTGTGATGTCATATATGTCATACATATATGCTGCGGTAGTTTCCAAGTTAACTATTTTTTACCTTTTGCTTAGAAAAGATTGCCAATTTTTTTGACCAATTGACCAGAAATGTATCGAGTTCACAATAACACTGCCACAAAAATCTCAAATAAATGCTTTTTAGTAATTACATGGTGATTATTTACAGAAACAGAACACATATACCGCTCTCATTCACTGTTGAAAAACTATATTACCAGAGAAGTTGGACATTTAAACATAATAATAGAGATACTACTGCAACGTGTATTTACCCTTTTAATCCCTGTGCTATTAAGAGCATTTTCTTTGTGTGAAGAAAGAAAACAAAGCAGTTAATTCAGCTGGAAATAAATAGAACCATAATTTATATATTTTTTAGCGTTGTGTTGGTGGAAAAAAGATATGGACTTATAATGCTTTTGAACTGTCAGCATTATATAGCCTTAGATAAGCTTGTGTTGTTTTGGAATATCTTTTCTGGAGATCTTCGCAAGGCAAATTAAATGACATGGCTTTTAAGCGAGACAGATAATGTTGCTACCATTTCGCAAAACAACTTACTTGCATTTTTTCGATCCATGGTGTTCCAGAATGTTTAAAAAAAAAGGGCCATTGTCATAGTGCTTAACAATTTAAAACAACATATCACATCTTTAAGGAAGCAGAAATCAATGAAAAGGTTGGGTTCACATGACATCACAACAGTACAGAATATAGAATTGTGATAGATTTCTGTGTAAATGTCAGGTTTGTGGAGCTTGTTTATAGCAAGAACTTGTGTTTTTTAGTCTATTTTGTGGCGAAAAGTTTGTGGGTTTAAGTAATAGCTAAGCCTGCATCTTTCTTATTTGTTTATTGTTAATTGTTAATTAAATATTAAAGGGGTGTTTTACTTCTCTGGGGGACTGCTAACACTGCTTTCACAATCAGTGTGTATCTCATTAATGAAACTACTGTACATCGCTGTTAACATGCTTTTATACATTGTTTATATGAAAATTTGGATGATGTGGGCAGAGGCGGTGCTTCCATTAGGCAAAAGTAGAAGGCTGCCTAGGGCCCACAAACCTGGAGGGGCCCCCAACCAATTGCCCTCAGTGAAATTTGATTTTCTCTCAATATGACATTAAATGAGAGTATTTTACTTTTGAATAATAACCATGAGAAAAATCATCATAATCATATGTAATGGATGTAAACAAAAATGAAAAATATATTATATATAATATATATATAAAACCGCTTTCAGTTCTGGTTATCTAGTAGGCTACCGAACTTATATGACAAGTTTCTAATCCACCATAATTGCATGTGCAAGTTTCAATAAAAATGGGAAGAACAAATAATAAATATATTTAAAAATAAATAAATGAATATGGGGGGAAAAAAATACTGCATTATAGTGAGGGCCTCAAACTGAAGTTCGCCTAGGGCCCCCAAATTTCTAACTCCGCCACTGGACATGGGCTTGTGATCTGAGCTGAGCATTGGACAGATTCTTACAGCTAACCATAAGGAGGGTTTAAATAGGGCCCAGGAGAGATCGCTAAATTACTCAAACATGAATGGATGAATGGATGACATACGAAATGCAGGAAACAATGTTATAACATGGCAGAAAGCTTAAAAAAAAATCTACTTTGCAATAATACTCCCTCAGAAACATACCTGGAGTTGTGTTTTGTTTCCTTCACACGTATTTAACACACAAACCCTGCATTTTTAAGCTGAGCCCTTCTCTCAAACAGAAAACACTCTCTTCCACCTTGTGATGTCATGTGGTAATACAGGAAGTGCTTCACTGCATTGTTAAACTCCACACACCTTTACTAGAATCATTTGAATGATTTCAGCCCTGGAATTGCCAATTTGTACTGAACTAAAGTAGTTCAGTACAAATTGGTGGAGCAAAGCATTTTGAGCTTTGACGATATAGACAGACTAATAATAAAGGATTACTCAAACATGAATGAAACAAAACACAACTTCAGGTATGTTTTTAATATCTTAAAGCTCACAAGAGTACTTTTTTCTTAATAAAATATGAGGTTTACGGTTAATTAAATTGTAGTTATTATTAAATGTTACCAATAGTTCAGATACAGACGAGGTTTCCATGGCGAGGTAGTTTTATTTTAGGCGCAATCAGAGTCGATGCGAAAAAGTCATTGAGAATCAGGGGCGCGTTTTTTTTTTTTCTTTTTTTCTCATCGTGGCACAGTAGGAACGTGATGGGGCCAATCTAAATCCAGCTGAGAGAGACAGACCCCCGCAGGCTGCTGATTTTAAAGGCACTACGTTGGTCTTATGTTTCACCATCTCTCATTTCGGACGCGGCGGGGGGCACCTTTGGGTGGGAGGGGGAAGGGGGAAGAGGAGGAGGGCATGTTCGAACTCCATCTTACTCGCATTAAGCACTAAAGGCACGGATCGCGGAGGCGGGGTGTTCAGATATTGCAAGTACCTCAGCTACTATCTCAAGTATGTAAAGTATCTCAAGTATCTCATCTAGTTAGTTTTGGAAGAAGCTGCAAAGAAGGACGTTGGATTTCTGTTCAGGAAGGTTCATTTGAGGTGAGGGCACATTTTTATACAGCACATTCACACACACATTTATGTACGCAGACACTGGGAGCGAGGGGGGTTAAGTGTCTTGCCCAAGGACACAACAACAGCATTCATCTGTGGGAGCTGGAATTGCGTCACCAACCTGGAGGTCAGTGGATCTGCGCGCTCCACCGATGACATTTAAAAAAAAAACAAAAAACTCAAAATTACTAATTATTTTTCAAGATTTTCATTTTTAAAAATAGCCACACTTTGCTTTGGGCACTTGACATTTTTGACTCTGACAAGGCAAAGCTTTAAAGTAAAAACCATTTCAGGAGACTTCTTCATATTTGTTTGTTTTAATTTAGATCTCCATTTGCTACTGAAATAAGTAACTATCCTTCCTGGGATCTGCATCTGTATGAGGCTTGAACACATCAAACTTTATGAAGCTCATTGAGAGAAAGGGTTTGCAGTGCAGATAACAAAGCAAAGGGTGGCTTCACTGAGCATTTACTTCAGTTATTTCAAGTGTGTGTATAAGATTTTGGATAAAACTGGTGATAAAATAGGTAGAGGCATTCCATTTTACAACTCACTGCTACTTTCTGTACTTTCCAACTTTTTGTTTTCTACTTTTCTTCCAAAACAGGCAATTGGCTGATGTGAAATTACAATGAATATTTACCTCACGCACTGTTCTACCAAACCCAATCATAACTAGAAAAACATATAAAACTGTCAAATGCACTTACATAATTCTATAGACAGTGTCTTGCTTCATATCTTTGATGACTTACATGTTTCTAAAATGTACAAAGTAGTAATTATAATGAAGGAAAGAAAAAAAAAAGTGTGTCCAAACTGTTGTTAGTGTAAAGCAAATGCATAATAACAAATATATTCAAGATGGCTGTATTTCACTTTGGGCTCGGAGAAAAGTCAATTTCATTGCAGCGATGGTTAAATATGCAGTGATAAGATCGCATCTATAAACCAAATGAGCCTGTACCAGCTTGTCAAAGTCTGATCCCGTCAGAACTCAGAAGCTAAGCAAGGCCGGGCCTGGTTAGTACTTGGATGGGAGACCACAGGGACACCAGTCACAAAAAAAAACTGTTGTTGTGTTCAAGGCACTTTACCCACATTGGCTAGTATGTGGTGGTGATTGGAGGGGCTGATGGCTCAGATTGGCAGCCTTGCTTCTGTCAGTCTTCCTCAGGGCACCTGTAGCTACAATAATAGTAGTAGTATAGTAGTAGCTTAGTACCACTGGATGTGGAGTGAATGAATAATGCCCTGTAAAGCGTCTTTGAGTGTCCAGAAAAGTGCTATATAAAACTGATGCATTAGTATTCTTATTATAGACTGTATAAAGAAGTGGACTAAGTGGACTAAATGAGCGAAACATCACCCAGAGCATTCAGCTCACGATGCCTGCGGTTACAGGGGTGAATTTGGAGGCAGCCCTATATTATGAATAGGATTTTTTAATGGACAAAATAGCAGGAAAAAAAAACAAAAACAAAAAAAACGCAGAATCATGTAGAGCAGGTTAATACGAACATTTTAAGACCGAAATGACAAGGCTCACAGCAGCAGTCACAGAGAGAGGGTCGGCAATATCCTTAAGGAAGTCAATGGAAGTCAGGGTCAGAAGGAGCCGTAAGAGCCACACGTGAACTTCCTATTTGGAACATGGTCCATTTATATACAGTTTATGGTATAAACAGTATAATTTTTAAGATTCCAATTGTTCTATTTTTTTAAGAGAATACATTCATATTTTTGTCAAGTAGCAGTAAGGTTTTAGACAAGAGTACCTCGCTGGAGGATGAATCCTTTCAAGTACATTTGTATGGATTAAATAAGGGATAGTGATTGGAGAATGCAATGGAATTTCAAACAATCCCAAGAATGTACAAAATACAGCTTGGGTGCTCTTGAAAACTATTTTTACATTTTGATATTTGACGAGGAAAATTACGCAAAAATGAGCAAAGTAATGTGTCAGAGAGTGAAATTAAAATGTCAGAGATGAAAAGAGTTATTTTGAAATGCTTTGTACTTTGTCTTCCAAAAACAGCTGCTGTAAACACACACTGAAAATTATTATTATTATTATCATTAACAAGTTAAGTTATCTAATTATTCTAGTGATCTGATTTTACTGGACAAGTTAATCGTTGTTCTGAGGGATGTACTGATCTGGGTTTTTCAATTCCAATACCGATTTCGATACTACAGCTTCAAATGTTGGAACAGTTAGAACTCATTGCTGGGTTTCAGACATCACAGCATTTTATAAGTTAATCACTAAAAAGTTTTTTAGTTTATCCTCCAGGCCTATAACCCAGCCTGTGTGAGGACTTCAAGAGACAGTGTTTGGGGCATGTTTTGGTCCCTTACCCTCTGCCCTCCCCTCTGCGTGTCTGGTGAAAGAGCATGATTACAGATGGCAGGGAGCCGCCGTGGGCTAATGTCCACTCATTATTGACCGCTCAATAAGTGTGTTGTGTGTAGGCTGACTCATTAGACACTAGTCCCTGTCCAACTGTCACGGCTCCGTCCGTGGCTTTAAACAGTCAATTAGACCTCTTCTATTCACTTTACAAATCCCACACTGACCGGACTGACTATATCTACATTATTGTCTATAGTGGAAACGTACATATGTTCGATGTGTATAGGTGAGTATAGGAGAAACAGCTTTGATTGTAGGAATGATGATAAACCATTTGCAGTATCCATATATGTAGTTTTATGTTAAAAGTTAAAATATGTAGCTTTTTTTTTTTTTTTTTTTTTGTACTTTTCCCACATGAACCATTTGTGTCACCTGATATGAAGCATAAACTTTACTGATAATAACTGTAATGCTGTTTTTGTTTGTTTGTTTGTTTGTTTGTTTTTTCCTTAATTACAAAAAAGCCAGTTTAAATGCTGAAATCCAGTTGGTTTCACATTCTCTTTGATGTGAATGGTCACTACCTAAAGGCAAGGCAAGGCAAGTTTATTTGTATAGCACAATTCGTACACAAAGTAATTCAAAGTGCTTACAGAATAAGATAAAAATAATAAAAAAATCAAAATAAATAATCATTAATTTAATTAAAAAAGAGACATAATTGGAGAGAAGGTGGAATAAAAACTTTTTATTCATGTGCACAGCTAAACAGAATCGTTTTGAGCCTGGTTTTAAACAGTGTCAAAGTAGTGGCCAGACTTTTCCAGGTTTTAGCTGCTCAAAGAATTGATCAACAAAATAACAGAAATGTCACACTGTAAACCCAAACATTCAAAGTAATTAAATAGATTAAGTAGTGTACACTCAAATTTTTTTTGAAATAATCCTACTAACTTAATTATGTCAAGTTGCTGTAACACATTCTTCTTTTTGAGTATTTTTTTTACTTTTTTTTTTTTTTTTTTTTTAATTAAAGGGAACTATTGTGGGTAAGTGAGAGTAACTTAAAAACATAGATGAGGTACAACTTAGTAGAATTAAGTCATTAAAAAATAATATCTAATGTGTGTATAATGTACTATGTGTATACTACAATGTGTAATACAGTATATGTAAGTATGTATTATTAATCTATATACATATTATATAATATTGATTAGACTAGTAAATCCTCTGACTTTCACGTGGTATTTGTGCATAATGTATATATACTATGATGTGTCTATATGTATACTATAATGTGTGTAGATATACTTGATTGTATGTTCAATGTGTGAACAAAAATCATGGATTACATATAAAAATAAAATTTAATACAATTTTTCCAGTGGTTTGAAAACTCTAACTGCAAATATTTCAGTTCAACCATCCAACCTTTTACCAACCTCCTTGCCTCAGTTTTTTTGGGGTTCTGGTAACTTATTTGGGTTTACAGTGCACTTGTAAAGCAAAATAATGAATAAAAAAATAAAATAATACGTTGAAAGATAGTTACCCAATAGTAGTAACCCAATGTGGAAAGTTGTCCTCTGCATTTGACCCATCATTAAGCACTACTAATTCAATCTTTGGTACAGCAGCCAGTACAATAACCCACTTTGAGTTTCTACAGGCAAGACAGGCAGCCAGCGCGTTCACCAGACCGCCCTGGGACAGCCGAGTCTACCCAACTACCCACCATTTGCATTATGTATCGAATGAATGTCTGTGTAATGTGAAATGACTTTGACATGAAAAAGCTGCTGCTATCAAAACCCGGTGCGTTTTTTTTTCTAACGCAGAAGCAATTGGTATATTTTCACAACACCATCCGACCCTCACCCCGAACCTCTGTCAAGCTCACAAGCAACGTAATCTCCTCCTCTGCAACCACATGTAACTCTACCGCCTTGATGAAACAACACAGCGCCAGCCATCCCCTGTCCTGCCCGCGTATATGAGCCAAAAGAGTGTGTGTGTGTTTGTGCGTGTGTGTGTGTGGTAGATCGGAAGCTTCACAGTGCCGCTAAATCTCGCCCGTGGCATGAGTATCTGCCTCCTGCTCGGTGCGTCCCTGCCGTAGCCCGGGGCCATGACAACAGGCTGGGCTAACATTAGGCTGCATATCCACAACCTCCACCACCTGTCTCCCGCTCTAATAACACAAGAAGGAGCCGGAGAAAAGGAGAGGAGAGAATTCCCCTCCTCTCCGAGTCTTCCATCTTCACAGAGACAATGAGCTGCCCGTCCTCCTTGTGCGGCGCCTAAGAGGTGGTGGGGAGGTGGGGGGAGCACCGCTGCGGGCCGTTGGAGGATGCGAAGGGGGGGGGGAGCGAGGAAGGAGGGAGGCGGGAGCGGGAGCACCTGCATGTGGCCCGGCACCTGTCAGCCGAATCAAAACCGGAGCATCTCAGTAGTACCTGTTTCGGTCGGGTACGAAGGCGGTGTTCGAGTTAGGGTGTGATTACATTAATGCCGGACGTAAACTGTGCGATATTTTCGATGGTTTCACTCAGCCTCAGCTCAAACTGTCCGACCAAATCCCAGGGTTTAAAGGTTCGCAGCTCACGATTCATGTTCAATCTGTGTATCATTCGTTCGTTCGTTTTTCAAATTAAGACTAAAAATAAGGAAATGAAAAAAAAAACAACATTGTCATTATTTGTCTTCAAAAGCAAAATTTTAAAAAACAGATAAGGATTTGTTTTTTCAGTTTTCGGTTTTGTGTTTAAATGTTTAAATGGATAAAGGCTGTTTCCTGTTTCTGTGACTTAAACTGCAATGCCGGACTAAACCAGGACTGAAACAAGACTAAACCAGCTCTAAACCAGGTCTAAACTTGGTCTCAGTCCTAGTCTCAGTCCCGGGCTCAGTGCCAGTTCAGTTCCAGTCTCACTACTAAACCAGGACTAAACCAGGACTAAACCAGAACTGAAACAGGATTAAACCAGAACTGAACCAGTACCAAGCCAGAACTAAACCAGGACTAAACCAGGACTAAACCAGGACTGAACCAGGACTGAACCAGGACCAAACCAGGACTGAACCAGGACTAAACCAGGACTGAACCAGGACCGAACCAGGACTGAACCAGGACTAAACCAGGACTGAACCAGGAGTGTCGGGACTGGCCCGGACGTGTACCCACGTAGACTGTCAGGTGATCAGGAAACCAGTACCAGACTGGGACCAGACCAGGACTGAGACCTGTTTTAGTCCTGGTTCAGTCCTGGTTTAGTCCTGGTTCAGTCCTGGTTCAGTCCGTATGCGGCGCAAATGTCTGGCATCACAGTTTAAGTCACGAAAACAGGAAACTATTTATTTAAACAGAAAATAAAAAAAAAATAAAAAAAATCGTTATCTGTTTTTTTTGTTTTTTTCATTTTGCGACAAATAATGAAGACAATTATTGTTTTTTCATTTTCTTACTTTTAGTTTTATTTTTTCGCTTTCTTATTTTTGTTTTTATATTGAAAAATGAATGAACAAATGATACACGGATTATATTCTCACACTATATGAACTATTTCAACAGTGTGAAACCCTCACATGGGGCGAGTGGATTTCAAACAGGTTTGATATTCTTGCGACCTACGATTACGGATCGGGAGCTGATCGGGAGGTATTAATCGGTTCCTCTATCTGTGCTCTCCTCCTATTGTCCTCTTCTATTCTCCTCTGTCTTTCTCAATCCTCTACTCTCCTCCTTTGTCCTCCTCTGTCCTCCTCTTTCCTCCACTCTCCTCTCTCTCTATCCTCCTCTCTGTCCTCCTCTCCTCCTTCCTGTCCTCCTCTTCTCTCACGCTCTGTCCTCTTCTATTCCTCTCTGTCTTTCTCAATCCTCTACTCTCCTCCTCTTTCCTCTTCTCTCCTCCTCTGTCCTCTTCTCTCGTCTTGTCCTCTTCTATTCTCCTCTGTCAATCTCAATCCTCTTTCCTCTCCTCTGTCCTTCTATATCCTCCACTCTCCTCCTTTTTCTTCCTTTGTCCTCCTCTATCCTCCACTCTCCTCCATCTTCCGTTCTCTTTCTCTGTCCTCTTCTATTCCTCTCTGTCCTTCTCAATCCTCTACTCTGCTCCTCGGTCCTCCTCTATCCTCCCCTGTTGTCGTCCTCTGTTGCTCTGTCCTCCACTCTCCTCCTCTTTCCTCCTTTGTCCTCCTCCATCCTCCACTCTCCTCTAACTTCTGCTCTCCTCGTCTGTCCTCTTCTGTCCTCCTCTGCCCTTCCACTCTCCTCCTCTTTCCGCCTCTTTCCTCGTCTGTCCTCTTCTGTCCTCTCCGTCCTCCTCATTGGCATTCCCCTCCCAAGTTTCCTCGTCTCCCTCCCCTTTAGCCTTTGGCGCTCTACCTCTTCCACGACCTCCTACATCAATACGCACCAAAACGCATACATTAGGCCCATTAAAATTCATGTTCAATCCACTGTATTCATAAGGATTAATAAGTAAAATAATAAGAGAGAGCAGTGCTGCATTCTGTTGTGTGTGAGATGCTGTCATTTACCTGTTGATGGAAAGCTACTATGTTTATTTTGTGTGAAAGAAATGAATTAAAACAATGGGAGTTTTAAATAATACCTGATGCATTCAAAGTTATTGAAAGATGCATTTTGTTTGCCTGGCATGTCCAGAATGATATTTCTCTATACTTTTTATCCACATGGTATCAAACCAAACACCATCGTCCAATCAGATTTGTTTCTTTCAGTGATACATGTGAAACAAAGGAGCTCATTGGTCACTCATCATTTACAAACAAATCACATTTCCCTCACTTCAGATTAACAGAGTTTAGTGATTCGCTCATTGATCCTGCAGAAATCCTTGTAGATCCATTCTTCCTGCAGAACTTTGGGAGCTATTCTGTTGAAGGCCCCGTTTACACATACACAGGTATTTTTAAAAAGATTTGCATGCAAACGGAAAATGAATCTAAAAACTCCAACTTCCAGTGGAGCATCTGGAAAACTACAGTTTAGCGTTTGTGAGTAAAGAGAGATAAACAGAGTTTTAGGAGCTGATGTGCCAAAAGTGCGACCAATGTTTCTCTTTTACTCTGATGATGATGATGATGATGATGATGATGATGATGCATTCAGAGCAGCAGTCACATTTCTTCTGGTGCAAACACTTTTCATGTGTTTGTATTTGCACACACAACTGATGTTTCATATCCATGACCAGATGTCAGCAATTTTGCCACTTCTTTCACAGATCTGTGGAGAGGCGAGCCTGCTCAGTAATGCACATTTTTCAAGGTATTTTTGAGTAATATTTACAACTGTAATGAAATAAATGCTACAGGTTTGAATCTAATCCAGGTGCCGCCCAGAGCCTTGGTGCAGTTATGACAGTGCTCTTATAGTGTATTTATACAGGTTGATGTAAAAAAAAAAAAAAACATTTTTGAAAACAATTTTATGTGCACAGTGTTATTTTGGAAAACTTAGGGAGGGAAATATTCTTTTCTCAACATACCCATTATGTGTAAACATAGCTGAAGTGTCTTCTTCCTTCTTGTCTCTATGAAGATTATATTGCATTGTCATGAATTTTCTACAATATGGTATTCAATTATTTATTTATTTATTTATATTTTTGAATTTCTTTTGGCATATATCTATCTATTGTGTTAATGCAGTTACAAGTTTTTATTGCTCAAAAATCCTTTGTAAAAACATGTATTCTTACTGTGACTGGGTTGCCAAGCCTGACCTGTGATTTGACCTGGTGCCGTTTAAAGCCATACAGACAAGGCCAGCTTATTTGTATAACACAATTCATACACAAAGTAATTCAAAGTGCTTTACAGATAAGAAATACAAATCACAAAACAAACAAATCAAAACATAAATAATCATCATAAAACTAAAAAGATAGATAGACATTAAATTAGAGAGAAGAGTGCGGAATGAAAAGTGAAAACCTTTCAGTCATATGCAGCTAAACAGAACCGTTTTGAGCCTGGATTTAAAAAGCCTCAAAGTAGAATCCTGTCTCACATGTTTAAGAAGACTTTTCCAGGTTTTAGCTGCATAAACAGTGACTCCTCATGTTTAGTCCTGACTCTGGGCACCAGCAGGAGTCATTCATTCTCTGAGCTCCTCGGAGTGTGAGATGTTCTTTGAGCCACAGGAGTCAGTGCAGGGACCTGAGCACAGGACGCATGTGCTTGTACTTCCTAGTTCGAGTCAGGACCCACAGTGAAACATTCCAGGCAAAATCTTCATAAAGACAAGTAAGGGCAGATCCTCCTCCAAAAAGGTTGCATAGTGCCCCCTTAAATACTGTCCTAGACTGGTAAAACAGCGCAGAAGCATCCTTGATATCAGTCATACCATGGTGAACTGTGCTGCTCCACACACTGAAAAATTGGATAAAAATGTGATAAAAATGTTCATATTCAGAAAGGCCGAGTCACCTGCTGTGGAACCAAGTGTTTTCTTTAAAGTAAAAGCACCTGGCAATATTCCATTATATTGCATAGTATGTAAAATGAAGCCTCCTATATCCAGGTTGACTCAAATATCAAAACTATATACACAACTCCAGGTATGTTTTTGACAAGGAAACAACATTACAAAGAGGCTAAAGGTTAAAAAGCTGATGTAGAATAATATGGTCTCTAGCTGATAGCAAAAAGAATTGTGAGAGCCACTGTAAAGGTCATCTCTCCCGGAGCCTTCTGGACACTCAGCTCAAATGTGAGAAGTCATTTTGCACGAGGTATAAAATGTATAAGCGATCAAGAGAAAATCCCAGCTTCTCGTTCTTTTAAATAAACTCTTAGGCTTTTTTCCGATCTATGTTACAATGTTTCCTCGTCACAAACAGACCTAGAGTTGTGTTTTGTTTTATTCACACATGTTTAACACACAAACCCTGTATATAAGTGCCTATGACTATGACTAGACAACTAATTTCACTATAACACAGCTAAGATCATTATATTTAAGATTTTACTTTTCCCAATTTAGCTTTTTTTTGGTTTAAAATTTGACTTCTTTGTTGAAAATTGAAAATCCTGACATCACATTAGAGAATTCCATAACCACGCAACCATAATGTACACTGGGCCAAAA